>NC_048893.1:35762620-35810817 GCF_011077185.1 Oxyura jamaicensis
GACCATGTGTGCCACTGGATTGTTAGTGGGCAATATAAACCTGATTGGAACATGCCCGCTAATTGGTTTGAGAGCTAGATATAGACAATGCTGTTTTATAGCAGATTGTGTAGATAGGCCTAGTCATAGGGTTAATTCTGCTTGACAGCACATCGGCAGCATCTTGAGAGTAATTACCCAACTTAAGTTTTCCCACAGCTGAATTGAGATCTTCAAAGGCTTCTACATTTACAAGTATTATTAACCTATATCTGAAACATGATGTTCCCACAAGGGCTAATTTTTTCTTTCTTTTATTAAATATACAGGTTATAGGGTTCATTTGCTAAGTGCTAAGCCCTTAGAAGAAAACACTACTTGTTAGAGAGAGAAAAATCTGTAGTGCACGACCAAAGCTAATGGTGCATAATGCACACATCATTGTCCTTTTGCAAAGACTTTAAAACAAGTTAAAATTTAGGTCTGGCTCCCTTCCTCTCTCCCTCTCTTCCACCCCCCGCTTTCCACTTTTAAGAAAATCAAACCACTTATTCCTATGTGCAGAGTGGGTAAATTGAAGACACACACAAACAAAACCCTCCTAGGATGTTGTTCAATTAAGTGCAGATCATTGGATACAATACATATGACATTAATGAAACGGTATCTGCTTCAAAAATAGATTGGAAACATTCGTGAATAAATTAAATCCTGTTAATGACTTTTTAAAAATGAAAATGAATTAAAACAATATTTATTTCATAGGAACAACTGTGTGTCATGATTCACAGAATATAATTTAATCCTGTTTTAAATTTATATTCTATTTTCTGTGTTCATTTTGTGATTTGTCTTCCAAAATATCTCCTTTGTAACTGTTCATAATAAAAACCAAAAATATTAAAAATCACAGCTATCATTTGTGTTCAGATGCCATTGAATGCATTAAATATTAACACACACAGATGGGCAGTCTTGTTAAATACTATATTTGCTGGGGGGAGGTGTCAGTCTGTCAAATGGCTTTTTATGGCATGAAGCGGATCTTGTAACTTATGATCTTTTTATTTTCTTTTGCAGGTCAGAGACGAAGTTTGACTCCAATTCAGGTATGTTTAGATTTACGGTGTTTTGCTGAATGTACACTACTCAGGTTAATCTCAAAAGAGTAGTTTATCAGTTCAAGTTCAGTTTAGTTTTAAACAAACTGGGGTAGGTCAGCCTTAAAAAGGATCTTCATTTCTCACCCTCTAAAAACAGCATCATTACAGTGAAACATTTGCTTTCATTCCTTTCATTAGTTCCTGTCTTTTTGCTTTTTCCCAGAAGATGATCAGGAAGATGTATCTTGTGACAGACTTTAATTGATCTAGAGAAATTGTAGTGCAAATAAATGATAATACAGGCTAAAGCAAATGGAGGGCTGAAGTGAAGTTTGAGAACGATCTCGGCTTTAAAGGAGAATGTTTTTCTTCCTGGTGGACAAAGACATTTCATGGGAATTTGAAGTCAGTGCAGCCTATCTGTCAGGAAACAGATGATTTGTCATCAAATTTTCGTGACAGATGCATGTACACAATGCATGCCAGACCAGTCTGTAGAGCTCTCTCTAGGAGGTTTACCAAAAGGCAGTCTCTCTCCAGTTGGCTTTTTAAAGAATTTTAATGTGTTGTAGGGATTGGGAGGGAGGTGAAGGTCATTCTAACAGGTTAATGTGTATCTAACAAGACAAAAAAAAACAGGGCAGCAAACAGGGGCACAGTTGGGAAAAAAGGCAGAGCTCCTAGTACCAGACTGTTATTTATGTGGTTAACTATTTGTGGCTGTTCCTAAACGTTAAACAATAGTAGATTAAGAATAGGCTGTTGTCCTGAAACTAGCTGAAATGTCCATTGCCTGGCAAGGTTACTCAAAATATTTTTTTTGTTAAGGTGGAAAAGACTTTTTTAAAGAGAAAGCCTGATATTATCATGGCAATCTTATGTTTAGGCCTATGGTATCTTCTAATCAATTTGCTTAATGCAGTGATTGTAATTGCTTATAATGATATGCATTTTACAATACACATTAATCAGATTATTTATAAAATAGCTTGGTTCCTTTTATCCCAGATACAGCATGATTTAGGTTTGAAATGTGAGGTATTACTTTGCTTTTTCTTTCCACACTAGATTTTATCTTTGGAACTGTATGGGAGTGAAACCTGCAGCAGGAAGCATTTATATAGCTAATTCCAGCATCTTGTGTACTTGAGTCATCTTGCTTCTATTATGATTTTAGTCTGTGAGTTTGAGGTTATTTGTTTTAAATGTTGCTAGAATGTACTATATGCTGAGATTGTTTCTTAGATCTTGACCAAACAGGTTCACGTGGGGAGATGGCTTCACACATTTTGTGCCACCCCTCCAAAAAAATAATTCTGTGGAGTATGGTGTTAAATGTCTCACTTTTCTGTGGAGGGGGAAATGCTGTCTGCTGGACTTCAGTTTAAGCTACAAACACTTTTCTGACTTTTTATTTTGAAGCAGCATTCCTGTTCTGTGCCCTGCTCCTTGGCCACGAAGGCCGGTGTGCGGGATCTCCCTGGTAGCAGAGTACAGCTTTGGCACCATCACAGCTATGGGAAATGCCTGCTCAGTAGTTGCCACCAGGCCTTCGTGAACAGCTCTGTAGGTTGAACGTGAGCTCTTAAATGTCTCTTCTTCATCTGTGTGGGCTCCACAGGCTTCCTTTTCTTGAGTGTGTGCCCATATGTTGGGTGCAGACTTCTGCTGTATCTCACACAGGGATGTCGGAAAGCCTGGTTGTCCAAAGACAGGAGCGATGGCTTTGCTCTGCCTGCTCCCCTGCTCTTCTGCAGGCACTCCTTAGGCATTACCCCTACAGAATAGGACCAGATGTTAGAAAAGGGTTTGTAAGTAAAGACCTTTTATCATAGACCACACAAAAAATATATAAATGTAAATAAGCAGTAAAAGCCCCCAAATCTTCTCTGTCTCCATGTTTTTTGCTGCTCCTAAATATTTTCTGGACTTGCTCCAGAATTCTCAACAGCAGGTGGTCAGCCAGCTTTGTTTGCTGAGTATCAACATCAACAGGTACTGTGGATGTCATAGGGAATTTTAAGCCTTGTGCTGTGCTGCTTTCCACTTCAAAGTGCTTTGTATGCCATCAGGGATACCTTATGGGAATGTCCAGGGCTGAGCAACCTTTTAGATTTATTCCCCCTTTTTCTGCAGAGCCTCATTTTCATCTTTTAGATGTAGAGCTTAGGGATATGGTTTAGTGGGGACTGTTAGTGTTAGGTTAGAGGTTGGACTCGATGATCTTGAGGTCTCTTCCAACCTAGAAATTCTGTGATTCTGTGATTCTGCTTGTGATCCCATTCCCCAAATTCCCTGAGCAAATCTTTGGTTTGAAAAGTGTCAGGCTTTCCTGTCAGGGGACACTGGGTGTCTGCCCAATGTTTGAGGGCTCCTCACCTGGTGATCCAAAGTGAATCACCAGTGTGGGTGGCTGCTCAGCCCGGGCTGGGCTCCAGCTCCGTTTATTCTTTGCCCCAAATGTTGTCTTTGGAACAGAGAATTACAGACATTTAATGGCTTGGTCTTACCAGCGCTGCCTCTTTCAGTGTCACATCCCAGGACAGTTGTTAAATGATAACAGAAAAAAAAAAGGTTAAGCACACAATTAAGATGGAACTTTAAAAAAAAATAAATTACAGAAAGTTCATCACCTTAAAGTGCATTTCATGTCCAGAAACACCAAGACTGAATAAACCTTTATCTTTGTGAAAAGTAGAGCAGCCTTCCCTTTGCAGGGATGGTGCTCAGTTCTTCCACCTGGAAGCTCTTCTCAGTGGTCAGACAGTGTAAGCACTTAGAGTTTATCTTCTGTTCCCAGTACGTGAGAGCAGTTGGAAAATAGAGACACTGAGATCAAGTCAGCATGCATCACCCAAATAAAACATCACTGGTTTTATTTCTCCACCAAACAACTTGCTGTCCCACTCCCCAAACCAAACAATACACCCAAACCTCCTGGTGGCTCTGAGCAGCCAGGAGGGACCGGAGGGATGCAGTGGTGATGGCAGAGAGGCATCTTGGTAAAAAAAAATATTTTTCTAATACAAGGGAATAAGATGCTCTGTGTAGCACCATGTTCTGCATACCACACGTCTTTGAAATGTGTAAATGTGGCATTGCTTTTAAAAGGGCTGCTGCCATTTGAAATCAATGACTCTGTATTTATGTGACCTCGAGTTCCTCGGAGACACCTTAAGGTACTTTCATGTCCCTCGTTTCATTTTGAATTCCCCAGACTGTGATTCCTGAGTAAACCAATGATCCTGCAAAATGGAACAAACATGCTTTGTTTGAGTTTATCTCATGTTACTCAAAACAGCTCAAGTGTTGAACCTGAGAACGAGATAATTTTATTCTAGAATGAATATTTTCCTACAGGGAGCTGTTCTACAACCTGCTGCGCGCCCTAAATTAACCCTAATGTTAATTCCAGTTAACTCGTGAGCCTTGATGTGCCCTTGTTAAGCATTTATCAATGCTTATTGTACTTCTTTTCCCCAGAAATATGTGTGAAGTACTGAGGAATTAAAAGAAGTCTTTCTGAAGCAAGTACAAAGTCTGGAATACAGCTTTAAAAGTGCCCAGTAGGCTCACCATAAATGAAACCTTGGAAATAGTGTTCAACACTGAAATATTAGGCAAACATTGTCAAAAGAAGATTAATTTGAACTTGAGAATTAACTTAAAAGAAGGCTGTAAAATTCCTATAGTGATGATCGGGATTTATCATATAAATAGCTATAACATCTGTAGGGGACGCACATTCCTCATCTCATGACTAACAGTTCCATCTGAGGAACTTTTTTTACTCTGCTGACTCTTTATAAGTCTAGCTGGCAGAATTTCTGTCTCAGAGACCAGGGGGTTAGCTTCACGCTGTTAGAAGATCCCATGAAATGAAACAATTTTGCTTTCCTGTCACAATATGATGAATTTCGCTGGAACTGGAAATAGATTTTTCTAAAAAAAAACTTGAAAGCGAAAAAGATTGGGAAAAAAATAGTTTTTCTCAAAATTTGTTAAGGAACAAAGCAAACCACAAAAAAACGCAGCTGAATCAAATTTGTTCTAATTATTAGAATTTTGGGAGTGTCTAAAATGCTTGGTGTGCTATGTGCTTGGTTAGCAAATTTTAAAGGCTCGTATTTGCTTTTGGTGGAAAGCAATACCAGGCTCATAAGAGTGAAATTAAGAATGTAAGGATCATATTGGAATGGTAAGTTAAGGAAAGATTTCTTTTTTTCTTTAGAGAAAAAAATTATACTTTTTAATGCTGTTCAGTAGCAGAGATAACTCGTAGATCTCAGAAGTTGCTACTGAACTCTGTAATCCCACTTTAGAAAAATAAGCATGGAAAATTCAAACAACCATCTCAGCACGTCCTCTGCTCACCAGTGAATGGTAGTGGTGAGTTTCCTACTGCCTGCAGGGAGGGCTGGAGCTTTCCTGGGAAGTCTCCTGTGGTATTTGGTGTATCCTGTCTGTCGCTGCGGAGGTGAGCCATGTGATAGTCAAGTGATAGTTTTGGCAGTGAAATTGTGAATGGGAAGAAATCCGAGGTTTGTTTTGTGTTAAAGAGGAGCCACAAATCCCCGGACAATACACTCGGACTCCAGTGGAGTTTCTTTTATATACGTGTCAGTCAGAGGGTTGAGTGCAGGAAGTCAAAGGGTGCAGTGGCAGAAGAGAGAGGCACATCCAAGGGCACACGATGCCTTTGGCTCTATCTGCATCACCCCCTGTGCCAGCCTTCCGCCCCTCCCAAAAAAGAGATGCAGCTCCAAATCTGACTTTTCCCTTTCTCCACTCAATTGAACCACACACATCTACGAAATTAAGTGAAACGCACAAATCACCTGTGTGATTTTTGTACCACCATTTGTGTAAATACTTCGAAAAACTTTCCAATTAGCATCAGGAATTAAGGTATAATAGCTGCCTGTGCAGCTAGAGGCTGTCCGGAGGGACAGCTCCACACCAGCTTTTGTTGGATCCCTGCCACCCCAGCAGTCAGGCGCAAAGCAGGTCAACGAGACCCCGACAGTTTCTGGAATTTCCTTCGCCTGCCGTGTCTGGAATCACAGTGTCTACCGGTGACTCTGCAGTTTGCTCTCCTCTCTGCATGTTGCTTTTTCCACCAGAATGACTGTATCCCTGTGTCTTCAGCGCTGCATAGCGCTGCCACCCCGGTGTCCCCATAAAAGTTGCCGTCCTTGCCTCTCTCACCTCTTGTATTTACTGCTTTATTTCCCTTAATAAGGCCCCTGTAATGTACTAACTCACCGGGCTACATGATTCAGCACAGGTGTTAGAGAACAGTTGAAGAAAATTATAAGGTTGGGGTGGTCAGATGTTTTCCTCTCATAAATTCCTCTCAGCTACACTTCCAGATGTTCAGCAATAGACTTTCCAAACTCTCACTATCAGCCCAGATTTCCCCATGCCTGTCATCAGTCCCATTGTACGAAAGCCGTCGGTACAACTATCAAGAGCACAAGGAGCCTCTCTGCTGAGTAAGAAAGAAATGAAAAACAAAAGATATCTTGAAAGTGAGCATCTCTTATTGAGCCTTGCTACTAGGGAAGCCTAAAAGACACTCAGCTGGCCTGAAACCTTAAGTCTCTGTAGCAGCAGGAAACTTCGTAATATCATCTGCCTATCAGCTGATTGGTAGATCTAAGTACAGGTTACCAAATCAATTCCTAAAGTTTAACAATGTCAGCTTCTTCATCCAGAAACTGCATCCAGGTTGTGACAGAGCTGTTCTTAATTTCTTAGCAAGGCCGAGTACTTCCAGGAACTGAGGCAGAAGAGACATTTGGTGTTCGTAACAAAATCGTAACAACAACCTCATTGGTCACCTTACAACCAGGGAATTAGGTTTAGACGGATTAATTTCAGAGTCTGTAACAGGGAAAGTGACAAAATCAGCAGAGATACTGTAGAGTATCTCTGAAGGGTGCTCCACAGCTTTCTGGATGAGGCAAATGACCTCTCCAGAGTCTCTTTCTCAATGAATTATTTCCTTCTCTCTGGCCACCATGCCTGTATGGGTTCCTGAAAGGGTGCATGAGCTGGCACAGTGAGACAGTGGGAGAGAGCAACTACATAAAGAGAACAGCAGCTCAGATTATCTTACTTGTCATTACTTGTTAGTGCTATTTTGCTCTTGGCATTAACAACTCTACAAGCAGATCGTTAGGGATGCAATGGCTGGAGAGCACGGTCTGTTATATTTGTTCAGCACTGGGACACGTCCTTAGATCCAGATGCAAGCTGAACCATCTGTTGAATGTTTTCAGGGCCACGCTACAACGTGATCTGGAATATACATGGCTGGGACATGTAACTGATACATCCCAGAGAGTTATGTGCTAGTAACAGTGCTGACCTGTGGTAACTGATCACCACCCTCATATTTCTCTTCTAAAAAATGGCAAAAGATGGTCAAATTATTTCAACGTATAGAACAATGTTTTAATTCATGAAGGGCTGATGAAAAATGTTGTAAGCATGCAGACAAATTTACATATATAGGATATTTAAAGAAGGTAGCCTGTTGCCAGAGGACTCCAAAAAGGGACATTTCCAAATTCTATTCATGGTTTTTCAGTTGCAGGTATTTTTTTATTTATTTTTTTTGTCCCAGTTTCTGTTCATCTTATTTGTATCTGAACTTGACTATTCCGTGCTATGACAAGCATGATTCTTCTCAGCTGTCAAATTATTTTTAAGAGAAAGCCTGTTCATTTCCATAAGCTACATCCATGAATCTAGCAACTGAGCCTCAATCAGACTCACAACAGACTTCAATCTTCCTGTGTGAATTCTATTTTGCATTTTCCTGAATGATGCATTCCTCCCTCCAATAAATCCTGTTTGTATTCTCACTGATAGGGCAGCAACTTATGGATGCTCTGCCCTTGTGAGCCTTGCTCACTGTGCCACTCCTGCACAAAGCACTTTTTTGGCATGTAGTAAGAACTGTGCGTTAAAGGGCTTCACTCAGCAAGCCAGGAATATAATATCAACAAAGACAAATACAGATTTATATTTTTGTCTTAAATATACTTTAATAATCGTTGCTGCTTCTTTCTTGTCCTGCTCTGGGAATATTTCTGAAAAGCTTGTAATGTGTTTAAACTGGATCTGTAATGAAAATATTTAGGTTTTCCATTTTAGTATCATTCATGTAAGAAAATTCATCAGATTTATTTAGAAGGATTTTTTTACACTTTTTTTCTAAGTAGTAAAGATCATCTTTTCTACTTTTTATTTCATTGTAAATATATAAAAAAAAGCCTGTCCTTAAGAAACAATTTGGAAAAAGTAGTCTTAGAAGACATGAGTGATGTATAAATCATGGTTTTATTACATGGAATTGGAAATTGCAGTGCTCTGTTAAATTATGATATAAGCTATAAAGTAGATTGGATGAGGATTTTTTATTTGTCATAAATGTAGTCGCTTCACATGGGTTTGGTCTGTAAGGGAATTAATTTTGGTAGTCAGAAAAAACTCTCTTTCAAGTTAGCAACATTCAGTAACATAACATCTTTGCTGTCCTGGAGAGCTGGATTTCTTAAACACAAAAATGTTGTGATGTTTGCTTAGACCTGTTAATCATTGTGCAGTTTCTTACTAAGCAAGGCTACCTAATGACTTTTCAAGAGCTACTCTCATTGCAGTTTTGTTCAGTGGGCAAAGCAGAAGATTTCTGGTGATACTCTTGAATTATCTTATACTTCCAAACTTCATAAAGAGTATAAAGACTTTTTCTGTTCTCCTTAAAAGAAAATTCATTCAGTCAAATTAACCCTGTTACAGACTAACTGTGATAATTAACTTTGCCATAGTCCCATTTAATTAGCCAAAATGGAATATGTGCAAAAGAAGCCACAAGAATGGACAAGCAGGGTGGTTTCTGGTCACAGCTGTGGCTCATTGAGATCATTATATAGCTCAAATGCAATTTACCCACACCATGTACAGTTCAAGTCAGTTGTATTGTTTCATTGCATTATTAGTACTCTATTCATTTAACCATGAAGTGCGGAAGGAAATTGCTTGTCTGCTTTGTAATTTGGAAGATGAACTATAATTCATTTGTAAGTGGAGTATTGCGGCACTGTGCATCAGATGTATTTATACTTCTGCAGAGATTCTGAAGAATGGCAACGTGGGATACTATTTAGCTCACTGCATGGTCCCAGGAAATAAGAATTCCGTAGGATACAAGAATTCTTCATGTCTCCACTACCTTCTGATGCAGAAGCTACCAGTATCTGGGTATATGTAGGTGGCTGGGATGTGCAAGTTTGAATGTAATTTGGATGGCTTCTCCCTATTTTTCATGTTTTATGGGCATCCACTGATTCTGTATCCTGTTCTAGCATGCCCAACAGCTCTGTGATCCTGGGATCCCTTTTCCTATGACTTTTTCCTCCTGTTCATTGTCTGTCAAAACAAAAAATAGTTTGTTTTCATTACAAGGCTTTCAAGGGAGAGAGATGTCTATTGCTATCAAGCATGTCCAAGACCTAGTGCAGTGGAAACACTTTCTCCATTGAGATCAACCTCATAGGTCCACCATAAATCAAATCATGGGTGGCCTTTATGAAGTATCTCCTCTAAGTCTGAGCAAATGAAGTTATGTTAGAAAGAGTCTTTGGAAGATAATATAAAAAGCAGCATGGTAAACGTATTCAACTGCATTACAGTTTTTCACTCTGCCTACACAGTCACCAGTACCACAAAATTTGTGTCCAGGGGATCTGTTATGTGCAGAAGAAATACAATTTGTACAAATGGTCTTCCCAGACCCAGAATCCTCCACATTATTGAACTGCATGCGTTCTGCAGCAGAATGCATGACTATGGATTTAGATAAAGGCCTGAATTTGTCCAATATGTAATAATAGTGGAATGACAATAAATATGGTGAGGGCTAAGGCATGTAGAAGAGACAATGCAGACAGAATACAAAACTTCTAAAAGTTCTTGAAGACAAATATTTCTGTCATTGATATGGGTCTAAAAAAGCAGGTTTTTACATGATTATCTTATGATAATTCACATATGCATTCATTTCTGAAAAAAAAAAAAAAGAAAGAAAAACAAGAAACTGATAACCAAACAAATTCTGCATTTGTGAACATGAATGATACTTAACACAATGGGGCCTGGAGGAAGTTGAATGTCTTTATCAATGCCAGTTCATGAAATCAGTTTTAATCTTGCAAGATGCTGAGCAGCTCTCCCACAGGCCACAAGAGTTGAAGATGCTCCACACTGCTCATGGATCAGTCTGCCTGTGTTTTCTATTACTGTGGAAATAATACAAATTTTGAAGGGAAAAGGAGGGGAAATCATAGAGATGGTGCCTTGTGAATATCGAAGAGAACCTAATAACATGTTTGTTAATATATACTGTATTTGGTACAATCTGATGCATTCTCAAGACATATTGCTTTTTCCTCCTTAAGGAGGAATGACTTTTTAAGCTGTATCTCCCTCCCAGTATGTTTGAATTTACACTGAATCAGTAAATTAATCAGTCTCCACTCCACCCTTCAGGAAAGGCAGAAAAAAAAAGATATCTTAAGTACTTCCATTCCCATTCCTTTCATTCCTGCTCACCTGAGAATTCCTCCTGCTCTCTTTCCTGGTGACTAACAGAAAATTTCATCTCGTTTGGCTGGAGGCCAAGCAGCTGAGAAGGTTGGGTTGGGGCCCTTCCTTGATTTAAGGAGTGAGTGAGGCTGAGCTGGGAATCGAATGCTGACTCAGTAGTTCCTTGCCCCTCCTTTGGGTGGACTGCTGCATCCGTCATCCTGTGAAAAGGCATCCCTTGTTCCTCATAGTGCTTCCTGTCACGTCTCTTTGGAAATGCACAAGGCCAAAGGAGGAAAGAGCAGAGTGCAAAGTGGGAAGATGGCCTCTGTGAGATACTAAATTCCACCCTGCTTGGTTTCTGATGGAGAAAGGAAGTTCTGCTCATCTGATGCCTTACTGAAATCAGAGGAAAAAATTGAAAAACATTGCTCTTCAGCTGAGTAGTGCTCCTACTTTTACATCTACAGAGCCTAGAAGCTGTTCCTTGTTGGGATTCCAGTTCCAAGTAAAACCAAACCAAACTTAGCCCAACTCCCTCAGCTGCATTCCTGCTTTGGGAGGAACCCACAGCTTCAGTAAGGAGAGCAGCAACGTCAGAAAGCAATGGGGTCATTCGAGCTGTACTCATCTTGAGGTGCTTGGCTTGTGTTCAGCCCAGAGAAAAGCTGGGGTGCGTAAAACTGCTGGGACGAGCACCGCATTGCCAGCCTCATCAGCCTCGGGGATAGAGGAGAGGGCAAGGGCATGGTGTGCAGCGTGTGCCCCTCCTCAAGCCCCATGCGCTGCGTGTTGGATGGCTCCTTTGATTTCACTAGCTTACCTTAGGGGATGGACCAGCCCATAGCCAAACACCAGGCAGAGAGGACCACTGGGTGCTTTTGATGAGTTTAACAGGACAGGATGGCTATAGTCAACATGTGCACTATTTTTCTCATTTTTTTTTCTCACTACCATAAAGTGCATTTTCCTTTCTGGGTTTTAGGCAATGTCACATTAAGCACCATACCTTTTGTGCCTGAGCACATGTTGTCCAAAATCGCACATCTTCTGTTTTGATTAGCATGGTTTATGGGGTCGTCAATTTGAATAAGAGGCAAAAGTTGGTTTTGTTTCTTCTCCCTGGGTTTGTCAGAGAGGGAAAAAAGTTTAACATCTTTCCTATGCAAGATGATGAGAATGATATCACACAGTATTAGTTGAAAGAGGAAAAAAAAACCTGTTATTTGAAAAAAAAAAAAAAAGTCATGTTTCATGTCATTATATTGTACAGACTAGCCAAATAATAATGATTAATGGCAAAAGATTGAATGAGCATCAAAATTTTTTGTTTTTCTTTCATTGATAGAGTGTTGTAAATTTATGACCAGTAAGAAACCATACAAAAGATCTGACAGCTTTTACTGTTTCACTTTTTGGTCTCTTATCAAAACTGATTTCAAGTTTTATAGTACTAAAAGTAAGAGGAAAAATGCAAGCTGCTTTTAATCAAACTGGAATGTTCAGCGATCACCATTAAAATCTTTACAGTGTTGATCTGAGTATGAAGCAAAGAACATTAATTTGTCTTTTGTTGACTTAATTTAATGGCAACCACAGCATTTAAGATGTAATGGTAGACAAGTTTGTGTCATACCACTGCAACTGCCACTGTACATGTGAACACCCATCTGCTTAGGATTAAGTGCTAAGTCAAAACACCAATGGAGCCTAAAGCTGCCAGTTTAAGTCAGCCACAGTTTGCACTGAGTTTTACGCGAGTAAGGACAGCACCATCAGGTCTTAAGCCAGATGACAGTGAATTAAGTTACAAGGACTGAAAGTATTTCTGCAAGGAAAACATTGCATTGCATGATCTGATCAGGGGTATTGACAACCTTGTTTTCCATCAGGGGAGGGAGGCTGAGTTGCCATTCTCTGATACACCACTGTCATTCCCTCCTACTGCCCTTTACAGAGCAAGGGGTCCCAGACTTTTCATCAGCCATGGTCTAGGTGTCAGAATGATCCTAGCCCTTCTCCAAACACCATGCCTATCAGTGTCATAAAATCCATATTCTCAGTGTTTGGTTGTTCTGCATAAACCACTGGGCATCTGACTGAACACCGGTATCTGATCTTTACTAGCTGTAGCAGCTGAAGTGCTTAGATTATTTTACACAATATCCTTTTCAGGGTATCTTTCTGTCTAGCTTTCACACAATCTTTTTGTGTCTGTAGAGAAACAGCAGCATTTCACTTGGAAGCATATTTTATGCAGGCTATTATCAGATCAAGAAGAGTGGGATCATCTTATCTAACTGTAACCATCTACCTTCACATAGACATCTGAGCTTCATCCAAAGTTAGCAGGAAGAGATAAGGATCCTCAGAGGGGTTCCGCCCTTCTGCTGGAGAAGTCTGGCTGGTGGTGCACTGAATCACCGAGTGAGTGCCCATCCTTGCTCATTAACTTTGATGGTTAAGGTTAGGAGAGATTATCGCAAGGGATGTGCAGAGAGCTGGGGCTGAGTCGGTGAGATCCCCAAGTACCTTCACACAGCTGCTGCTGTGGAGGAGTAGCAGAGAAATTTCATAAGCTTGAGAGGAGAATGATCCAATTAGTTTTAAGTTCTTCTTCTGTGTGTCAGCAAACCACCTGTATGCACAGCTTGGGAACAGTGTGTTTATGGGCAGAATGAGTTTAGTTGTGATTATTTTAGTTCTGTTTCTCTTTGAGTTCCTTTTCATTTCCCTTTACTTTTCTTCTTCAAAAAAAAATCTGTTTATGTGTCTCCAGTTATTGCTACCCCAGAGAACTATGGTGATTTTCTTCTGCTTCTCTTGAACTAGGAGTAAGAATTGTCAGATGTGTAAAAGCTGAAAAAACGTGTTTTGTAAACACGTTATTCACCACTGTTCATGAATTCGTGGGCAGGAAGAGAAATATGTAATTGAAAGACAGACTGCCTAAGGGTAACGAGAATGAATCAAAAATGTTGTAAATAGATTATGTTTAGTTTCAGTCAGGACCCAAATATTAAGCTGGTCTTTGGCATGCTGTAAAAAGCAGGTAAAATTTTCCAAAAGCTTACTTGGCAGAGATTTTGCTGATTCTATGCTGCTACTCTTGAACATTTAATAAGTCAAAGTCTTGTAGTTTATGCTAAACATTTTAACCAAGCTGAGGACACGTGGCACAATAAACGCAGATGTGAAAACTGAAAAGTGTCTTCTTGAAACATTAAAATTTAGAAACAGAAGTATTCTGTTTCTGCCTGTTGCATTTCAAAGCAGTGGTCAAGAGAACAGAATTCCCCTGTTTATACTCTCCTTGAAGAAATGTTTATCCATAAGATTTCTGGTTTTTGAAAGTACCCATATACTCACTTCCATACTGTTATCTCGGCTTGACTCAGTGATTTTTTCCTTCCCCCGTATGGAGTGCCATACACTCCATATTTAAGGGATTTAAATGGAGTCCCAGGAATATTGATTTGCAGTAGGGTGGGATTTGGAATATCGACTGTCAGACTATCTGGAAACTGATGAAGACATATTTAAGCTGAAGTGCTAGTATGTAAAAAAAAAAAAAAAAAACACAAAATACTATGTTGAGGGCTCTGGAAACAAGTTTAAAAGGCAAGAATGGAAGATAATAGCTTTTCTCTGAAATTTCACTCTTTCTTGCATTGAAAGATAGGAGGAAATCCCTAACTGAAGGAGTACTGACAGAGCTGGTCATGCGTCAGTGTCAGTGTTAGGCTGAGGCAAACTGAAGTCATGTTGGCCATCGCTCCTCCAGTGAACTGCTGTAGCTGGAGATGAGAATCACAGGAGCTCTCTTGGTAATTTGTTCTGGTTTCTTTACTTTCTGCACATCTGAGGCTCTTTCCTCACAATGGCATATGTCAGGCATACCTGGACTTGTGTTGTTGTAGTGTTTTGGTTAAGCAGGGCTGCATTTTACTGTACAGGAGCGGCATGCTGTTGAATCTTATGCCAACAGCTAATTTTACTCACTTGGTTCCAGACGTCACAGCATAGACAGTATAAAAATTAAGTCCTACTCCTAAAAACCCAGAGAAATGGACATAGCAGAAGTGTAATCTTAACTCCCTTGTTCTAGTCTCTGTAAAAGTAATTTCTTTAATGACACATTAACATAAGTTTTTATGTTCCCCTTTGCTTTCTCACACAAGGAAGGTCAGTGCCTAAAGGACCTACTCCTGGCCAGGAAGTTGGATGCACCAGGGAGGCTCCCTGTGGGATGTGTTCCTCCTGGGCTCTTCCTTCTGGGGAGGATGGAGAGGGTACATGACCACCTCCCCACCTCCTGTGAAGGTGATGCACAATATGTGTCTGAGACCCATGTCTTCACACAATTAAAGTACCTGCTATCATGGCACCTGGAGTGGCAGGGCAGCTTGCCTGTGTTTGGGTGGGAGCAAGGACACGGACCTTCATCTAAACATCCTTTGCCCCAAGTCTTCCTTCATCAGAGCACCAAAGGGGTGAACCACACAGAGCCTTTGACCATCCCTCCCTCCATCCTCCTTCCCACAGTGAAGAGGGTTATTGGGAAACTTCAGAAGCTGAAACTCATGAGATTCAGCTGGCACTTTGCCTCTGAGAATGTTTTTACTCATCCGCAAGTGATTGAGCTTTAATGAGTTTCTCATAATTTGTACAAGCAGTAACAGTGTATTTCTGTCCTTCCTTTGCCAGTGGTTCTTGCAAACTTTTTTGAAATTTTCATAAACCGTATTGGCTAGTACCAGGCATAAACCTTGCACAGATGGATGTAGTCAATAACATTAAAATACCTAAGTAATCAAACGTATTACATCCTGCAGTTCTGCTTTACCTTTTGGATAGGAGTCTGTTACTTCATACTTAAAAAAAAAAAAGGTGGTCTGTTAAGGAACCTGAAAGAACGAGGTAGAGTGTTCTCCAAATGCATAAAGGTTAATAAACTAAGGGCATTCAGTGTCATCTTCAGTGCAATGTAAAGAAAAAATTATCTAAGTTATGCAGACATTCTATCTTTAATTCTGACTATATTTACAGAAACTTCCTATCCATATCTCATTAATTGAACATGATGGTTTATTTGTGCAAGTCTGTTTTAAAACTAATGAATGATGGGGAATTAGAGTTAACAGCAATGATAGCAGGTATCTTAAAAACATTCAAAGCAAGAGTGAAGACACTAAAACGCTACACTCTCAGGAAGTCAACTGATACTTACTGAAGCCCATGCAAATATTTAAATGATCTAATAAAGATCAATGAAGAAAAAAAAAAAAAGAAAGAAAATTAATGTTGTGTGATGGGCATAGGAAAGTGTATTGTTAAGCACAGGGATAGCAGAAGAACATGCTAGTATAATAAAATAAAATTATTGTTTGCCCTGCTCACCCAAGTTACACATTTGAATGTATGTATAGCTCTAGCTCTATATTTTTACTGTATGAAGAAGTAAAATCTTCAAATATAGGTGGCTAAAGTTAGTCTCAGAGGCTTTGGTAGCCACTGTTAGAGGCTGTACAGTTGGATTTTTTATTTGAGTATCAAACCTGCGCTTGGAAACAAGGTGAGGGACTTGTGTGTGCAGGAGAGTTTGCTTTAAGTTGGCAAGGAGAAATAAAAGTTTTTTTTTTTTTTTTTTTTTTTTTTTTTTTTTTAAGTGTATTGAGCTGGGACAGGTAGTATATCCCTCAGATTTTGTTAAACATAAATTGATATTGAAAAGAGAACATTTCAGACAAAGGCTTGAATTCTATGCTTTAAAAATGAAAAGTGGAAAACAGTTGAGCTATTTGATTTTTTTTCCAAATACTCCAGTTTTTCCAGCCAACTTTTTTTTTTTTTTTTTGAAATTAAAGAAATTTATAGAAAGTTTTCTAGAACACTAGAGAGTATGCTTCAAGGATATTTTATCATTTAGAAAGAAACTAAAAACAAATTCCCAAATCTGCCATCCACTCAAAAATCAGGCCCATTTAACTGGATACTTAATTACTGTGATCCACAGGTTGGTTTCCTAGGTCATGCTATCAGTTGGCTGTGATGGCCTTTCTCTTTTGGGATGCCCTGGCACAATGTGGCTGAACTCATTTGTGACCCTTAGGAATGCCAGCAACAGGGACAATCAGTCACTGCACACAGAGCTCGCTACAAGGTGATCCACTTGGTTCAGATCTTCCTAGAAAATGATTCCTAATTTTGCAAGGATTTTAGACAACATTTCTTAGAGAACATAATCAAAAATATTTTACTTAAGAGTAACAGCATGAAATGCCCAGCTCATGATGGCAGTACTGGGCACAAGTTCAGAGGTTGAACATTGAAAATTTTGCTACCAAAGCTGCTTTGAATACAACAGAGTAGGAATCCTTCCTCCCCCCCAAAAGTACACCAAATCAATAGGGTGGGTTCTGTGTAAATGAAACACTCTCATGGTTCATGTCAAAACATACAAATATTTTTATCTGGTTGAAGGTGGGGCTCTGAAACTGATGTCAGATATGGCCAGGGCTGAAAATTTGCAGGTCATTAAGCTGTTGCAAGGGAGGGAAGTACATCGTAAGGTCCATTTTGGAATGCAGGTCTGAGGTCCCCAGGTCCTCCGGTTCTTGCTCCAAAGCCAGAAGCTGCAGGGTGTGTTTGGGCTTTCCGTGAGATGCTTTATGGACTGTTGCTTGTGGCATGGGAACCAAGTCATTTTTCAGAAACTGATTGTGCTCTTGGCTCCATTCTTTTCCTGCGGAGACTTGGACTGTATTTCACCTCTTTAGTTGTTTTATAGGGAGGAATCCTATTGAGAACACCTGGAGTGATACAATTACAGCACGAGCATTTAAAACCTTTGGTATGCCTCAGCTTTCTGGGGAGCTGAGAAGGGGGTGAGGGCACCAAGTTTTTTGTGTGATGGCAAACCCTTCTGGGGTACTAGATGCTGCTTAAATTCCAGTGGAGGTTTGAGAACAGTCCCTTTTAGCCAGCTGAAGGCAGACCTTTTCTGTAGAGCCTAAGAGTGCTCCACACTGAGAATGTGTGCTGTTTGGGTTGAAAACAGATGAACATGTGAAGGGTAGAGGAGGGAAAGCCCAGCAACTCATGCTTTCCATTCCTTCCCCATCCCTGCAACCTCCATTGCTGCAATGCCTGCTCAGAACTTAAGCAAACAGACGTCGTGCTTGTGTGGGGTTACGTAGCATTTGAATAAGGTCCACCTTGGATGAATGGAGTGGGATCAGTATCGGGGTAGCTTGGTGTCAACAGGTCAGATTTTGTTGTATCAAGACAATATTGGGAACTGGCATACTATAGCTTTTCTTGAGCAATATGTTTTTTTTTTGTTTGTTTGTTTGTTTGTTTGTTTGTTTGTTTGTTTTAAGCAGTTGAGTCCCTTTTGTGGAAAGTGCTTCCTCTACTCCCAGCGCTCTGAATAAAGAATTATCCCAGATAATAACTAAATAAATTCTGAATTCACATACTCTGCCTTTTGTAATGCTGCAATAGCGGAGATCTTTGGTGCTGCACATGGAGGTTTACCTTACTCGGACTGCAGTGTTTCTGTCTGTCAGGGACGTCACAGGATGTCAGCATGCAGACCTATGACTGTTCTCCTTCCTGCACGTAGACCTGAAAGACAGGGAAAGGTTAGAAAGTGGGAGCGTGCCTCGTCTTATGTCACAGGCTGAGAAGCAAACCAGCCTGGGGGTCACATCATTCACAGGGCACATGGCCAAGTCCCTGCCTCATAGTCAGGGTCACCAAAGAATGACCTGAGGGGCCAAAAATAATTTTATAGCTACAATGGGGTCAATTCTAGACCATTGCCCTCTCACCATCTCCGGGAACTTGCTTCTCAGGTGAAGAGAAAGCTTTCAAAAGGGGGCAAGGAAATGTTGTAGCTAGAGCTCTCGCTGGGAGGAGAGACATCTTGGTTTATGTGTGAGCCCTGAAACTTGGGTAGAACACAGCACTGTAGTTTACCATCACCCCTAAGGCAAGGTTTAATGAGGCGGCAGAGTCTATTCAACACCTTGCTGACACAGACACTGAATTTGTGCTTCCCTTCCTCTCCTTGCCCTGTATTATTTTACCTTGCCTTGCCTCCAGTGGTTGTTTGCTCTCTCACTTAACTGATTCAGCTTGCTAGCCCAGAAATATATATATATATATTATATACACACAATTTGGTTGTTTACCACCAAGACTTCTGCCGAGAGAGCCCTCGGATGGAGCGAGCGGGGAAGCAGAAGCATGGCTGGAAGAGGGATCGGTAACAGCACAGAGCAGAGCCAGCAGAAACTATATATATATATATATATATATATATATATAAGCACACAGCCAGTGAGTGGTCAGGCAGCAGTGGGACTGAGGCAACTGCAGGTGGAGGCAAGAGAAGGGCAGGAAGCCACTGGATTGTTTTGGCTGTCTTAAACCTTTCTCTGAGTCTTTCTTGCTAAAGCTTCTCCACTTTGCATACAAAACACCAGAAGTTGATCAGAGCAGAATCCTGCATGTCCCTGAGCTGCATCTCCCGGGACTTCCAGCCAGCAGGTTACTGGCTGCTGCAGGCTGAGAGTGCCCTTGGTCAAATGGAGACATCCCCATGAAAACGTTTGCTTTCAGATAGTCAGAATTTCATGTTTCTTTTGTTTAAAAAGCTTTTTATGGAAAATTTCCCTACTGAGCCCTTCATCAAGATTTCCTATTTTGCCTTCTCTGGCAGAAGTCTCTGACAGACTTTGCTTTTAGAATGAATCACAAACTTGCCTTTCAATCCTGAACTAAATCTCTGAACAGCTCTGTCCAAAATCGAATCTAATCAATGCTATGGTCCTGTCACTTCACGCTCCCAAGCAAAGACAGCTCCAAGAGGAATCCCAGAAACCCACTTTGCTACCTTTTTGAGTGAAAAGGAAAAGAAATATTTCCTGTAGTGTAAGGAAAAACTAACGAAAAGGAGGAAGTGGAAAGGCAGAAAACGAAAAGTTGGACACATAGGGTGTAAAAAACATTAAATCAAATTAAAATCGAATCAAAATCCTGACCTGCTGCTACTTTTCAACTTAGCTAGTCTTGCTCACCGTCAGCTGGCATGGGCTGTGTTTCTGCTGGCTCTGCTCTGTGCTGTTACCGATCCCTCTTCCAGCCATGCTTCTGCTTCCCCGCTCGCTCCATCCGAGGGCTCTCTCGGCAGAAGTCTTGGTGGTAAACAACCAAATTGTGTGTACGAGGTGTGAATCAGCTTTGCTTCGTTAAGCTCAGAATAACCTGCAAACTCATTTGGCGCTATTTATGCAAGGTTTCATCCGAGTTTACTTTTGAAGTAAATATTATAGCGAAATGAAGTACCGCGCTGTCTCTGAATGCAGAGCTTTATTTTACACCTCACTAGGCTATTTTTTCTACTAATACACCAGTGGCAATTGGAAAAGTAGAAGATTGATGGGATGAACAAAAAAAGTGTTCCTTCCCTGAATGTGCCAAATCCGTTCTGTAAATGTAGCATTAAAAAAAGACACCAGGCCACACGGCAGGAAAACCTGCACTGTAGCAGTTTGTACATCTTTATTTTATGAGTCAGGCCCTCCTGCCCCTTGATATTGTCATGTGTCTGTGCTGCTATACTCAGATTTCCTTGAGGAAATATGCAAAATAGCATCACTGTATTTGGATTTTTTCCTGCTTTTGAAAATGTGAAGTTTTTATTAATATTGAAAATAACTTAATCTTGTTACTTAGTAAAGCTTTTAATAATTTCTTGTCAGTAACGACACTTCTGCTTTGTTTTGGGCGCCACTGGCTGTAGCACAAGCTTATGCAACAATCATAATCCTGGGGAAGGCGTCCTGAGCATGCCCTGCGGGAATGAAGTGTCAAGGGGAGGAAACCTCTCCTTACTGATGGCCCCACACATGCTGCTGACCCCGTGTCCAGAAGATTTAAGAGTATTGCCATAACTGATAGTATCAAGATTCCTTTTTTAGGGGTACCATACAGCGAGTGGTTCAAGTGCTATCTCCCATCGCTGCCTGTATTACGTCTCTGTAATAAGCTAAGTGTGAGCAAACCAGCACAAGAGAGGAGCCATCAAGAGTGCGCTGTGCTCTGCACAAATGTGCACAGCTTTCACATCAGCATCAATGCTGGTGGAGTTGCAGTGATGCTCTATTTTGACCTGATAATGACAGTGCTTTTGTATACCCCTCTTGTTTTTTCTGTAGAGGCAGATTTGCTGCGCTACCCCTTCACTACCCCTTTATACCCTGTTTTTCTTGCCTGCAAGAGGAAGATGTAGCTGCTGATACAGGCTTGTAAAAGGCTTGAGGGTAGCAGAGGGAATTAAACATTCTTCTTCCAGCTGCTGCTGTTCACAACACTTTTGACAGTTAAAATACATCACACATTCTCTTGTCGGTTTAATATAAACAATTAGTATTTTAAGTGGAGTCCAGAATCAACCCCAAATAGGAGGATCTAGACAGGCAGCTCAGATAGGAAACTAAGCAGTGTCCTAAATTCATGTAAAAGTATTTTGCAGGCAGTTCAGCCTGTGCCTAACATACTGTCTACTGCAGCACATTAGGCCATGAAAGCTGACAGACCAGTGGTTTGTCTTGTTGGAAAGAAGATTTCATTTTTCATCTGAAAATTATTTTAACACAACATTTTGTCTGAAATTTTTAGTACGAAATACAAAATGAAGGAAAAAAAATCAAAATTAAAGTATTTTGGTTCCAGTATAATGAATTAGTTTGTATAATGAAACACTTTAATTAACTCAAGATGAGTTTTGGAGGAAAACTTGTTTAAAGACTTTTTTTTCCCATTCTGGAATGAAGACATTCAAAAACAAACAAACAAACAAAAAAAACATTGAAAGAAACAAAAATTTCTGGCTTCTCTATAGGTTTACCTCCTTCAAGCTGACGTAAATCTGAAGTAACAGAAGGGCTTTAATGCAACCATAGTTTTAGTTTAGAAACAACACTGTGAGAATAGGAACAATCAGCATAATTTTACGAATTCTGATATGCTCAGTGCAAAGTGCAAATATTTATTTCCTAAACGTGTGTAGTTGTAACAGAAAGGTTATAAACTGGAAAAGCTCTTCTCTCTTTAAAACCAGCTTCCAGGATGCCGCAATATGCATAGGTAAAACTTCAGTTTTGAGTCTAGACTCTGCCTGGTTCCCTGATGGAGAGGAGGTAGTGCTCAGTTTAATATTACTTTACACAGCTGGTCCTGAAATTATCTGCACCAAAGGCAAGGCCCTAGTGGATGTGAGCTTCGTTCTGGAAACTAGTGAGAACTTTCCCATGTAAACAGCTAAGTATGTGCCCTGATACCGAGCTGGACCTGATCTAGCGGTGTCATTTAGGACTGAACCCTCTAGCTACCAGCATGGGTGAAGTACCTGCTTGGAAGCATTTAGCCTCATTTCTGCTTGTCAGGGAAGAAGCTGCATTTTAGGTTATAACCTCAACATCCAGGGCTTCTTTTTCCCTGTATTCCTTTGCAATGATTAGTGGGCTTGATTGCGCTGGGGCCGGTAGAGTCTACAATAGTGCAAATAATGAATCAGAAATAAATGACTTCCCAGCTTTGCAAAAGGAAGACAGGCAATTTGTTTATTTTAAATTGAGACTTCATCTAAAATGAAATAGTCCCCTCAGACCCACTCGGCAGCTTCTGCAGCTGTCAGCTTGGTTTGCACCTTTAAAGAAAAAAAGGAGCAGGGCACGGGGAGTGAAAACGAAAACAGATTCAGGTTGTTCAATTTCCTGTTTGTTTAAATTTGTCCGTCATGACATGCAGATTCATCAAACTGCCTTCCCGGTGACTACTTCATTAGATTAGTTTTGTTAGGTATTCAGAGGGATTTTTATCTTCTGACTCATAAAATTCTTGTATTCCCCTAAGAATTTCCGGTGTCTGACTGGAATTTTATGTCTTTGTAGTTTTAGTTGGACTCCTTGAAGAAGCTGCTTTCTAAATGACTCTGCTTTTGAGGTCTCCAAATAGTGTCTGAGGAGCCAGCTCAGAGACTGATTTCTGCTTTTCAAGAAAACTGATCCATGCCAGCACTTTACCTCATAAAAATTTAATCAGAGATTTTCTTAGCCTTTTTAAACTCTTCCTCTCCTGACGGTATTTCCCCTGGCTGCCCATGCCCTTTCCAGGTGTCCACTTAAGGATATTTTTGTCCAATTCTGAAAATGCACCCCAGTGGCTCAGTGCTAGAGTGTAGCTTGCAAGCCTGTCCCATCAGGTTTTCATCACTCACTTGCTATAAAGCAGAGAGCTAAGGTTACGAGTATATTGGACCATTTAGCAGTTGATGAGAAATGCCTTTGTATATCCCTTCTCTGTCTTTTTTTAGTCCTTTCTAAAGAGGGTGAAAGCCAGGTTAGGCTGGAATTCCAGAGCCCTGGTGTGTTCTTTTTTTTTGAAAGGTTCAGTGAGTTGAAGATGATGCTATTTGACAAGTGAGTTCCAGAAATTTATAGAGTGATTGGAGTGCACACTAGCCTGCTTACACAAGATCTTCATCCGTGTTTGTTTCCCTAGTAAGTTTTCCTGTGAGTAAAATGACGGTGCTTAGCTGCCATTTGTTATCAGAGCTTGGTGGCACTTTCAACAAGAGGCTGAGGTGGGAACCCAAATGAGGTTTGACTGTGAGTTCAGATTTATTTGGCAAGGTGAAAGATGCAAGGAATCCCCACCACTTTGGGCTGTGGGTATAGCAGCACAGGACTGGAGAGGGGAGAGAAAGAGTTCTTGCTCCTGTTGGAGCCTCTCCTGCCATGGTAATTCTTGATTTAATGCAGACCATAGAGGTCCAGATGCCTGGTAAGCAGCGCAGACCCATCGTTTGTCTGCTGGTTGGCAGAGAATTGTAACAGGACAGTCATTGTGCAGCAGGGAGGTGAGGGGCCTGGCCTCAAATTTTCAACAGTCAGTATCTCCAAATAATTATTTTGGCATTTCTTAGTAAATGCAGGGTCCGTGCTTCAAAGGCAAAAATTTGTTACGGCTAACAGGTTATTGTATTCGTCACTCTGAGATCCCAAATAACCAGTTAATGACTCTGTGTAAGGGTATAAAGAGGTATTAAGAGCCGGAAAGGGACAAACCCAGTGCCGAGCAACCATCAGCTGTATGCTGTATAGGAGCGTACCCAAATACGAGTAACAAGGAGGGGAGCCAGACGGCAGAATGGCACTGTTTCTGAAAGTTTGGTTTAAAAAGCACGAAAAAAAAAACGGTCAAGTTCTGTTGTTCTGTTTTTGCAGTCTTTCCATCCCTGCTCCTCTCCCAAGCTGTGGCGTTTGCCTGTAAGCTGGGCTGGCGGGCAGGTTTCCGACCGACCTCCCGCGCCTGCGGGCCGAGTCTCGGCGGCCCGTTTACAGCGAGCATCAGCAGGTGGAGACAAGAACACGGCAATGAGCTGGCCCCTGCCGCCGCGGGCCCCCTGTCACCGCCAGGCGGACCCCGCCGGGCCCCGACAGGCTCCATCCAGCCTCCCCGGCGGCTCCCCCGGCGGGACGCGGCCTTGTCCCGGCCCGGGGCCCCTGTCCCGGCCCGGGGCCCTCGGTGTAGGAGAGGCCGGGAGCGGAGCCGGGCAGGTCGGAGGCTGCGGCTTGCCGCAGTTCCTCTGCTCCGCGCCCGGGACCCGGAGCTGGTGGGATTTTTTTACGTGGTCCTGTCTGACCTTTGGCACAAGCCTTTCTGAGACAGATGGAAATAGGGGGAGCGGCAGGGACGTCTTCGCCGGCTGTTACACATCATCTTTTTCCTCAAAAAAATGATGAGCTGTGCGCGTTTCCTTTCCTCTCCTTCCTCGCTCCCTTTCCGGGATAGCAGCGTATATCTCATTGCAGCTGAAACAAAGCTCTTGTCCTTTTTACTTTGGACACATGAGGCCGGTCTTCCTTAGAGCTAATCCAGGTGTGGCTGAGGGTTTTTCTGTGAGCCCTCCAGGAACAGGAGCTCCTTATTTCCCTCGTACCAAGAGCTTGTTGAATCAGGGGCACAAATGTGGGTAGTGAGGTAAGGCAGCAGCCACTGGCACCACGAATCAGCTGATGCTAATTTAACACGGATACGTCCAGATTTCTCTCGTGCAAGGTTTTTCTTGGCAAAACTTCATTGCAAGCATACAGTTTTACCCGAAAGGAACAAATCCTTATGCGCAAGCCTGTGTCAATTTTAAGCTTGACGAATGGTAACGGGGAGACTGTGGAACAAATTTGGATCAGCAGAGGCTCAGTAGCCTGTAGATGATAACTCTTAGCTCCAGTGTTTTCACCTGGGAGATAGCCTCTTATGCTGTCAGAAGGGTCCAAGCATCAGATATGCTTGACAATTGCCCCGTGTTATCAGATGTGCTGTGTGAGGCCAGTGGTCCTAACACGTGCCATACAATCCGGCCCCGTATAACCTGGGGCTGTACTGGGCATCCTGAGCATGGGCACCCCGTGCTGGTCTGTGCATGAGCCATGGGTGGGTCTGAGCTGGGGCTTCTGCTCCCCCTGAGTTGTGGGAGAGAGAAAGATGAGCCCAAGGAGGCAGAAATCTGGAGTGCCCCTCAGTATTACAGAAGAGAGCATCCCAAAAGTGTCCAATGGCTGACAATGTATATTACGGGACAGCTAGCTTCTAGCCTACTGCTTTAGGAGGCACTGCAAAATGGTGATGCCTCGGAGAAATTCTCCTGCGTACAGCGTTTTCCTTGAGATACTTGAATGCATCTGCTAAAGGCTGCCTTCCCACTCCTAGCTTCTTGCCTCTCTCCAATCTCCTCGTGCACACTGGCCCATTTCCTTTTTGCTGATTCTCTCTAAATCTTCTCTTGTTTCTCCTCTTGCTTGTTGCACCAGATTTCTTTTCCAAGCCAATTATTCCTTTTTAGGTATATCTTTACTTAGAATAGCATAAGAGAAAACAAGACCCTGAAGTGAGCTGGATGTTTATAAACTGTTATTATTTGTTTGTAAAAACATGTAGTGAGTATAATTGACTTCCACTGTGATGGTTTGTGCTGTACCTAATTACAAGTGCTCTTAGCTTAGGTTGGAAATGACTTCCATATCTTGAGCGGTTTGTGTGCAGTGCATTTGTTTTATTTCATTTCTTTATTCGAGCCAAAAACATCATAGAAGGTTAATCAGGAAGAAGAAAGTAGAAGATCAAGGATGCAGTCATGTAAGGAGTAGCATGGAGAGACCAGTGCGGAGCTGGAGCAGCTGCGAGTGCTGGTCGGTCCTCAGGTGGTTCCGCGGGCACACTGGGTTTCCCACAGCAGAGCGTTAAAGAGAGCAGCTCCTCATGACATCTTTTTTAAAGCAGGCTGTTTCTTTCCTTGGACTGTGTCACCAGCCACATAGACTGGCTGTGAAAAGTTTTCCTTTGAAATCTTTCTTGAAAGAAAATATAGGGTTTAGCAGAAAGGGCATGCTTTACTTTAGAAACCATAACAGAAAGCAAAACAGAAGGTGAACATTATAATCTGAAATATGAACTTTTCCATTTCAATAGTTTCGGTTTTCAGAAGTTTTCAAAGTACAGCTGAAGTTTTCCACAGAAAACTTAAAAGAAAAAGGGTGTGTGGGGGTGTGCGTGCACATGTATATTGTTTTTGTCAGGCTTTTCTGTGAAGAAAGGTCTTTATTTTCTAGTCAACATTATTGCCTACCTCCTTTTGTTTGCATAAGAGGTTGTTAAAAAGATTTAAACCTCCCTCCAAACCAACACTAACTCCAAACAATCTAACCCCACAAATCATTCCTTTTTTCTTCTTTTGGGATTTTCTCTGCTGCTTGTTGCTGTTGCATCCTTTCACACAAGACCGTGCAGCATTCTAGCATGTGTTGAACAGACTGAGCCCTATGCAGAGGGCATGGCAAAAGTACCATAGGTACTGGGTGCAAGGTGGCACTCGTAGCTGAGGAGTCTCTGCAGGGAGCAGCTCCTGCGCTCCCCAAGTGAAGGGAAGGCTTTGTGGCCAGGTTCCTTGTGGCGTTTGGTGTGCCTGCAGCTGGGAAAAAAAAATAAAAAAATAAAAAAAAAAATTCTACAAGTACATCTATTTTAAGGACTATGTTGATAAGCTGTAATATAGAGCACAGAGGAGGGTTTTGTTCTCCACTGCATCATGGTGGCATCAGAAGGAGCCCTACCCCACTTTTTTTTGACCCATGACTAAATTCCCTTGCAGGAGATGCATCAGTTTGTGGCTCTACTTCTACCCTGCAGTTGTTACTCAGCTTTGTGCGTCTTGGGCAGCCCTTGCCATCTGCTAGCTGCCCCCATCTCAGCCCAAATCCTGACAAAAGGTTTCCTTCATGGCCAAGAATATTCTGTCCTTCCTTAGTTATTTGTGACCAAGATTCCTTACCAAGACAAACCATTCAATATCTAAAGTAAACAGAAGAAAGGGGGCCTTTGTCTTGTTTGTTTGTTTGTTTGTTTTTAACCAGTGCAGTAACTCTTCCGCTTGTTTCAGAACTTCACAACTGCAGTGAGAGCCTGTTTGTCCAGCTGTTTGTCCAGCTGTTTGTCCAGGAGGGTGTTTGTCTGCTGTAGCACTCGCTGATGTGGCCATGTTGTTCAGCAGAAGGAATAGAACTCCAAAAGGAGGAAAATACAAGCTGCTTTTTTTTTTTTTTTTTTTTTTTTTGAGTTAAAAAAAAAATTCTGTCAGAATTCCATCTCTGAAGTTGTAGTTTTAATATATAACCGAGTCCTGGCTGTTCTTTACAAACTTTGTTTCCCAGACATGCATAATAATGTGATAGGAAAATATTTCGACAGGTCTAACACAAATTGTGGATGTTCGTCACTTGAAACACCCCATGACAAATTTTTCAAATATGTACTTCATCTGCGACTGCTGCTTGTTTCAGTGCTGGATGCTGGTTATTACAGAGCTGCATTTACTGGGGCTTTTTTCCCCTTTCTTTGTGAATATACTGCATTAGTATTCAGACTTTTGTCAAATCACTTCCATTGGAAGTTTTGCCATCTCCGCTATTACTCTGATTTACTCATCCTGCTTGAAAGCTTCTGTTATTTTAGTGAATTGTGCAAATACCTCATAACTATACAGATTGCAAGATACTTCTCAATACGTACATTTGTTTTACCAATACTGCTTTTGGAAGGAAAATAAAAACATCTATTGGAAGTTGAATGTTTTGGACTGAGGTTACTAGGTCAACAGTAAATTTTGAAAAGTATTTGAGACATTTCTTACTGGCATTTTAAAATTATAGCTTAAGGTTATACCGCTTCACATGATTCTGTTTGCTTCCTTTGATGCTGAAGATCTACAACTGACTTATGTGTAAGATATATTTTTAAAAACATTAGCAGTGATTTAAAGTAACAAGAGACACTGTTCAGATGAGGGGAGAAAACCATCCTTTGGGAGGAAGCGAGTTAGGTTCAGTAGTTTTGTTGAACCTGAACCAAGAAAGAAACCATTAGTAACTCAATCTTTGTAAGAAGACTTGAGGAAGATCCCAGCTCCTGCCTACCTGTTGATTTTAACAGCAGCCCAGATGCTGGAGATGTCAAAAGTGTTTTAGAGGAGGTCTCTAAAACAGCCAGTTTGTATTTACCGGTATTTTAGAGCACAGTAAAAGGACTAAGGAAGCAGTTATGGCAATAGCTGTATCGTGATACAGTTATTAATTGCTGAAGTGAACAGGCCCCATGCTTTCATTGCTCAAGAGACTTCAGGGTCACTCTCGTTCTGAAAAAATCAGATGTCAAATGAAATTGTAGATGTTAAGTGTCAGATCTCTCTTAACAATCACTTTAAACAAATGTAACCTTTTCCCACTAACAAAGGAATAAATCTGGATTGCATATGCTGTTTCACAGAAAGTTATTTTGATGCTTGGAGTGCCGTCGTGGATGAAAACAAACACCACCTTTATTTATGGTTTCCACTTTTTTCTTTCCCAAGTGAGAAACATAAAGAAACACAGATACACAAAACAAACAGATTATGATTATCTGATAAAAGCTGTTGCTAGGAATTCAACTGTTTTATAAAATTCCCTCTGCGCAGTGTTCTGTTTACCTGTTGTGGTAGCCCAACTTTTCTATTAGAGACAGTGTTTTAGAGAGGATTCTCGTCCTTATTTTTGTTTCCCAAATTAAGCTGCTTTCTGTCTTTGGCTGCTTCCCTACCTAGCTATCACTGCAGTGCTCCCCATGTTCTGCTGAAAACCAGTACCATGTCGTCTGTCTTAAGCCTGGATGGTGCTGGTAAGGACCAGTTGTTTTCTTTCCAGTGAATTGCATATCTCATGTCCAGCCATTTGCTGGTGAACACTAATGTTTCTGTGCCTGAGTCTGTTTCTAGCTACAGTTGGACCTCCACTGAAAGTAGTGTTACCTGATGGTAAAATATTTGTAACTAAGAATATTTGTTATGCATTCGTCATTGTGAAGATATTACGAAAAATAACCCAGCAGGGTTATTAGGCAAAAAAAAAAAAAAAAAAAAAAAAAAAGCCCTGCATTCACACAGGCATCGGACATAATAGGAACTTTGTAGTTCCACATTAAACTTGTATGTGAGAAGTTACAGCTGTGGATGCCTGTGTCTTTCAGATTCGGTTTCAATAAACCTGTGAGAAAGAAGAAAGTGAAGGCCCTTCAGCTTTACAGCAGTTTCAAAGCAGAAGCTTTATTACCTTTTTAATCCTATATGCTTCATGTTTTTACACAGACATAGCTTTCTCAGTGAAGATAAATGATGAACCTCTACCTTAAAAAGCCTTTGGGTTTTCATTAATCCACATTAGGTTAAAAGGGAATCAGAATTCTAAAAATACAGCACATCAGAGAAGCAAGGTATTTTTCAGGTCAAGGTCCTCTTTTCCATCTGGTGTCATTTGGTAGTTCTAACATCTTCCATCTCCCCCTACTTCTCCATCTGTAAATAACTCACTGAAGTAAATGCTTGGAATAATTACGGCAAAGAATGATAAAATGCAGGTTGAACTTAGTCTCTTTGGGTTCCAAAATGAAAAACATAACTAGACATCACAGTTATTAAAAGACTCTGGAGGTTTCCAGTCGGCAGGTGTATGAAATGGGAATAATGTCAGAGCATTAGATGCTTTGAGATTGCAATTGTGCTGTTCAAAAAAAAAAAAAAAGGAATAGTAGTTCACGAGGGGGGGAAAAATGGCCTAGGAGGGCTGATTTTCAAAAGCAGCCTGCCGTTTTGCTTCTGCAAATAATTATGGGCTCATATTTTAACAGTTAGATGTCTAACTGCTTGCATCCATTTATTAGGAAGTTGGAGGTCTAAGTACAACAAAATGTGTGTGAAATTGGAAGGATGATTGAGATGCTTCTAAAATTGATCAATCAATCAGCAGCTAGACTGCTCCAAATGTTTACAGAAACAAAACGTCTTTCTTTTTTTTTTTTTTTTTTTTTGCATGAGGTCAGCATTGTCCCAGGAAACAGTCCTGGAGTAGCTCATAGGATAAGGGTGCTTTAGAATTTCCCCTGTTAACGTGGATGAGATGACCTATTCCTGCTGGGGCTACATTTCTCTACCAGGAGTACACAAAGGAGGCTGGATGGTAGGAACACTGTTTGCTGTAGTTTTCTTGCTCGGGCACTGCCCCAGCTTCAGCATCTCGGTTGCAGAAGGAGATGCACGGGATATGTATGATGCCCTGCAGCACGAGATCCCTTCTGTTACTCATGCAGGATGGAATGGAAAAGATCTGTCACTGATGTTCAGTTTCCACCATGGCTTTCACTTTGGTGCTTGACAGAAGAAAATGTCATTCCTTTATTTTAGGTCTAAGAAGGGATACCTGCTGTTGATCTGAATAACTGTTCATCTGCGTCTGCCTTATTAACATAGCAGAAATCGGTGCTTAGGACATGGTGGTCCGATTCCCATATAAAGGGTCACTAGAGTGAGCACAAACACAACAGGCTCTTATTTTGTATTGCCACAACCTGTGGAGGTTTGGGTCTAAGCATTGCCATTTTTAAGGGCCTTCTCCAGAGCTCAGTCTCTACAGCGCCAGGGGTTAATCTTTCTTTCAATAGAAGCAGAAGAGCTCCTAAGTGGTCTTCTTCCCCCAAATCCTAGTTCACCGGGGAAGCATGCCCTGCCAGATAGCTTCAAAGGTAGGCCAAAGCATTAGGGCACAACCAACAGCAATCTAGAATGCAGAGTGAATCAGCCATTTTGCAGCCTTAGGGCAAGAAGGAATGGGCGCTCAGAGGGAAAGGGGTGGCTGGGCAGCAGCCGGGAGAGGCAAGAAAAGTAGGCAGGGGCTTGCAAAGTGGGGGCACTGCTGGGTCATCCACGAAGAAAGAAAGATCGTATTAAGAACCCACAAGGGTCTAGTTGGTTTTCCAGCATCACTGGGAGTTGCCTGCCTAATGTGCAGGCAAGCAGACTGCTTCTACAGCTTGTTCCTGGCAGCTCTTAAAGCAGAGAAAGGGGCCAGAGAAGGCTTAGCAAACTATCAAATGGGTTTTCCACTTTAGCTCTGGAGAGGGGAAATGAGACAACAGAGGGGGATTGATTTCCTGGTGATTCTGGCTCACCAGCACAAGGAGCAGTTCACTTGTCACCCCCTCAGAGCTGACAGTGTCCTTCACAGTGCCCTTCGGGAGCTCTTCTCTTGCAGGTTTGATCAGGTTTCAGTCAACCCTCGTGGAGCTATTGGTTGGGCACAGCAATGCTGGTGCCTGGTCTGTGATGGTACTCCAGAAGAGATGGCATAGCTGAGAACTGGAAGTTTGCCCTGTGGAGACACAGGCTGTTTCCTAGTCCCTATCTTGGGGAACATGTGGTAATGGTGGAGCCTCTGGAACATGTGCATGTGTAGAAGGAAGCTGAAGTCACTCTGGTGGGGTACAAAGGCTACTTTAGGAGGAGCTTGACTGTTTATATAGGTTTCAGATGACTTCACTTTTTAAAAGCGCGTGGAATGCATCCAAAGCAAGTAATTTTTTTTCTGTGTTGAATGGGAAGACCAAAAGGAAAAGTCTGGAGAAAGGAGGATAGATGGTCTTTCTTTAATGTCAGAGCTGACATAAACACATCTCCTCCAAACCCTTCTCACAAGATAATTTTCTCAGCAAGACACAGATTGCTTCAATCTCTGTGCAGCAGCCTTTGAAGCTTCCCCCTTATTGCTATTATGGAGGAGGGAGGGTTGCCTCTGAGAATTTCTGCAGCAGTGCAGTGTTCTTCCTCCAAATGCTTTCACACGGTGAGATTAGCTGGTTGCTCCAAGCAGGTCCATCTTTGGAAATCCTCTGGCATCATCCAAACTGAGAAGTAGATATGCCTGGTTTGCAAGATATTTAAATTGCAATAACTAAAGTGCTTCATCAAAAATATTCTGACCAGCTCTCTGCAAGGCCTCGATTTTCATTAGACAGAGGCCCAGCTGAGATGATGAATGATGTCGGAGATGTGCCACCAATTAGGAGACATCAATTTTTCTGTCAACGGGATAACCTCTTCTGCAAAACTTGTCATATGTTTATTCCTTTTCTGTTTGTGAAGGTATTTGTTGGCAGGGATATTTTGCATGAGGGGAAGAACTTGTAAGGTTTTTTTGGTTGTCATTTCTGCACTGTTTTGAGTTCCTGTCTCGTGAGATATTTTCCCCATTCTGAGTTCTTGCACTTCAGTCCATCTGCTGTCTCTTACATCTGCAATATTTTGGGGGAAAGAAATGACCCTGCTTCTGCAGTGAGTTTTGGAGGGGGAAACACTTGTGATGCCAGTAGGTTCCTTGGGAGCGTAGGACTTGGGACCTGCTGTGCATTCAGGTTGCAGGCTTAGGAATGCTACTCTTTGTGTACAGGGGTTGCCAGAAGGGAGAGAAATGCACTTCTGAGCATCTCTTAAACATTTATGCCTGCTATGCTTGCATCCTAATAAGTGTTCTTCTGCATTTAATGGCTTACAATACAAATGAAGACATATGCTGGTTTTTATTCCAGTTTACACACTTTCATTACCCGCACTCAGAAAACTTGATGGCTTCCACACCTCCTGTTACTGAATAGGAACTTTTACTCCTGTTACTTAGGGAAAGCTGTGTACATCCTTTACTCATCTGCATGCAGTGTTTCACAGCTGCTGCTGTGTTTGTTATAGCTTATTGCAAGTCACTTTATGAAATCATCTGTAGCAAATGCTTAGCAGATATTAGGAGAACAAACAAGGAAGTTCTCTCTGCGTGGGCATGTGTGTAATACACAGAGAGCAAGGGTTATCTGTGCATGTTGCAATATTTGGCAAGAGACTGGCCGAGAGGGACAGATATCTGGTGGGATTTCGGATGGGCACTGGTAGATGTTGACACGACCTTAAGGCCTATCAGGTGCTTATATGGGAACCCAGCTTCAGGAAACAGAGTCTATGGTGAGAGTTTTTTGAGGGGTGGCTGAAAAGTTCCATCTGTGTAATGGGTATCTAATGGGGTAGCTGCTTTGTGCTGGTGTTGTGGAGATGGGGATACCTGGCAAGGAAGATTTGAAGAGTAGAAGCTGATAGGTGGCCATTACTGGCTGATAGGTGCCAGAGGTGTGCAGGAGTCTCTGTTGAGATGGAAGATGGGCAGCTAGTGGCAGCTCAGTAAAGGATTTTGTATTTGGGGGAAAATGTTCCAACATACCTAAGTGATTTATGATCCAAAATGTCCATTTCAGTTATTTCTGACTTAGGAGCTCTGGAGTGAAATAAACAGTTTTCAAAGTGGGTTTCTGTCTCTGCTTTTTACAGTGCCATCTGCCACAAAGACACCCTCTTTTCTTACTTATCTCGTTCCTCTTTCCCAGGTTGGCCTTCCTTCTATGATGTGATCAGCCCCGATGCAATTACTCTCACTGATGATTTCTCCTATGGGATGCATCGGATTGAAATATCCTGCAGTCAGGTTAGTTTATAGCACACAAAGACCATTCTGATGGCAAAGGCTGCAAAAATCATTACAGAGCACTGTACTTCCCTCAGATTTGCAAACCTTTCAGTTCCATTAAATAGCAATCATTGTAAGAGAGCACAATGGGTCCTAGGTATAACAGCTGGGTGGAACGAGCCAAAGGCACAAAGGGCTCGTTGGAATGCGCGTCCTTGTCTCGGGTGAGATTTAACAGAGCAGATGTAAATGGCTGGGCTCGGCGCTGAGTCTACAGAAATTGCCTTCCTGAAGAGGGTCCCTTCAAAGGAACTCCTGCGCCTGGCCGACCGGCTGCACATGTGAGCAGCTGAGATGGGAGCTGGAAGCAGCAGAGCGCCTGCCTGTGTGCTGATTCCATCACTGTGCATTACCACGCAGCAGTGCTAACTCATTCCCAGCGCTCATTCCCAGCTCAGTCTTCACAGCTGCCTCAAACAGTCCTGTCTGCCATAATAATGAAGTCAGTAGTCATTCAAATCACGCCCAAATTTTCCGTTATCTGTCTCATTCTACTTGCTCCCACCCTTTGTGCTGCCTTCTTCTCCACGAAGGGTATGGCGTGGTCATTACCTAGCAGAGGGAGAAGCTGCTGCTCTGGCATTCGGCAGATGTACCCAGCGGCTTGCAGCCCCCTAGCTCCACACACTCACATTCCTCTGAGAGAAGCAGTAGCTTCAGCTGGGCCGTGAGAATCTGCTGTTCCCTTTCCAGACAGCACTGGTGGTGGGATAACTCATTTTGGCACTGATGCTACGCACCCTTACTTGCCAATTAGTCCTCGTATATAAATGCTTAGAGTGAGTTAAGAAGCTTCCTGAAACAAAGCAACATCATCTTTATGGAGAATCCACTAACTTCGGTCTAGGTAGAGGGTCTGGCCCAATACAGCATGTCAGCTAGTATCTCGTGTACTGCGTAATTCTGTAGTTTTTATATTTAGGATATTCTTGAAGAGAATGAAGATCCATTTAACACTTTTTTTTGGAACATCCATTTCCCTAAATTCCCACAGGCTGGGAATCTCTCGCTTCACCAGTGATTACTGGAATAACACAAAATGTAACCCACTTTCTTCACCTCTGCTTAGCAGGGCTGAACAGTGCTGAAACAAGTGTGCTACCAACCTGCTGAGCCTGTATCTGCTGATGCCCTCCAAGAGACGGCTGCAACTCCTTGGTTCACCAGAGCGAACCCAAGGCAGCCTGTGGTCAGGACGAGGAATCTGGGAGTGCCATTTACCTGTTGCCAAATAAAATAGCACTAGCAGACCTGAGACCCGTAGTATTAGCAGCAGGCACATACAGACACCATAAACTTGGAGCCAAACCAAAAACAGAATTTACAGCATTAAGAAAAGAATACAACCAAAGTTGCTATATAATCCATTGGCAACTTCCGAGCAGTTACGCTGGCTTCCTGGTGCAATAACCCCACAGATGATCGAGTCACACAGGAAAATAGCTCGAGGAGTGGTGAACATCTTTGCAGCCACTGCTCAGCATGGTTAATACCACCACATTGTGTATCCATAACAAAACCATTTCCTCCCTTCCTTGGAGCTCTAGGAATGTGAATTGCACATGCAGCTGAAAAAAAAAAAAAAACAAACTCACAATTTTACTGCAGCTTGGAAATGCACGGGGATTGATATGGCAGGCCTTAGTAAAACTGGCGGGAAGTACCCTCTCCCACACCCAAAGCCTTATTAATCTTTTGCAGATGAAAAAGTAGCTGCTTTTTCTTTAAAAGTTCTTCCACCTGTCTGGGAGAGTAAAAAAATTCTCTTTTAATCTGCATTATAGAAGCAAACAATGGGGGAAAACCACCATAATATAAAGAAAAGACATCCATGGGCTTATCCTACAAATAGCTTTACATCTTTTTGGAAACACATTACCCGGGATGTATTTAAAAAGTAAAATGGTTAGTGGCAGGTGGAAGTTAATTGCTAATGCATTTGAGGAATAATGTAAAAGTGGTTGCATCTCTCTTTTTTTCTCTTTCCTGCTCCAGAATTCCTTCCCCTGAGGTCTCCCTAACTATTATTTATACCTGTAAAAGCCAATAAAATTCTGTATTTGGAGAAGTATTATTTGCACACTGATAGCTCTGAGTAGGTTGCAGCAGCTGTCTGCAAGCTAATTTCTGCACCTCCCTGCAGCATATTAGAACCAGGAGGCTTGAGATCCAAGCATACTGACAGTTAGCAGTGACCCCCCTTTTCCTGCTCCTAAACACATATTTCAGATGCTTTACTCTAACCATTTAATCGTGCCAGTGCATTCTGCCCAAGATAATCTATATATAAGGCTGTGACACGTGATTGTTTCTTTTGGGGAGGCTTTAGAATCGTCTATGTACGTCCTAGAAAAATGGTCAGCACCTACTCTGTGTGGGGAGGACAGTAAAATCAATTCATCCTTTGTACTCTCAGCTGAGAACCAGTGTTCTTACGGCGTGATACAGAGGGCTGAATTACGTTTCTTTTCAGGGGGGATGAGTTATAGAGTCGTCTACAGGGAGAATCGCCACATAAATTTTTGGTGAGGGGTAATCTCAAAAGGTAACAAATTTTGCAGTAATCCAATCCTGGTGTGATCCTGCCATCACAAGAAGCTGTAATGAGACTGCCTTGAGTTCTAGCACAGCTTTTCAAGTTTTGTGAGGAAAGCCTCTTTGATAGATTGTCTTGGTAGTCTATATGTTTGTGAGCATATTACTCCTGCAGACTGTTTCTCTCTACGGTTTCTCTTGTTCTGTTTCTGTCCAATGGCGAGGGAATGATTTATCTTTGGTAAATGTTAATCTGGAAAAGATCTGTTTAACACTTTTGGCCAGGAGGTTTTGAAGCATTCTTAGTTGAGATGATTTAATTAGGATGCTGAGCATTTAGAAAAACGCTCTCTCTGGGACACTAATTTTCTTTGGATTTTTTTTCAAGGTATGGAAAGGCTTTAATCAGGTGAAGTGGCCCATTGTGAGAAACTCCACTCTTAGAAATGCCTCAGGTTTTCTGCCAAAACTGCCCAAAAAAGGGCCTCCAGTATAAAGGAAAATGAAATAAGAGGTGGAGTAGGGAGGAAAGGCTTGTAAAAAAGTAATCTTTCAAGAACAACAGTCTTTGTCTTCTGCACTTCCCATGCAATTTTCCTTTGCCTTTTCCCATTTGCCTTGTTTTGTCTTCCTTCCTTGCAAAGCCAAGCAGCTGCTTCTTAACCCAGAGTCATTCGTGCCCGTTTCCTGGGGAGCTCATCCTGCCGATGCCACGGTCTAGAAGTGCTCCAGTGCTCCTCTGTGTGTTTCTGGGGTCCTGGCTGGCTGCCCACGCCGTGCCAGCAGCTCATCTCCGGGAGCTGGGAGCCTGCCCTGGGACGTGGCCATGCAGGTCGGGCTGAAGGTTGCAATGAGCCTGCTTTAGCTGCCATTAAGCCCAAAGATCTCCTGTCCCTCCTAGCTGGCGTGAGAGCCTCCCCTAGACTTTGAATCTGTTAAGAGAGCATAGTCCGAAGCCAAGACCTCACCTGTGTCTGCAGACATCCCTCTTGCTGCTTTGATGAATTAAAAGCAGTAACAGCAGGAGAACATTAGCTGCACATTAACTGCAGGGTAGAGAGTTGCCGTCACTAACTCATTCACTGTTCAGAGCAATCAGTATTGCCTCTATGTATTTGGGATGCTATGAATTAATTAAACGTTAATAATAATTTGCAGTCCTTAATTTTTGCTGTCTGACTGCGAGCCCACTAACAGCGCTGTGATCTCGGTTACATCATGCCAGCTCTCACTGAGATCAGCTATTGACTTGAAAGGCCGAGGCTCTTTAGGAAAGCAGCATGACTTTCCTGTTCAAGATAAATATTTCTCCAGTGCAAGGTTTTATTTTTTATTTCTCACGGCAGGCTGTGAAAATGAACTTGCCGAATTCAAGTGACTAATTATAAGAAGCTCTAATTATCCTGCTATGTTGTCAGCCGCAATGTGCAGTGAGAGCAATCCTAATTTCTACATAAGGACCAACTGGATCAGGCTCTTCAAAGTGCTGTACTCTTCTGTAAAGCAGAGGGCTGTGCCTTTCTCTCAGGCAGGAGCAGCAGTGTTTGCTCAGCTACGTGTCCCTGTCTCCTACACACTGCAGAAGGCAGCATGGGGTGAGCGGTGGGCGAGGCCCAGCTGAACACGTGCAGTGACACGGCGCAAAACACGCAGGAAATTCGAGCTCTAAGCCTTAGGCGCCGGTGGTATCTCAGAAGATCATCTTCCCAGATTGGTCTCGTCACTAAATGTGGGTTGTGCATCCCACCCAAAAGGTGACGTAGGCACCAAAATGTGCTTTCCTGGAAGCGGCTGCTCGGCATTGCTTAACGCCGCTGTGATGCCACCGCGCTGTGCAGAAACCCAGTGATCCTCTATTGTGTTTTCTTCCAGTGCGGGGCTCACCTGGGGCACATTTTTGATGATGGACCTCGTCCAACTGGCAAACGGTACTGCACAAACTCCGCTTCCTTATCCTTCAAACCAGCAGAGAAGAACAACGCCGGGGAAGGCAGCAGTAGCACCAGTCCTGCCCCGACAGGCAAAGCTGAGCTGTAGGACAGCGCAAGCCCCACGAAAAGCTGCTCTGATCCCACACAACTTACAAGGAATGTTTGCTAAGTTGCCTGCTACCTTATATCCTAAGAATGTGTAAATGTGTGAAGGAAGAATTTTGCACCATCCTTTTTCTTCCTCTCCTTTGTGGAACTGAGGCCTTGCCTGCCAGTGCATTTCACTATATAATTGGGTTGAAAAACATGTTGACTGACTCTACAGCATTTTTTTTTAATAGATTGCTTTGAGGAACCCTTAATTCAAGAGGCTTTGGCACTATGAGTTACTAGTTTCTCCTCAGTGCTGCGTTGCTCTAGGTTTGAACAGTAATCCTTCTTGTGTGGGAGACAGCAGTTGTGTTTATCTCCAGCTTATAGGAAACTTCTGGGCATAAGAAATCCTGAATTCCCAGCACATCCATGCTTTGTTCTGACTTGTGAGGCATGCAGCCTTTGGTCATATGCATTCAGCCATCTCCCGGTATCAGCCGCACCCTGCAAAAACTTGTATTTATGGCTGTTCCTTCCCAACTAGAAGAGATGGATGAGATGCAAAGCCCATCCTTTGGCTAATTCCCTGCCAACATTTCAAGGGTGTGGTTGAAAGGGTGTAAACATTGTCTCAGCATCTATTTTTTCCCCTTTGTTTGGTATTTAAATCAAGGTTTTAACTAGTAAGGCTCACTTATGCAGGCTACTAATGAGACTTTGTCTTTTTCTGAGGCCTGAAATCTGAATGAAAGCTGAAATCTGCAGGGGGCCATTGTATGGGCAAGTGAAGAGATAAACTGGAGAACTGAAGAAGATGCAGAATGACACTGGGCTCTTTATATTGTCAAGGTTTCAGAAACAGGACAGTTTCTGCTGAAATGCAGTTTAAGAATGCAGCAGGAAGAGGGAGACCCTCTGGAAACACAGAGTTTTAAGGTCTAGTTAGCCTGGGTGTGTACTGCCTGCAAGGCCACAGCCTTCATTTTGGGCAACTGCGACGCAGGACATGAGCGAGGGGGTTGGTTTAAGAAAAAAAAAAAAATGGAAAAAAGCCTGTCAGAACTGCAACAATTATCATGTAGTGAAATTTGCTGTCCCATCAGGTGCTTTTCACAGCTGCTTTTAGATTTTGTTGGATAAGTTTGACTCGAATCGTGTATAATGCCGTTCTTTAAGCTGTAAGACACAGTATTTGCTGACACCGCTTTGCCTATAAGTATTGTGAGACTTAATGAATATAGGATTTACTTTTATTAGCAAACTGCATAACTAACATGTTTGAATCTAATTTTATTTCCAGGAGGTGCAAAACAGCCACAGAGTTTTATGAAAGCAGGACTGAGGTTTATATATCGGTGATAATAAACACATTACCTAAAGTACAAACATCCTTCAATTAAAATATCGGAACTGTAAAAGCATGCAGAATGGCCAGAATCGCCTTTTTTGTTGTTGTTGACATAAGAACTGCATGAAAAAAAATATACAGTACCTTAACATAGAATAGATGCAAATAATCAAAGATGATAAATATTCAGGACTGAAGCACTCGGGCTCTGTGGTGGTGAGCACCTACTCGTGTGAGTATTCCCCCAGGTGTCATGCAAGGAATTGCTCGTCAGCAGGAGGAGAGGCTGATGCCGACTGACCTTGGCTGTTTCAAGTCAGTTGCGTTTCTCCAGGTCCCATTGCTTTTTAGCAATTTCTTTTAGAGGGACTGCTCTTATCCCTCGCTTTTATTTAAAGTAAAGTAGATTTTCTCTACCACATTTTCTGACATAAACATAAAAAAGGCAGCATCTATAAAAATGTGGTACATAAATGTGGTTTAATTCCAGATTGCTGTTGGATTTAAGTGTTATCAAATTTCAGTATATTTCTGCCTTATGTTAAAGAAATATATTACTTACTCTTCAGTATGCAGTAATGTATGCTGTCCTACAGGAGATTTATTTTTGCAGGATATGGAGTGCAATGAAATGAGTCAATATGGTGAGGTGTATGTGATCTCTGGGAGTTAGACCATTTAACATAGGAAATGCATTGTTCTCTCTTGTGCGCAAACTATAGCATAGCACAGGTCAAGGTAAGACAGATTTCCTTTTATTGCTTTTTGAAGATGCTTGTAAGGGCTGGTATTGAACCCTCCAAATTTCGTTCAGTCTGGTTATGATCATGACAGAGGAAACTTGGGAGCTGAGCACAATGTATAGAATAGCAGGAGAATATTTCTGTATCTTTACATTTTGCACTGTCTAGATGCTTATGAAAACTGAATGCAAATTGTGTAGAAATAGGAAACTATATTTTATAATATCTCTATTGTTACTCAGATGTTTAAATAGCATACCTTAAAACATCATGTCACGTTATTTATATATACTATATATATAAAAAATTGCACATGTTTTTTCTATATATATATGTACACGCATATATATCTATCCAAGTATAATATTAGCCTTCAGTACCTTTTTAATAACTGAAACCTTTCCTTAAAAGAGTTCAATACTTTTAAGAAATCAAATATACATTTTTCAAATTAAATTTGTTTCATATATTTGTTGTACACAAATAGAAAATAAATTTCTTTATAAATAATTCCATTCCCGTTTCTCATTTATTTATCTTGTTTGTTTGTTTTTATGTGCCCGTAGCTGCAGCATGGGGGGTTGGTTTCTCTTGCTTTCTCTTAACTGCGAATATTGGATAGCAGCCCTTTATCTCAGGCAGCTTTCTGGTAGGGGCACAGAACCACAGGGTACCAGGTTGCCTCGCACTTACCAGCCTCTGGGAAAATATCACAAGCATCCAGGCCCAGCAGAGAGGGGGAAATGTTTAGAGAAGGGCTCAGCTTTCACCTTAGCAAAAGATTTGGCTGCTTCCAAATGACTCGGTGTGGGGGCTGGTGAGTGGCAGACAAGCTGTAGGAGCCCTGTGGTGCCTGGGCTTGGTTTGCAAACAAGAAATTTGGCTGGAAACCTGGGTTTTGACAAGGCTCCATCTCTAAGGATGCAGGTTGGGAATGCCCTGTGGGCAGCAGGGTAATGCCGCTCAGTAGATTGACTCAGCAGCAGGCTTTGAAAGACGGGCACAAGGGAAGGAAGAGCTTTCAGGCTCTTTTCAAACATGTTTCATGGTTATATTTGTGGGGACCTGGATGTTAATGCAAGATTGATTCACATACTCATTTGCCTTAAGCATTGCAGGGTGTTCTAAGAAACACTGCAGATTTATTTTAACAGTTTAGTATAATCTTCATTAGTCCAAAAATTAATCCCTTTTAGCCTCTGCCTCTTGCCTGTATTTCCCTTTCAGACCGGTGATGGTTTGATGCTCCTGGACTGATGGACTAACTGGTACCTGCTGAAATGGGACACACATCTGGGTGTCCTGGGTGGCTTTGCTATGCTAAAAATATTTTCGATGTGTATGTGGTTAAAATTGGGGCCTTAGCACAGCGACTACAGCAAGCATGCCCCACGTGGGCAGTGACAGACTGACATCTGGGTTTATACAGCAAGGGCATTGCTCCAAGAAGGGAGAGAGCTTGTTGTGAAGAACTGCATTGGCCTCTCATTTGTACTCGCAGGTAAGTGGTGTCTGAAAGCTTGGTCCTCTCTCGTTAAAAGGCAAGGTAAAGCTGAAGCACCCAACTTTAGCCCAGTGCCAGAGGTGGCAATGACCCTTGGGCCTGCCCAACATACTAGTATGAGGCACAAGATGTTAATGTCCCCTTTACAGTGCCCAAAGTGGAGCTGTCTGTGCTACTAGCCAAGCCCCATTTTGTTTCCTCTCTTCCTCACCCCAAAGAATGGCTTCTTCCCTCAGTTAAATAAGAGAACATGCTAAGTTGACACTTCTGGAGCAATGCTGAAGGACACATCATCCCAAGCACCATACGCAGTGCAGCTGTTGGCAGTCTCCTGATGGTACAGAAACATCTCCATTCACTTGCCCTTGTTTTACAGTCCATTTAACCAACTGAATTGGGTAAAACATGATGTTAAGCCTTCTCTCATAGAATATGTGATTTATATTCATTTTTCTTATTGCTAAGTATGTTACAAAGTGCCTGTGGTTAATGTCAGTGCACAGCCAGTTGTTCCCTGCTCCTTCCACTGTGGTCTGTGAGGGGATGTGAAGTAGATGATGCAGGCTACTTTACTGGGCCTAACTCAGACTTTCAAGGTCTCACTCTTCCCTTCCTTGAAGGATTATAAGGATGCAAACAAAAGAGATGCCTGCACTTCTGGCATTAAAATCAGTGCATCCAGTACCCACTTGTATACAGAAAGAAAGGGCAAGCATTAAAGTGGCACTGGAAGCAAATTCATCCAAATTCGGTAGAACAAGAAAAAACATTGCTTAGCTCATTGAACTGATAGCTCTTGGTTTATTGACTATTAACATGAGGCCACCTACAGGTACCAAAATAAACCTGCAAAAATGTTTAAACCGGCATATTTGAATAGTTGCATTCCACCCTGGCTTGCTTTTGCCTTGTTATAAAGAGAACTGGTTTGCTACAGGGCCTGAGAATGCTCTTCAGATCAAAGCCATGTTTATTTCTTTATTTATTTATTTTTAAAAAAGGCAAGATAGTACTTCTAAATGCACTACAATCAGCCAAATCATTGGAATGGCCAAACTCCATGCAGCAGAGGCATGTGACATCCTGAAAACCTTATACAGGCCACCAGTGTAATATTAAATGCACTAAGCAAAAAGGTCTCAGTTATGTCCACATGTTTTTGGGATCAGGACATGCTTGAGCAGCCCAAATTAAGCAGAAATAGTACACTCAGACACTTTCCCCAGAGACCCCCTAGGACTTATAGCCAGCCTTAGACCTTTCGCTTGGCCAAAGTAGGCCAGTAGAAAAGGGGAACCGGTTCCAGAAAATAAAAAAGAAAAAGCTTCCAGTTTCAAACTCCTGTTTTATTCACCTCTTGTTAGACAGCTTTCAAACACTGAAGACATTTCACTCTGCAGATGTCTTTGCCAGGGCAATCTCATTTGGTGCTCTTTATAGCTTCGGTACAGATGATATCAGAGGTCTAACTTCTAGCCAGAAAATTTTACTGTCCTCGTACAGCAGGTCTGTTTCCATCACCTTCCATTTCACTTACTGCAGGGGTTTTATTCTCTTTTATTTTTCAGTAGCTGGCACTACAGACAATGTTATAGTATTTTTTTTTGTCTTCTCATTGTAGTCTAAAAACTGTCAGAACTGGGATTTCACATTATCTCTCCATATGTCTCTCTTCTTGTCTGCTGCGGTGCAAGGACTCGCTGTTCCCCAAAACCAAACAATCCCTTACAGGCAATAGAAGTACCTTGGCAATTTTTGTTTGTCCACTTTGCAGGGAAAAGTAGTTCTTTAGAAAAGCAAATAAAAGGTGCCTTTATCATCCCATTAAAGTGAACACGTTGATTTTGTGTGTGGGCTAGTTAGTTTTCATGTTTTTCCAGGCCGCTCCTTCTTGCAGTCTGGCTATTGTCTCCTCCAGTTTACAGCTTTATTATTGTATGTTTCATACAAATGCGAACATCTGGAGAACATCCTCAGGTATAACCGCTGGGCAGTGCAGAAAATATCTGGCATGATCTGAAACAGGTTTTTCTTCCCTTGAAAGCACACTCCTGGGACTGGGAAACTTAGAAGGTCTGTAATGGCATTGAGATCCTTTCACCTCCAGAGCACCACTTCACATTTGGCTGGGTCTGTAACAGCCAGCATCCCTTCCCATTTCTTTGCTGCTCTTTTTTTTTTTTTTGAAATTAGTTGGTGCTGGTGCCACTTCACAGAGATCACTGTGGCAGTATCCCTGAGAGCATCAGTGGTGCTGGCATGGATGTATGGATGAGGATCTTGAGAAAGGTGATCACTTTACCCAGCTCCTAATTTGAACAGTTTCTAGGAAAAAGATGTGAAAAGCTTTTTCCTAAACTGAAAAATAATCCAAACAACCTCAGAATTTGTTGTCTCCATACTGCCAGCTCCAGCTTTGTGGGCTAGCACCAGTCCAGTAGTCACAAGTGACCATGAATTCAGTATTCTCTGTTGATAAATTGCAATTTTATCTTTGTTTGGCTAGGGCTTTTAGTAGCCTGCCAACTCAAAACCATTGCCTAATATATCATTAAAGGGCAAATACATTCCTGTGTACTTCTGTGGCATGCAGGCAGATCCTACCCAAGCCTGGACATTCCAGCATCCTGCTGAGGAAGGAAAGCAGTGCCCCAAATCATTTAGGCTGCAGATTTTCTTTGCAAATCAAATATTTTTTGTTTTCCAACGTCAGACACTTGGGGCTGTTCAGGTCACAAGACGCCAGAGGCTGTTTACTTTGGAAAACAAGGACAGCGGTGGTGGGAGGTGCTTTTAGCAACACCCAAATCTAATGTTTTAAACCAAACAGCAGCCTGGCCAAAGGGCAGCTTCACTCATCCTTACTGACACCATGACATAGAGGGAGGGCATCCAAGAGCTGACTGACGTACATGCAGCAGGAATAATATTTGGTATTCTCACTTACGAACTCAAATACCTCAAAGCATGTGGGGGATCCTCAAATGAGAGGAATAAATATTTTGCATTGACTGCAGTCAATGTTTACAGTGGAAAGTGATTTCTTCAAAGGTTGAGACGGTGCCCAGTAGTGGGTTACATCTAAAAGCGTGTTGGCCACAGAGGAGCAGCACTTTTCGTACACCCAGGAGCCATGTGGGATGGTAGGTTTCCCTCTGCCCTTCAGGTGTTTTATTTCATCTTTCATTTGGATCAGCTGTTCAGACTGTGGGGATTTCTCCAAGCCAGGTTTCCTTCTAAGTCATTAGTGAGAAAAACCAACAAACAAATAAGCAAACAAAAAAAACACAAAACCACAGAAATAGAAGAAATGGATCTTTGAGAAGTTGATGTAGAGCAGCAAGACAAAAAGTGCAAAAGGTTCCTACTATTGGTGCAAATGGAGGCACTTAAATACACAGTTTTCCTTTCCCTTTGAATTGCACCACAGGGCTGAGACTGACCGAGAGGGATGAAAGCTTTGCTTCACCTTGCAGACAGGCCAAGCCTGCTCATTTTACAGGGATGAGAATTGTCCTACCTGAGGACAGCTTGGCTGAAACGGCATGGTCTCCTAGAGGTTATTGAATCTGCTCTGGAGAAACCATGCGTCTCCAGCCACTACATACCTATCTGGGTGGCCACATACAAGCTTATAACAGTATTTTGTTATGTGTATGTGACTTTCTGTCTGTGGGCTGTTTTTATCCTTGCTTTTTCACCACAAACCAAAATTGCCACAGATAACTGCTTTCACTCCATGAAGACATTTGTTCCTGTTGATATTTAATTAGTAGATGCATTCTGCGGGTCAAGTTAGAGGGCAAAAATAAAAGCCAGTTTTAGATGATTCAGCCCATTCTTAACCAGCAAGCTGGTGTTCAGCAATGTTAAACTGTAATAAAAATCCACATCTATGTGGGCTCACCTAGAGTTTCACAACAGCAGTGAGGATAGGGCACATAGCTTCCTATTTCAAATGTCTTCAAAACATCCCTTCAAAGAATCTCTATTAGGTGTTAGGAGTATAGGGGCTGTGGCATCCAGTTACACAGCTCTGACCGTTTCAGGGAGGTGAATAAAATAGGGCTGGTTTCAGAAGCATGCCGTGAATGGATTACTGTTTTACCCCTGAAAATACACATTTCTTCCAGTAGTATAAAAGTGAGGGGAGCATTTATACCACCAGTGTAGGAAACACACATCTCTTTTCTCCAATGACTGAACTAATGAGAGCCATCAAACTTGCTAATGGTTGAGGGAAAGCCTTTCAGTGCCTTGCACTGGCACAATGTAAGTGTTTTCTGTAGGGTTACTTCCGACTGACACCACCAGTGTGAAGGAGAGGCAAAGAAAGCACAGCGTGAACACAGCCCGATAACCCAGGTGACCTCGAGCCTTACCCAGTGGATACATCTCTGAATTAACTACATTTTAAACCACGGATATTAGAGGAAAATGAATGCAAACTCTGCCACTTTCTGTAATGGAGGATGAAAGGACAAAATGGCAGAGCTAAGCCACTGGTCCGGGTGACCGTCCTTGAGTCATGCCAGGTCAGCAGCCGTGAGGACAGATGGGGAGGTGCCTATGTGCCTACAGGCAGATCCCAAAGGTTGAGAGTCCCAAAGGTTGTCCCATTGGCATTTGCTTTCCAAATGCACGTGCTACCCTGGGCAATACATCATCTCAGTGTGCTTGCCATTACAAAAAGAAAAAAACTGGTCTCTGTTCCACTTGATTCAGGAACCAAAGAGCTTGTCCTCACCACGATTCATGGGCCAAGCAGACAGCAGCATCAGGGCTGCAGAAGAGTAAGGCTGGGATTGTTTACAAGATGATACTTAGAGATGCCTTCAAATCAGCTGAGGGAAATGCTGCTTTTAAAAGCCAGACGTTAGCTAAGAATATTTATATTTTGAGAGTAACGGGATAACTTGGGACAAAATGCTCAGCTCCAGCTCACAAAGTGTTTTAATACACAAGATTGTGTTACAGTTTAGAAAATTCACAGCAAAGTCTCCAGGTTTGTTTGAAGACATGCATGAAGAATTATATGGTGAAACGTTTCATTCTGGCTGTGAAAAAAGTTAATTCAAAACAACTAAAACGTCAGCCATAAAGATGTACAACATTTTTCAGGAAGCCTTGTCCACCCTGAACAAATGTTTTCATAAAAAACAGCCTGCCCGTAATAATCACTGTTATTGAAAAGACATCCCAAGGTTGCTGTATGGAAATATGTTAAATACGTTCTGAAATTCAATCTAATATAATTTCAACATTAGAGCTCATTCATAATCCTGTATTAAAAGGCTATGCAATTTTCATGAAATATGTCTGTCTGTGTAATCATGAATGCCGAATATTGTCATGGCTTTCCAGGAATTTTCAACCTCAATGCAGAGGAAAGAAAACTCTTCCAACTGGACTTTTACACCACTGAGCAGAAATAACAATAACAGCTCTAAATTTAAAATAAACACTTCTGGAAAAATACTATCTTTTAAAAGAGGCTGCAGTCTGAATTTCAAGCTACTGGTCATATGACACAGAGGCTTCAGGCGTGCCTATGGCTACAAACCTTTGCTTCGTGCATTACCGAGGACAAACAGGAATCTGTTTACTAACACCTAGATTTAGAAAACCATCCCTTTGGATGAATTTGGCCTAACCCTCGTAAATACTTTTTTTTTGAACCCCCAGATTTGCAGCTGGGTGCAGCTATTACTCAGGTTATCAAGCCAAGTTTTGCCAGTCCTTGCTAATTCTGCATTGCACAGCACCACTGCATGTGGCATTGCAGAGTGGAAGGGTGAAGAGAAAATCTCCAGCCCTGCCATACACCTGAAGTGCTTGTATGAGTACAGCAGCTGCTTGACACAAATTTCTCTGTGCTTGGAGTTTTCTGAAAGAATCAAAGCTTAATAGCATGGTACTTGCACACACACAGAAAGGTGAGGAGTGGGAAAATTTCTGCGTCTCTCTCTAACGCTCCTATTCACTGATGGCTCTTTGATATTTCTCCTTTTTATGAGCAGCATTTTTTTATTAGTGGAATATTGCTGGTTCTGTGGCACGACTTTAAAATGATAGGAAAAATTATACAACTGGGATCTCAATTATTCAGCACAGCCATTTTAATCCTTCATGTTATTTGATCCAGTACAAGGTAATATATGTCTTATTTCCAATTAGAATACAATTCTCACTATATTCATCATTTATCGATGTCTGCTTTTCCATTTGCCAGAGACATGAAAGGCTGTGATTCAAAGAGTGCCTTTCAGACTGCCCCACTTGTGGACAATTATAGAGTGTCCTCAGGCTGCGTGTAGGTTGGGGAGGAGAGGAGAGGAGAGGAGAGGAGAGGAGAGGAGAGGAGAGGAGA
>NC_048893.1:35810827-35889717 GCF_011077185.1 Oxyura jamaicensis
GAGGAGAGGAGAGGAGAGGAGAGGAGAGGAGAGGAGAGGAGAGGAGAGGAGAGCAGAGCAGAGCAGAGCAGAGCAGAGCAGAGGAAACATCACCCCTTTTGGGAGTGACAAGTTGCTGTGCTGTAGCACATAACTTCACCACTCTGCCTCTCTTTTCCCATCCACATAAATAGAGAACAAAAGCCTTCTATCTAATGCTTGCAAAATATCTTGAAAGACATCTTGAAAGCCTCCAGTGACTGTAAAGCTGATATTGACTGCAAAGCTGAGTGTCCCTTCTGTGAACTGCAGAAAGAAACATGCACTCAAGACTTATCCCAGCTGTACAGTACCAAGTTAGCATGATGTGGAAAGTCTTTAATATTCTTCTGGCTTCAGCCATTCATACCCAGACGGTGCCACCTACAGAGGGCCATGTCACCAAAAAAAAAAAAAAAAGGAAAAAAAATTGAAAAAAAAAAAAAAAGCCACAGATGGGCAAAGATTTGCTCTATAGACATGTGGTCCTACTCACCCCTTGCTTAGCCCACAGTTAATAATGAACCTGGGTGGGTGTCAGCATTCACTTTGTGAGCATTTGCCTCCATCCTGTGCTCACAGGAAAGACAGTCTGCTATTTGAATGAGCAAAATCTTCAGAAAATTGTCCTTCTGGGTTAATAGATGTGTATCTAGCTTTAGTTGACCAAAAAGCATGGAAGAAGCCATTGTCCCATGAAAACGTGCCTACAGCCTTGATGCACTTGAAGGAGATTTCAGGCAGACTGTCCATCTCTCCCATTTTATGGTCCCTTTGAAATTGGGTTTACCTTTATTCCCTTACTAGCTTAAGTACGGTATGGAAGTCTATATCTCTGAACTGTTTCCATCTCAGATTTTGCTTCTTCATGTACATTCAAAGAGCCCTGACAGGTCACCAGGTTGCTGTAAGATGATTTGGGGAAGACAGATGGGGAACAGCGGTTCGCTGATTCTTATGGCATGAGAACTTGAAGGGACCAGGTGAAATTTCCAGACAGAAGGTTTAGTGGAAGCAAGAGGCAGCACCTTTCTGTACAGCACAGAGTTGCTCTGTGGGACTCATTGCTGCAGGATGTTGCAGGATGCACAAGCACACACAGACTCCAAGCAGCTCGGGAGCTGGCATGCTCTGAACTCACCTCGCTTGCCCATGCTAGTCCCTCACATGCACTCCCAGGGGTGTGAACCCCCTCAGCCCTGGGGCAGATGATCTTTCTAGAGCTTAGAAAGGGTGCTAAGGGCTTGAGGAGAGGAAGGTGGTTCTGCAAGGTGCTGAGCACTGTGGGCTTGGGGCAAGAGCTGGTAAGCCCTCTGCAAGCCTTGATGAAGGGCTGCCAGTCCACACTCACAACCTCTTTTCCCAAGCAAGTTTATTAATGCCCACATGTCACCCCTGTACCTGATCAGGCAGCAGCACTGTATTCATTTTGCAGCCCTGGAAGTTGTGCTTCATCCTCTTAAAATAATGGCTGGACTGTGCTGCAAAATAAAAGGACCAAAACACATTGCACTGCGTTTGAACTGGTTTTATCAATGACTATTTTTACTGCAGGTGGCAGATGTTTGAAATAATCCAAATACACAATGCTTTGCAAAAGTGTGTGAGGGTGTGCTCCCACAGCACTGAAGTTTTGTGATCACTCTCCAGGGCCCTCTTTAAGAACTGTTCCCTTGCTAATCTTGATAGTGAGCTCTAAGAGTCATGCTAACACTGGGAAATGCTTCATCTCCTTGTAGACAACTCCTGGCAAGGGCTTTTGCAAGAAGATCAAAAAGCAGATCTATATTTTCACATAAATATTTGAAAAGTATTATGCTGAAAATACTCTTTTTAATTTTATTTTAAACTCTACTGGTAGGTAGGGAAAAGGGCTTTAATAACTGTAAAATCACGTAGATGTGGCATCCCGAATATGGGGATGAAGGGACAGAGAATGTCCAGACTCTGGCACCACGAAGCTTTTCCAGATGTGGCTCCACATTTACACGGGGAACACCTGAGATTTAGCTTATGGCTGCCCTGACGAGGAACAAGAAATTTACCTAAAAGGATGCAGCTGGGCTACCTGTATCCTTTTGAAGGCTACAGGGAACAGCCCCATCATTTCAGAGGTGAACAGACAAAGCCCTGAAAACCGTGACACCTCCAAAAGCCTCTGCCCAGCAGAAAGGCCGTGGCAGGGAGCTGCTGAGAAACTCACTGCTGTTTCTGCAGGATGGGAGAGCCCTGCTGCTCAAGATGTCCTTCAGGATGTCACCTGCATGTTCCTGTCCTCTGTGTGTCTGGTGGCCCTTGCAAAGTCTGGGCAAGTGGTCCAGAGCATTCATCATGTGGGTTTGTGTACGCATGTCACTTTAAAGTAGTTCAAGTAAGAGGGCTGGGGGAACAGATGAGGAGGAGGGAGGCAGGAAACATATCATAAATCCACAGCGAGCGGGGCTCTGAAGTAAAAGAATTAAAGACTCTGGAAAACACATAAAGATCTGCCATCGAGAGGGCACTGTCAGTGCAGTTTGCTTTTTATTTCCTAGTGTGCAATACGATATATATATAAAAAAAAGTTCACGTTTGCTAGATGATCCATGAAAGCACGTATTTTGTATGAGATTTATTTTTTGTCCGCACAGGCCTGGCGTTTCCAGAGGCAGGTGGCTATCTATCACCATCCCATAACACGAGGACATTCCTCCCCCAAACCATCAGCAAAGCTGCCTCCTCTGGGTGCCACCAGCACTCATGGTGTCCTGGGGACCATCCCCCTCATGTGCTGTTCCCAACACACTTGTTTTTGTTTGCACTTTTTGCTGAGGGAGAGCTGAACATAGGAATGTAGAGTTAAATAAAAAATAATGGAGAAAGATCAGACTGAAATAATCCCCCCACACCCCAAATCCCACTCGTGCAATCATCAGATATGTGAGGCTTTGCGCTTTCTCATGTTGCTATTGTAAAAAGACAGAGAAAATTTGAATCCACTCAAACGTTATGGAGAGTCTCAAATAGTACAAAGAGTTTCTGTAGGCACATATCCCACTGCAGGGATCTGAATTTCCCGCAACAACCAGAATATTAAGCAACTCGGGCCTTTGCTTTTGACAGAGATTTGACATGGGAACATCCTGGCATGCCTAAAAATGACTGGGGAAAGGAAAAAAAAATGTCAACACAGCAACCATCAGCCTCTCTGGAATATAGCTGTATCGCCTTCAGCTATCCCTGCCACCTTCATGGGACTTAACATGCCCAAAATGTGGAAAAGACCTCCAGGCTCTGGCTGAAAGAATCCATACTGCAAGCGAACCATTCATACCATGTAGGCAACTCCATACAGGATGAAAAATAATTTCTCTGCAAGTGCATGAGCTGGGACATCATAGCCTGTGAGGCTGTGAGTGAAGCAAACATCCCCAGGAGGACAGAGACTTCCCAGAGAAGTGCTTACTTGCCCTTTTCAACCAGATTTACCACCCTTCTGCCTCAGTGCTGCCCTACTTGCAGCACTGCCCTTTGGGGTTTGTTGGGAGCTGAAGAAGATGCAGACCCAGCACATCGGCCTTCCAGGTTGGAAATGTTGAGGGCAGGGATACCCACTGCAGGACTTGGAGGTCTTCCTGGCTTCCTCTCACCCCACCCACCCACTCCGAGTAACAGGAGTTTTTCATGACTATTGCACAAACGCTGCTGTAGCTGGGAAATGGAGCTGAACAGTGAAAACAATCCACAAGGCTCCTCGTTTCTAACCAGAAACCCAACCTGACTGCTTTCAGGGTGAGGTGTGACCCTGTCTGTCTGACGGTGAGGGAGCTGTGAGGAGCTGGAGGTGGATGGGGCTGGCACTGCTCCTCCTGGTCCTGGGCACGGACCTGCCATATGGACTGTGGGGCCTGGGAGCTGCAGGGAGTGACAGCTACTTGGGGGAGAAGAAAGAAGTGACACAATACTATTTGCCTGTTGTTCTGGAAAATAGGTAAATTCAGTGACCATCACCAGAGTAACCAGGTGCAGTGCATTTCAGCACTATGGGCTGTGTGTCCGTGGGCTCATCCAAGTCTGTTCTGCATTTCCTTTCCCTTGGCACTGTTTCCTATTTTCCCATCTTTGTGGCTTTTCTCTGTCCTTCCTCTCTGACTTTGCAATGGCCACAGAAGTGCATCTGCTTCAATGTCTTCTGGAAAAGCTGTGCTCCCTCTGTGGGAGAAACACGGCAGATCTTGTCTGCAGCCAGCCCTTCCCAGGGCCTTTTTAGCTGCTTAGCCAAAAATTCACCCTGGCTTTGTTTCTTCTGATTATAAAAGTAGCAGCAGGTTGCTGCTGCACGTGTACTTCAGGGCTCTCAGAGATGGTTTTTGGAAGTGGGTCTGGGGTCAGTCCCTGTGTGTTTTTTGGTACATGCTGAATGGCATACGTGGATGTCCTTGCATGGGTGTGCCTGGTCCATGGCTTCAGCACAGGAGGGGCTGTGGGAAGAAAGGGAGGGTTTAATCCACATGGCCCAAGCACCCTGCATCCTAAAGGATGGGCTGATGGGGGTGTGGGGGCAGGAGGATGGGGGTCCAGTTCCCATGTGGGGCTGGGGCAGCTGTGGCTGTGGGTCCCACCAAGGGTCCCATGGGTCTGGGGGGGTGTTTGCTGACTTCAACCCCCAGCCCCTTGGCATAGAGCCCGGTCCCACGAAATATAAACCAAAGAAGCATAAACATATGATTACATGAAAAATATATCATGATTAGCCAGATAGATCCCAAATGTTTATTCTGTAAACTGCAACAGGCAGCACAAGTGTTCTCTGCAGCTGCAGTTTCTCATCTTATTTGTGTAAGTGTGCCATTAAGCTTAGACATGGGCAAAATAATCTTTCCTTGATTCTCACTTAAGAAGCTGCTTAAAAAATATATTAATGTCTGATTCAACCCTTTTGCGACTGGTATTATACAAACTGGTTCTCACTTCATAGACAATCTTTGTGCATTTTTTCTGCTGGGTTTCTTGTTTTTCGTCCATGAAGTCAGTGAAGTGGTTTGTTTTCTGAATGAAAGCTGGATGCCTTTAGCAAGATGGCAGTAACACTGACCTCTGCTCATGCACTGAATTCCTGCCCAGTGGGAGGTGAGGTTGAAGGGAAGGGTGAGCTCCTTGATGGCCAGAACCTGCTGAGCGCTGGGCTGCGAACCTGCCTGCAAAGGGAACCGCTCGGAGGGCTCCGTGGATAAGCCCAATGAAGCCATCCTTCTCCCCCTTTAGTTTTAACCATCTGCTGGAAAGATGGGTCTGATTCATCACAGCTTGGTAGAGAATTTTTTTAATATTGAAAATGGCAATAAATTGGGGGGGGGGGGTGTAAACTTTAATTTTTCTATTGCTACTGCCTATATCAGAGCAGACTATCTGAATTTCACAGCATGAAACATTTAGTGAGGACAATGCTAAAAATCAAAACCAAACTCCTCCAGCCATTTCCCAAGATAGGTAGCAGGTTTTATAACATTTGGATCCTAAAAAGCATTCTGGAAGGGGAATAATCTGGAAAATAAAATTTTTTGTGAAGTTGATTGTCGGCAGCATCTTCCAACATCTAGTGCACGAGAGCTGTTCTGGGGGAGACGTCTGCAATTTAAGATGCTACTGGGCTCTGAAAAGGTATTGTGTAAAAATAGCAACTTTTCGTTTTATCGTTTCATCTGCTGAATAAGGTGATAAAACCTGTGACCTGAGTTTTTAGACTTGGAGAGGCCTCAAAGTGTAAGTCAAAACCCAGAAGGTTCACAGAGGCACAACTGGAAAACACACTGGAGGTTTTCTCTCCTTTGTGTCTTTAGCCCTTCAAAGCCAAGGCGGCATTTGGAAAATTAGCTGTGAACTGCTCTCATTTTTACACCATCAATAGGTTCACTAACTAATCCTCCTCCTCTTCCTCATTTTTCTCCTGTCACTTTGACAATTGATTTGCTTCACCTGTAGATGAAACCTGCAACCATATTGAAAGTGGAGCAGGATGTCCACCGCCCAAGACAAACCACAGCCACAGCAATTGCAAACACAGCACCTTGTTTTAGCTCTCACAGCAGTGTCAGTCCAGAAGAAATCCATTAATACCATTGGAAGTACACCAGCTCAAAGTTGGTTTCATTGAGATTGGGCTCTAAGTTTGGTGTTGGTTTTATTTGCAAATTGAGCAGATAGAAGTCACTGGGAGATCATCAAGTCAGAACTCAGCAATTTTCATTTTCACTTTTTAATTATTTATTTTGAGTAAAACCATTTTTTTAAATTATTATTCTTAGTCTACAAGGACTAGTTTGAACTACTCCCACCACCTAAGACAATACTTTTTCTTTATAAGGTGAGCACGCTGAATATAGTTTATTGATGTAGTTGTTTCTTTTCTCCTTTAGTTCACCTCCTGACCTTTTGAAATTACTTTGCTCAGCAAAGGACAATAGGGCCAATCCAACTCCCATTAAAGTCAGCAGGAGTCCTTTCACTGACTTCGGCTGAAGTTGGGCTGGGCCCAATAAGACTAGTTTTAAGAGTTAAAAATAGTAACTCGTACAGACCTTTATCTTACCTCCTGTGGCTTGATAACTGACCTCCCATCATGTTCACTGGGACAGGATCAGGCCCCTAAAGCTGAGCTAAGCTATTATGGACCTAATCCCATAACTCCAAACATATAAAATGGTTGCATTTCCTTTTTTTTAATCACACAGGAATATTTTGAGAAGGACTCATGACTTTTTGAACGGGGAAATGCTTCCGGCTGAACAGACTGAATTCATCTTTGGGCTGGGTTATGCCCCAGAGTCTTCCCTTCTTAAAACAGGAAGATGATGGGGTCAAGGCTCAGAGGTGACTTCATGCATCTCCTTCACTCTTCTGCTTTCCTGCTTCATCTTCGCACACAAGTGCCCTTGCCAGCACCTTGCCAGGTGACCCCAGGTCCCATCCTCTGCAGTGTTCGCTGTCCCATAAGAAAGTACCACCTGCCTGCAAGTGAGCAGAGTTGCTCCTGGAGGGGTTCAGCCCCAGAGGGTGCCCACCAGCAGGGTGGTGGTGTGGTTGCCTCTCGGTCTGATGGGAGGAGGTTGGCTGGATTTTGTTCTTTGTTACACCCTTGGCCAGGTAGACTAAGCGTTTGTTTTCTAAATAAAAAATATACCCTAACGTGAGGAAATTTCCACCAACAATCAGTCTGTTTTATGATGTGGATTTTCCAGCAGCTCTGGACATGACACAAAGCTGTTTTTTTTTTTTTTTTTTTTTTTTCTTTTCTTTTCTTTTCTTTTCTTTTCTTTTCTTTTCTTTTCTTTTCTTTATTGGCTTTTCATGATGCTCTTTTTCCCTTTCTTTCTAATTACCTTATAACAGCTCTGTGTGGAAGACCCTGTCTCTAGCACACTGAATTGCTTCACCACCGCGAGAAGAAAGGTCGTCTGGCAGCTCTGCGAATCGCTGTTAAAATTACCACCTACCGTAGGTGGTTGCGTGTTTTATTCAGGAGACCCCAGATCACAAATTTTCTTTGGGTTAAAAATAAATCCACTCACTGGCATCCGCGGAGAACATTTTCCAACATCAGAAAACTGCCTCGCAGTCAGAGTAATTTGTAGCAGCCACCCAGGGAAAGGTAGGCTCAACGCCGCAGACACGCTGCGAGACAAGACGCAGCCCCGCTGCAGAGGCAGATGCTGTTCTCCGCTCACCCTGGTGTCACGAACCATTCTCCTGTTTCAGCAGAGTCTAAATTTACCCACTCCCTTAAATATAGATATACAGAAAGAGCTCTCAGATATCCTTGGCTTCTCCCCGTGGGTGGAGGAAGAGCCCCCCTTGCTGCCTGACACCGTCAGCAGCAGTATTCTGTGCACTCTCCCAAATGCACTGCAGCATCAACATCAGTCACTTCAAAGGGTTCTTTCATGTACCACATATTTTTTTATCCAGAATGCACAAGCGAGAGGCAGATCTGGCTGAAACTGGCTTTTTTTTTTTTTTTTTTTTTTGGCTCGCCACTTGTGTGGCCCCTTGGAAAGGGTCTCAGAAGAGTGAACAAACTTTCCGTATGAGCAGGTGTAAGATATAAAGCTTTTTCTGTCACCTGTTGTTAGCACTGCAAGGTAATTAATGGCTTTGTGTTGCTCTCAGGGGTGCAGGTCCTACTGAGTGCAGGAATCCCCCCTTGCCTGCAGCACAGAGTGGTCCTGTTCCCCGGGTGGGATGGTGAGCAGAGGTGGGCAGTTTCCAGTCCTCTCTGCTGGGGCTCCTGCTCATGTCTCAGAAGCCTGGAGCAGGATAAGCCATGGCGGGATGGGAAACAGCCAGCTTCACAACTAGCTCTGCAAGTTGCCAGGACATCGTGCAGCTTCATCACTCAGGGTCAGCTCTCCCAGGAACAATGTTTCAAGGAGGAGGACAACCACGCACTGTCTCAGGAGCCTGCATGCAGGAAAGCCCAAGGAGATACGTCTACCTGTCCCCTCAGCTCACCCTTTCTAGCCATGCGGGTGCTCAAGGAGCAAGGGATGTCTCTCTCCATCCCTGCCAACCCCAATGCAATGACAGGAGGAGCCAGCCCGGCCGTGCCCCCTTTTGGGAAACTTTTGATTCTGTGTGTCCAGACACGAGCGATGGAGCAGGTTCACAGGAATCTGCCAACACTGCAGCAATGCCTTCTGTGAGGCCTTGCTCTCTGCTAAGCATGGAAGAAGCCCAGCAGAAATAGGCGTTCAATTTGGCCAGTTAGGTGCCTGAAAAAATCAGTTGGGAAAAACCCAGTCTACATCCTCAAAAATTGCTAATTAAACCTTTGCCCAGCTTTCTAATCTCCTGTAAGCATGAGATCTGATTTAATTTAGTAGTTCCCTTTTCCCCCAAAGCAGGAATATTGAGTAAAATGTTATTGGGAATCTTCTGATAAGTCATGAGAGCTGATGACATTGCTTATTGTTCAAGTGCCACCTAAAGCAACATTTGCTCCTAATGATTTATGTGCATGCAAATATTCTGGCAAATTCTCTGCTGTTGGATCTCTGCAGGGAGAGACAAGCCAGATACTGCACTCTCCTGCTCACCAGAAGCCAGAAGAGCAGGGAAGGCACATACCAGATTTACTGCATATACCTTCGTTGGCCAAACAAGGCAAGCAGCCAACAGCCCATTCCATGCATCAGCCATGGCTTCATCTTGTTTTTGCAGCCAAATGAGAATGGCAAGGCATATGGTAGGAGGTTATAATTTGGATGCTTTTGATTCCTATTACAAAATTCAAAGTTTTTTTGTTTACATGCTTAAAGAACAGAGGCCAAGTTTCTTCATGCTCTTAATTACTTGGGTGCAACTAGCAAGAAAGTTTGTTTTTCTCATCTAGAAAGCATTCATCTGTAGCCAGTCACTTATAAAAGACTTTTGGGATAGTTTTTTCCATTTCTCTGTTCTTTGCATATTAAGCAGCAAGTAGAAACCGATCCCCTAGAGGATATAATGCTTTCTGCTGCCATGGCCTGTCGTTTACTTACCAAAAACATTGATTTCCTTTGGACCCCCAGATATTGCCATTTTCCTGATTGATTGAATGTGGCTGCATATTTCCAAAATGCACAAAGGTGAGACAACCACAAATGTATAATTAATGAATTGTTCTGGCCCTATTTACTACAGAAGTTATCTGAGCCCTGGCTGGAAAACATATCCTTTCTGGTCTGGGCCAAATGCATGCCAACATGCAGTATATTTTCATTAGGTTACATGATATGAATGTTTTTAAGAATCACTTGTGTTCTCCCAGTCTGCCTGCCAGAAGTGTTGCCCAAATCCATTCCCTACTTAATCGTGAAAGAATGCTGTTCAAAAGATTTGGGGTCAGGAGTGCTCAATAAATCAATCCAGATACACTCCTAATGAGTGGTGAATTAAACAGCATTTGTTTTAAGATCAGAGGTCCTCTTGGGAGATTATTTTTTATTGCAAGCAGAATTGCTCACTTGCAGGTACCAAGAAGCTGGGAGTTAAGACCTGTTAAGAAGGTCCACAAAGGAATCTGGATCTTCTTTACTGAAAGCATCTGATTATGTCCAGACAACAATGATAAGTAGGTGAGACTCATGTCCTCCACTGGAACACCCTACTTGCTGAATTAAGAAAGAAAAAATTTGCAGCTTCAGCTGGGAGGAAGCTATTTATACACCCAGGTTCTTACCTGTGCTGACCATGGGACTTCAGAACAGGGAGCAGGGAGAGCACAGCTGAGGTGGAGAGGATATGTCCAGAGCAAAGGCTCACCAGCAGGCATGGGCACACTCACTTCCTGGTTGCTTGGAGCAGGGCGCTGGGTGCTCGCAGAAGAGGCTGCCCTCAGCAGTGCTGGGCTTCTTTTCCTAGGGAAGGATGGAAGGAGATGATGGGGGCTTTTGCCACCTTCAAGGACAACATACAAAATCTCAGGCAAAAATGTACAAAGTGGAAAGGATTTTGCTTGCCCGCAATGTCATGTTTATTTCTAGCCATTTAGTTGTTTTTTTTTTTTGTTTGTTTGTTTGTTTTTTTTTTTTTTTTTTTTTTCAGAGCATTGGAAATTAGTGAATTCCAGTTTTCTGACCACTCCCTAACTCCCCATCAGCCACCCTTCTCTGATCAGGACAGAAGGCTCGCTTTGTCAGTGCCTTGCTCACAGGGGTAGCAGGTGAATATAAAATATTTTCATGGAGCCTAAGATGCATCTTGAGGCTGCTTTACACAGGAGTGAGAGCCCCTGAGCAAGCAGGAGAGAACCAGGTCCCCTGCCAATAGCAAGAGAGCCACACTTCATTCTAGGAAAAATTAAAAACCCATGCATTCAGTAGGACCTGACCATACATCTCCCTTCTACATTAATAGGAAAAGTGTAGCTAATTCCCTCAGGTGTCCTGAAAAAGTCAGTTAGGCCCTTTTCTGTTTGCACACAATAGCATTTTTAGGTCACACACTGCTCAATACAATTTCATTTAATTCTGGTTTAATCTGATAGGCTGACATTTCCTTTCCTGTGACAGTTCCACACTTGGGCAGAAATATCCCCCAGCACAGCCATGTATCACACAGTCACGGAGGGGAGGGGAGCTGCCAGGTGAAGGAAGTGGGTGCAGATATTTGAAATATCCTCATAAGGAACAAGAGCTCTGAAGCTGTAGTCTCCACTGAATATTTAGCAATCCTTGCTCTGAAATGGAATTATGAATAAAAAAAGTTCTTTGTTGTTGTTTGATTGTTTTTAATAAAGCAATTTAAGGCTGATGTGGATCAAAACTTGGCATTTTCTCTCTGTAGGAAATCTTGACCTTTCCAGACAGTTTTTGTTCCAGATTGGAAAAAAGTCTACAAAAGCTTTACCTTTCCTGTAGAAACTAAATTCTGAAAATACTTTGTTCCTGGAAGCCCAGAGCATTGCTTTTCCCATTTTATGAAAGCAAATGCAGCAGCCATATCGCTCTGAGGGAGTGCTGTCTCCTCAGAGGGTTGCCAAGACTGATGTTCAGTGATGCCAGAGGTGACTCTGCAGCATCCTTTGACACCTGGCATGTAGAAACCCTTCAGTCCTATCCTTTCTGGAGCCTCCAGAGCTGCCACATGCCCAGCTGTGCAGTGGGAGCCATGGCTCTGACCCAGAGCTCTGCTGCCCACCAGGGTGCTGCCAGGGGACACTGAGCCTGCAAGATTGCCCAGAAAGCTTCACTCTGGGGCTGACAAATGTTTCTAGAATCAGAAGTATTTTCACGAAACATATGTTTTTTGACAAATCACCACTAATCAATTACCAGTTCCTGACTAGTTAGGAATTGTGTTGGTTTGGTGGGCAATGAAGCACATTATCGGCTTGGGATGCTTGTGGTGGTTTTCATATCAGTCACCAGCCTGAAGAAGGAGATAAATCAAAGAAACAAATCTATGCAGGATGTGAGAATGATCTTCAAAAGCTCTGAGGTGATCATATGGATGTATTAGCCCAGGGAATGTCACTGATGGAATTATGAATGTACAGCTTGTACAGGACAGGAGAAGGGCTGAAGATCAAACATGTCTGGAACAACACTTTAGTATTATGGTTATTTGTTGTGGTTAGGCACCTACATCTCTTTCTTGTTCTAGACCTTGCCTCCTTTTGAAAATGGGATTTAGACTCATAAGTTATCTGGGCGCTTTTAATAATTTTATTGCAAATTAAAAACTCTTCCAGGAGTTACTTTGGTATTTGCTCATTCCCTGTTTTACAGGGTAAAATATTCATCCCCACATATGTCAGTTCACAAGGAGAGACCATACAGAAAAAGATGTGGCTTATTATATAGCAGTGATGGATGGTTGCTTTATAGAAAACACTTGCACGTAAGAGAACAACTGTTGTGTATTAAATACATCCCCTGTATTGTGCTTAGAGTTCATACCTGTTGCTGAAGGAAAAATTCAAAGAGAGGAGGAAAGAATAAGTAAGCTCGTGAAATGACATGAGATATCCACATAAATACCAAGGAATACACCATGACTTTTGTTATTACAAAGAGCATGTATGGCAGTAATGTTAATGTGGTGCTTGAGAAACTTGGCAAATGGATTGGTTTGTCAATTCTTGCCCGGTGTGCCTGGGACTTTTTGTTCCTATACAGAAGAAGAGGGAAGAAAATTCTGGGTATTGAGGAGTTAGTTACTCATAAAGCATTAATAGCTGGAGAGGTGCCAAATCATTATTGTTTTTTCTGGAAAGGGTATTAGGTATTATTCAACAAGATAAGATTTTCTTTCCATGTGTCCATACCAGCTCAATATTGGAAGATGAAACACATACCTAGAGGATTACAGGCCCAGAAATCACCTTTTCCAGGAAAATGAGCTGAGTGAATCACTTCAGACAAAAATGTGTTGAAATGTTAAACAAGTACTCTCTTGATTTAATGTTGTTGTTAATTATAAAAAAAAGGCTATGTGAAAATGGAAACAAGTTAAGACTGATATTGTTATATAGAACCAGTTTTTAAGGAAAACAATGAAACTGGGCACATTTTTTTGACCTCAAACTAATCTGAGAAAGAGGTAGAGAATGTATCAGGGAAAAATTTGGTCCTGTATTCTTTTCCATTGATAGAACAGCCATAATTACCATAAGCTCATGGTTTCTGCCACAGGCCTGCTATCAAAGCCATGGCTTAGTAGATCTCCAGCTAGAAGAGTAATTTTCAAACCTGGGGCCAGCCAGAGCTTCTCTGTGCAGGTCTCGAATCATCAGAAGAGCACAGCTTGGCCATGCCTTCAAAGAGACACTCTTCCCAGAGTGGAGACCCCCCCGAGGCCCTCTTCAGCCTAGCAGCCCTTGGTTTACATTGCAAGCGAGTATCCAAAACCACACAGACCTATGCAATGTTCCTTGTTTGGCTTTTTTAATTATTATCATTATACTTCATGTGATGCTTCTGTTTCCTGAATTCCATGCACTCAGGGAAGATGTTCTGTCTCCTTCCCTTTTCCCAGAAGCTCCCTTCATACAATTTGTGCATAGACATACTCACGTGCATATGCACTAAATGGGGTCTAGGAGCCTTAAAAGGGCAAGAGCCCAGTGCTGGTGGCTATTGACAGGAGAGAAAGAAGAATAGCTGAGATAGGAGAGCTCCAGACAGACCCCTACCTGTGGTAGAAGAGTGAAAGGAGACGATTGCACCAGCTGGGATGCCTTTGCCAGTTACAACCACATTTGTTGTTGTTTTTGTTGTAAAAAATCCTTGCATTTTAAAGTTGAGAGAAATTGAGTGTTTGTGTCCAAGGAAGAAAATCCTGCTTTGGATTCAAGGAGTGAGGAATGAGGGGAGAGTTTCTGGGAAGGAATATCTGACCACTTGGATAAGTCTCGAAAAGACATTGCTATATTTCTGCTCCTTAGTTAAAATAACTGGAATACTTTGGGACTTTTTTGGACAGCAATGTGGTGGTGGAGCAGAAGGGGTGGAGAAGAAGACTGATAGCAGCAAGTACTGGCAAGATTCTATTAAGCTGTATCTAATAAAAGTAGCAACATAGATACATCAAGCCTTTCTGCCAAGCCATAAGGGTGTGATTACTATGCCTGGAACGTGCTGTAATCCTCCCCGAATCCACACATATTTCAGGTACAGGAGAACAACTTTCTCCATGCACCTTCTCTGTGTCTGGGCAGAGATCCACCAGGTTTTCCAAAGTGATGCTTGGTCAAGTTTCCCATCCTTGTTTCAGTTTTTCTTGTAAAGCTCTCTTACTTAAGTCCTGCTGAACCCATGTAAGCAGAGAGGTTAGTCCTTCCTGCTGTTTGACATGGGGCATTGAGTTTACCAGGTCTCTGGACAGCAGGTTTACATTGGTCTCACCTAATTTTGCCATCAGGGGATCAAACTCAGCCCAACAGACTGCCAGGAAATATTTGGCAAAAGGATTCAAGAATATTGAAATGTATATGGGCAGCTTTAACATGCGGCCCTTTAACAGAGGGAAACAAGCACACAGTACCACAAGCACGCTATAGAAGTGAGTGTGTTTTGGTCTGCACATACTTATAGGGTATGTACAGGCTTGTATTTAGAGAGAGAGAAAGAGACAGGGAGAGGGCAAGAGCAAACGCATCTGGGGAAAACCAAACAAGGCAGGACAAGGAGCGCACAAGCCCATTTACACAGGCTTGTGCTGGTCGGTGGCACAGCAACCACATTCCAAGTGGCTTCAGCAGTGGGACGGGCCTGTCGATTTCCCATTAAACCCCCAAAATGGCACAGGTACAGCGCCCTATGTGCATGGTCTCATCATGAAACCACTGCCAACAACAGAAACTGCCTTCCCGTGGCCAAGAAGCAGGGCAGTGGTGTGGCAAGAAACCATCCCAAACAGCTGCAGGCCCTGCGGGGCATGTCTCCATGCTCAGGCAGCACCAGCCTCAGGCCCCATGTGGCCCCGATTCCCACTGCTGCACAGGCAGTAGCCACCAGCCCTGGAAGCCAATTAGAAAGTCTGTAAAACGCCGTAAAAGGCAGTTTTCTGCTGGCTGCGTGGCCTGGTACTGATCACTATGGGCTCCAAGCCCAGGCCTTTCTTCTTTTGCTTCAATTACAGGGCCTTCAAAGCGTCTGGTGTTTTCAGTTGTGATTGTCATCACACTTCAATGCAGTGTGTGCCATGGCACGTGCGCGAGCGCAGCTGGGTTTCTCTACAAAACCAAAGATATTTGCTTTACAGGCCTGTACATACAGTCCCTCACAACCTGCCAACAGCCAAATGTGTTGGGCTACCATTTCTAGCAGGGGATCAAAGAGTATATTTAAATGCTTCTGATTCAACATACAAGTAACTACAGACAGTCACATGCAATGGGGGTGGCCCGGGAGTTTGTGAGAGGAAAAGGAGGTATTAAAAGAAGATGTATGATGGGTGTGCATGTGCAAATTTGGCTGGCTGTGTGAGCCTGCTGGGTGGGACACATGCTTTTTGTGCATGGGACTGGAGATGGCCTAATGGCCCCAGAAGGGTGCTCCCACTGCTTGGGCTAAAACCTTCTGACATGGTGGCCCCATCCTGCCGGATGTCCTGGGGACGAGCCCCAGACCTGGCCAGGATGTCCCTTGTGGGGTACAGGAGAGCCCCTACCACTCAGCATGGAAGCACCAGGCTCCAGGGAAAGGTATGGGAGCCCACACTCTCCAAACTCCATCCGTGGCACTCTGAAGTGTGCAGGCAGAGTGGGCAGCCCCTGGGCCTGCTCCTCTATTTTGGTCCATGTGATGCAGAACTGGCTTCCCTACCAGCAGTGTTGGGGCCCACAGAGAGGAAGAGAGGACGATTTCTGGTCGTCCAGTGGGAGCTACCTCTTTTTCTTGCTCCATGATTTCACTCAAGGCAATGAGAAAGGAGCCAAGAAGACCCAAGGCAGGTGAACAAACAGCCCTGTGTTGTGGCCACTTAGGTAAAAGGGGCAGGGAGCATTTGTCTTCTCATCTTACAGTCCTTCCTTTTTATGGTTTTGTGGCAGAAGAGGTGAAATCTGCCCCCTGGAAAAAAAAATAATAATAATTTAAAAAAAGCACCTGAAAATGGTGACTAGAGCAGAACGAAAAGCATTATGTAGCATAGTCTGGAAACAGCACCTTCTCCCTTCCCTCAGTCAGAATGTCACACAGGGAGGTAATGATGCTTAAAATGACCCATTTGTTGTGTTATATTAATGTCATCATTTCATTTCTGTAAAATAAAGCATGTATAATGGCTGTCATCTTGACTGACTTGTCGAGCCTCAACAGCTCTGTAGGGCCAGATCCTGCTCAGGGCTCCCTGCTGGCCCTTCTCATGGAAGATGCAACAGGGTGAGAGTGGGGATGGGTCTCACCGCTCCTCCTGTCCTGTCCAGGGCTGCCTCAGACAACACTGGAAGATGTGCTGAGCTCACAGAGGCAAAGGACAGACCCTGCTCCAGGCATGGAGGCACAGAGGCATGGAGGCAATGCAAGACTCCACAGCGCTTGTCTGCCAGAGCTGCTACCTGTTACACAGAGCAGCTCAGCTGTGTCTTTCATGAAAAGATTTAATACGCTGTTTAGCTGAGCACACAGTGCCTGCCTTAACTTCAATTTTTATCGGTTTTACTTGGTTTGTGCTATGCTTGTGATGTTCTTTAAAAATACTTTTTTTTTTTTTTTTTTTTTTTTTTCCTTCAATGAATGTGTACAGTAGCAATTTACCAGATCAGAAGGGATTTACTTTCTTCTTTCTTTAATATATTTTAAAAACAAAATGTATCTCTTTTCTTTCCCAGGGTTAACATAAGAGACTCGATCTTGTAATAACCCTGTTTCCTGGTAATGATGCAGAACAATGGACAGTGGTATGGAATAATTCTTTCCATACAGGAGTTAGAGGCTGATTTCACTGCTGGTAAAAAATACGGGACTGTAGCAATTATCATAGCTTTAACCACTTCTCCACGGTTTGTGGATTTTTCTCTGATCCAAGATACTGCACGCGTAGCTGGGAAGTTGCAGCTAGCTGCAGTACCTGTCAGTTTGAATTCCAGCAAACAAGTTGTACCAGGTTCATGGTGTTCTGGTAAATGACTCTTTTTACAGAAAACCTGCAATATTCTGCTGACAAACACCTCTCAACAGCTTAATTTTACCCTCTTTGCTCAGACAATGGGACTTAGCCATAAGCTAGAAAGATGGTGAGAAGGCGGTCAGTCATCCAAATGGATGTGGGTTCAGCCAGAGTTCTGCACTGCTCACATGGGCAGAGGTGATCCTGCCCCACCATGGGAGAGGGGGCTGCTGGAAAAGTGGGAGATTAGCTTGCACCCAGGATGGGATGAGCCAAATTTCTCCAGATAGTTGGCTGCTGAACTCTGATGATGTCAATATCAATTAAAATAGAAACAAAGCATCTTCAGCAATCTGGGCTTGATGGTCTGGGCTCCTTAGAAGCAGTTAGACGTTTGGAATCAGGCAAGCACAGCATTTCATGAAAACAGCACCAGGTGCTGCCCCACTGCACACATAGGCTCAAAGGGCCATTGGTGAAGGTGATGCTACCCTGAGCCGGACCCAGAGCCTGTGCTTCTGCTTTTGTTTCCTCTCCTATTGACTACAGGCAGCTGATCAACAGGCACATTCCCCTTCCTGTTTTGCTTTGTTGTGACTGGTAAAGTAACAATAAAATCAGCTGTGCTTAAATCACATTTTACCTTATTGGCAGGGAGAGTGAAAGTTTGTCATGCTTCATTAACAAATGTTGATTGAGTAGAAGAAAGAAATTAGGTTTACCCCACTGCACTGGCTCCTAACATACTCAATATTTGCAGGAGACAGGGGCCCTCTGTTTCACTGCCAGTTTTTACAACTTGCTGTTGTAAAAGGCAGGTCTGACACTGCTGCAGGAGGAGGCTGGGGATGAGGTGTGAGCTTCCTCAGCGCCCATCACAGGTGTTGTGTGGACAGGGAGGGTGGCAGGGAGGCTGGATGAATGCAAGGCGTGGTGGGGTGTGTGTGTGTGCCAGGTGAGAGTGAGACCTGTGTGGGATAGCAGGCGTGGGCTTCTGTGAGCTCGTGTGTATGAGATGTAGGTCAGTGAGGTGTCTGTGTGTGCAAGGCTCAAAATGTGTGTAGCATGTGAGATGTGAGTGTGCAAGGTTTCTGTGTGAGGGTGCGAGGTGTATCAGCATGAGCATAGGCATGGGTGCGTGATGTGTGTGTCTGAGCTCTGGGTGCATGGATGCTGATGAGTCAGATGCCACTGAAGCCTCATGTGAAGATATGGACATAGAGACTAACCAAATGACTTCTCAGACAGTCTTCCAAAAGTAAATTAATTAGTTTTAGCTAGCCTGCCATATTCTAAAACAGACACACATTGGTTATCGGTCCGTTTTGGTATGCACCAGTCATCACCAATTGCTGGAATAAATAATAACAATAAAAACCTTTAAATACATGAGTCATGGGAAGAGCTGGGATATATCACTAACACATAGTTGACAATATTTCCTGCATCAGTTCACAAACCGCTGGGATGTCCCTGGTGAACTATGCACAGTCCATCGTGCTCACAAGGGGAATATGTGTGCCGTCAGTCATTGGCAGCACAGCAGGGGAACCAACAGTGAAATAAAAGCCTCGGTGCACACAGCGGAGGTTGTGGGATGCTTGAAAACTCCTCAAACAGCTGAAATGTTGCCGCTGAGCAGATAATCCAGAAATTGAGTCAGACCCTGGGATGCAGAAGGCTGCCTCATTTGTGTGAAATCCTGTGCTAGCCCCTGGGAAGACCCCCTGCATCCTATGGAAAGGGCTTGTTTGGAAAGAGGAGAATCTGTGGACTCTTGTCAGCATTTGAGATCTATAAACAGAGATTTGAGGGAGAAAAATTCAATCTAGAACAGATTGCTGGAAAGGGAAAGGGGAAAAGTTGAATTATTTAATAGAGCTACAATAAGTATTTGTAGGGAATAGCCTGTCTCTGCTGTTTGCAAAAGTAATCTTGTTTTCCTACAGTGATACACAGTGAATGTACAGTATGCCAGAAGTTACCTGATAAACTGTGGGTGTGTCTTTGGAAATTACACAATTTTACATTTGTTTTTAGGTCTTACACACTGAGAGAGCTGGGGTTGTTTAGCCTGGAGAAGAGAAGGCTCCAGGGAGACCTTATTGTGGCCTTCCAGTACCTAAAGTGGGCTTACAAGAAAGATGGGTATTGACTCTTCATCAGGGAATGTAGTGAGAGGAAAAGGAGTAATAGTTTTAAACTAGAAGAGGGTAGATTTAGATTAGATATACAGAAGAAATTCTTCACTCAGAGGGCGGTGAGGCCCTGAAACAGGCTGCCCGAAGAAGCTGTGGATGCCCCATCCCTGGAGGTGCTCAAGGCCAGGCTGGATGGGGCTTTGGGCAACCTGGTCTGGTGGGAGGTGTCCCTGCCCATGGCAGGGGACTGGAGCTGGGTGGGCTTTGAGGTCTCTTCCAACCCAAACCATTCTGTGATTCTGTGATTCTATGATTCTTTTAGCAGAACAAAAAATTGTGATAAGGGAAGTTTGACTTAGTCTACCACTCACTAGACCAATAAAGTCAGCATCTGTGTACCCTTGAGGTACTATTGTACTTCTCAAGAGCTTTTGTCCTTCTGTCTGCAGAATTAACCATGGTTGTACTCTTTGGACAAGTCACCTTCCAGGATACAATCAGCTGTTGTGGTATGAACAAATCCCACACCGTGAGAGTTAACCCCTCTGAGGAGACCAACTGGAAAGCAGAACCTTTCTCATGCTACTCTTTCTGTTCAGGAAAGCAGGATTTTATCTCCTATGTAGCACAAAGGAATACCAGGGAAGGGCTCTGCCACTTTTTTCTCCTAGCAGATGCAATAAAATAAATGAGTTAATAAGTTTAAAAATATTTATAGTTATTCCATGTGGTTTCTTCAAGTTCCTTCAGTACTGCACATTAGTATCAACACAGATCACAGGTCTTGCTTTCTTGTTGGGAATATATTGTGCAGCTCCTCTCCAAGGATCTTGTCCTTCTCTTCAGTAAGGTAAGTACAGCTCTTTGCTGATGGAGAGCTTAAAGAACTTGATTCTCCACCCTAATAGATGCCAAGCCTTTAATACTCAGCAAACGTGGCCACATCAGTACCAACTGTACCACATGTGAAAGCCCACAATTGTCTGACTCTGTTGCAAACAAAATCTTATTCATGGGAATGTTCATGGGAAAGTTAACAGGAAAGTTCACTTGACTCCACCTTTTAAATGAAGACAGACATCAGATATGAAAATGGCTTTTGTTTTCAATTTCATTCCATATGGTTGTGGAGTGGATGCAGGATCAAGCTATTTGTATCCAAAAAGGAACATTCTTCCTCTAGATATGAAACATCCAAGTATTTGCAAAAGTTAAATTTTAAAATAAGTGAATAATTCTGCTTTTACTACCTTTTCAGCTGCCCTGGAAATATAGACCATCCTGCACTACTAAGTTCCATTTTGGGAGTCTCTGTTGTTTTGCAGGTGAAGTTCAACCCATAACCTTTCCAGATAAGAGAAGAAAGCATGCCTTTATTCATACAAATATAAGAATGTGTCAATAATTTACATACAGATACTTTGCATGCATAATTATGTGCCTGTGTCATCACTTGTGCATTTTGATGTTGGCTATTCAACACCTTGTTAACCATCCAAATCCATGCATCTTTGCACTGTGCCGTTATTTTTAAGCTCAGCCTAGTTGGAATCCTATAAATATGATTGTTAAAAATTGTATTAAAATAAATTCTGCACTCTAAAGTACAATGCAGTCGACTCTGGGATGAAACACTTGGCTCTGTGGAGATAATTCTAAAAATCCTGTCTGAATTAAACTGAAGATAAAGATATATCAGTAAATTGAATGCAACATCTGAACATGAATCTCTGACAAGAAAATTTATGCAATTTTATGAAGTTTGCTATGTAATGAATAGGAAAAGATATTCTCAGTTTAGCCTGAAGGGGGAAGAGCCCTTAACTTCAGAGTCACCCACTGCCCAGCCTCCAGATTCTCCCACCAATTCACCTCCTCACCCTCCCCTCCTTCCCTCTTTCCACACTGCTTGTCCACCCAAGGAGCTTTCCAACATCTGCTGTCTCCCTTGGAAACTGGTGTTCAACCTCCTTGTGACAGGGGCAGGAAGGTGTGGTGAAGGGTGGTGGGAAGAAGTTTAACATGACCATAATGCCGAGGGTCCTGGGCATCCTTGGGTGTGCAGGAGGAGGATAGGTGGCCCCAGGGCCATGAGATGCTATGAGGCTGCTCCCTGCTACTGGGGACCTGTGGAGAGGCTGTGCTGGGGTGCTTGGGGTGAGGCTCCAGGAGGGGAGGTTTTGGGAATTCCTGGGTTCTTCCATGCCATGGAGCCTCACTCCCTGCATGCAGAGGCAAGAAAGGAGTGAGGAGCATGTAAGTGATGAATGGCACTGTGGTGAGAAGAGGGATGTTTGGAGACCTAGTACTGTGCCATGAGCAGCCAGACCTGGAGTTTGCATTGGACATTGACTTTCATGGCATTGACTTTCATGTTGTGTGTTAGGAGCTGGCTGCAACATGACATTGCACTGAAGAAGCCAGAAGTGAATGACTGATGCAGAAGGGAAACTGAGGTGGCAAACCAGATATCAGCACCAACTCCAGGAGGCCTTTCTTTTCTCACCTTTAGTCAGACAGGACTAACTAAATCACGCAAAAATGCAGAAGAACAGTATCTGTTCATGTATCACATGGCCAGAACCCAGCCCGGCCAGACTTCTGGGTGGCTGCAAGTGCAGGGCCAGGAAGGCGCCAGCCCTACAGCAGAGGCAGGTCCCCACAAGGAGACAGCCATGTCTGCGCTGTCTTGGAGGCTAGAACACCACCAGCTCTGTTCCCCTGGCGAAGAGCAGTGCTCCAAGGAGCTGTGTGTGGCTTTCCCTGGAGAATGCCTGCTGACTGGTCCCAGTGACTCGCTGGAGCAGATAATGGTGTCTGGAAAGGCAGCTGTTATCTCTTGTGCTGTCTGGACGCCGGGGCTCCCTTCCTGTCTGGCCAGAACACAGCCCTGCTCCTCTGGGCCGTGCTCGGCACTGTCTGCTCATAGCCACTGAGAGACAGATGCTGATCCCCGTCCCACAGACCCCTCACACAAAACTGCAGCCACCTTTGCTGTCTCTTCTCTTCTCTTCTCTTCTCTTCTCTTCTCTTCTCTTCTCTTCTCTTCTCTTCTCTTCTCTTCTCTTCTCTTCTCTTCTCTTTTCTCCTTTTTTTTTTTTTTTTTCCCCAATATATACTTTTGAAAGCAAGGAGGCATAAGTTCACTCTTGTAATATGCGTCAAGTGAAGAACATCTGTGTTACAATGCACGCTCTCTACATGAGAGATGGAAATAGCTTTGATATGAGGTAAAAGCATCAGTGGGAGAAGATCGGTGCCACCTCGCAGCCTCCTTCTCTTCCTGCAGCAGTGCCAAGGGCTGGCCCACACGGACCCTGCACACTTGTCCTCTAAAAACAGCAAGAGGACATTTTTGTTGGTGAGCAGGCACCCATATGTTGTGTCCAGAAGTGGCTTCAACCTGCTTGGTGTGTACACCAAGCAGAAAGGTAGAGGCCTCTCTCCTCTCTCTTTCCTGAAACACTACAGTGTTCTGGGAAAATACACCTTGGAAGTGCCTTGCAGGGGCCGATGTTTCTTCAGCAGACTGCAGCACCAACAGCTACAGCAGGAGACTCCAGCAAGCAGCTTGAGCACAGAGACTGCAGGATTTGTTTTGTATAATGTTGAAATGTAGGTGCCTGGCCTCTGGCAAATGGTCCGAGCTTGCTATATACAACTGACCACTTTGAGAGGTGCCTTGATGTGCTCCAGTGAATGACAAAATCCTAGCCATGACTGAAGTCAGCAGGTTAGCCACGGGCTTCAGCAGGACCGGGATGCCAGTACAGCAGTGCTCACAGTGCACATTGCTCGTGGCACATGGGAGACAAGCAGCAAAGGGTAGGCAGATGGGAGTCATGCACACTGCTGAAATATTCACCACCGAGTACAAGTGTCTACTCAGAGATACTGTCATCTGCACCATTTGGCAATGCTCACAGCCACTGTCAGCACTCCTTCCTTTTTGTTATTATTTGCTTTGGGACTTTATTCTTGTAATGCTGCTCTGTACAGAAATCTCCTTAATCTGTTTCAGGCGGGCAATGGGTACCAGCACCCTCTCCCATCCCTCAGCTGTGCTAGTTGAGGATTACAAATGAGGGCCATCTGTAGTCCCTACTATTTGTGGAGATGAAAAGGAGCTTAACTTAATGTACTTTGGCAGAGTAACAGGGAAACATCAATCACGGGGTGACATGTTAGTTCATATGCACCAATAGGCTCATGTTTGTAGCTGAAAACATTAAGTGGATCTGTTTCTTTAAAGACGAGTCCATCACTTACAGACAGGCATTCAGAGCTCTAGCATACAGGACACTTTTAAGAGATACTTGATAAAGAGCTTGAAAATGTGAGTAGTGACATGAAGCTAAACTCTGGCTCATTTTCTTCAGATTCCCTATTAATATGAGCCTCATAAAGTTGAAATTGGGGTCACTTGGACAGATATTTTAGCTAAAACAGATGGAGTTGTGGTGGCTGCTCCTAAAGAAGCAACTTTTACCATAAGTTACCACACAGTCTCTGGGATAAATATATTTTCCTGTACTACATCATTTGGGATTGTGTGGTAATTGCTGGACCAATGCTGATTTCTTAATGGCAACCATTCTAATCATTTCCATTAAAAACTATTCTGAGATAGTTCATTCCAGTGAAAAAAAGAGAAGCATTTCCCTCACAGATGCCAAAATCAAACAGTTTCTTAATTTATTACAAGAGCATAAAAATTGAGCATCCTCTGAATTACTGTTTTCCCCATGTAACAAAATATTCTGCATGAAGAGGGATTATTAGACCCCCTGAACTTCCCTTGTATGTAGAGCACAGCTGTGCGAACAATTCACAATGAATAATTTATTGGATGAAGTTCAGCACTTTTTTGACTTGTGAACTGTTCAGGAGCGGTTCGGGACTTCCTTGTTATTGATTATTATGCAGAGTGATTTGAAAATTTCTGCGACAATTCCATCTTCAATTGATTCAAGAAAAAAATTCCTTTCCATTACTGTAAGTTCAAAATTGATTTTGCGTTAGGCCAGCAGCACACACCAGGTGAGGTGACTTCTGTCCTTTGAACTGATGAGATGTAAAATTAGGGATCAATTCCCATTTTCTGATATTAGGTATACAATTTCTAAACAAGAAATGCATGGTTTTGTTGAAAGGGATAGCTTATAGTCTTGACATACGTAGGAATAATTAACTGAGGAGCAAATCGCTACTCGTTATCACTACTTGTAGCCACATTGATTAGCCTGCAGACCAACCAGGATTGGGCCCCCCTCTAGCAGAGGCAAAGAGGAGGTGGTGGGAATGCCATTTCCCAAAGAGCTTACAGCAGAAACTAGGACCACCGGTGAGGAGGTGAGGAGGGAATGATAGCAGGAAACATTATGTTAGGTCCACGCTATTGTGTTTTTGAAAGGTAGTAACATAAGAGGGGGATAAGTTATAAAGAGAGAAAAACGAAAGAAGAAAAGGTGTACCGGAGGCAGAGGCATGGGTTAAGAGGACCAGATGTGGAGTGAAGCTAAGGTAAAGAGGTCATGATGAACAGGGAAGGGTGATTTCTCTCTTTCCACCTAAGCATCAGCCATTACTTGCCAAACATGAACATGTCATGGGAACTGCCTCTTTAAAAGCTGTTTTCATCTGGGGATCAGGAAAGGGAAAAGCCAACAGCTCTGAGCACTGCCAGGAACAGCCTGGGCAGGTGCTGCAGGAAGTGCCCCACAGCTCTACTAATGCATCTCAGGCATGATCCAGAAAGCCCCTGCCTTCATTACTCTTGACGTTCCTTGAGTGAGGCATGCTATTCGTGCTGAGTAGTGCCAAGTTCTGCAATGAGAAAAAGATGTATGCTAGCCCAGAGAACTCAAGCTTGCTTTGGTTTAAGGCAGAAATGAAAGGAGTTGCATTTGTGATTGAAACACAGTCAGGTCTTGATCACCTGGGAACAGCACATCCAGGCTGTGGATTAGCTGTGCCCTGGTAAAAATATTCCCAGCCATCCTTTTTTTATATATTTATTTATTTATTTATTTATTTATTTATTTTTAGTTATTTTTTTTTTCCTCTTGATGTTCATTCTTCATCCTAACTGCATTTTTCAAAGCTAAATATACTGAATATGTTCTTACAGCCCAATTTACATATGTTCTGTATTAGTTTTTTTGAGAATAACACTTGAGAGTTGACTGGACACAGAAAAAATGTGGATGACTTCAGTGGACAGTACCAGTGACTTCTTCCTTGGTGCATGTGGAGGCAAAGGCTAGATATAAACCACAACTGACTTCTATTAGCAGGCTGAAAACCAGCGTGAGCACTTATTAGCCTTCCACATGCACAACTGTCAGCTAAGAAATCACTTCTCATTGAGGTAGGCTTACAGTGCTGTGACTTCTGAGCCCACCATAGGAGGATCAGGAGATGCACTCACAGCTCATTTCTCTGTGGTTTCCTTCCCGAAGTCCTGTCACAATGGGCATGCAGTACAAAGCAGGCGATCGCAAACCTGCATCTGGTGGGCCCCAGGGAGGTGGTGGTGGTGCACTTTGAAGCCACCGATGGCAAATAACTGCGGGAGAACCTCACCAGCTGTGCGAGCGGCAGCGGTAGCAGGCATCACGTTGCTCTCACCAGGATGCTGAGTCAGGACGAGTGGCACAGCAGGAATCAAAAAGATATAACCAGGTCCCTGTCCTCACATCTGGACTCACATGTGGAGCCCTGGTAAGGGCTAAGGGTGGGTGGCACGGGGTGGCCTACTGAGGGCCAGCCTAGCTGTCAGCATCAGAAAGCCAGCCAAAAACAGCAGGCTGTGGAAAGGGTTTGGAAAAGGAGGCTCATCTTTAGCTGACTGTCTGTTTTCAAGGCAAAACCAAACTGTTTTAAACCATCTGAATCACAGTATTTAACAGAAAAGGAATGTGGATATTAATAAGACACCAGAATCAGATTCTAGCCTTTGTAGCAAGGATATGTTTTCCAGGTATAGTAATTCAAAACCAATCAGAAATCTATTTTAAAATGTCAAACCTGATAAAAGGAAGAAGCAGTTGTATGTCATGGTAACACAGGCAAAAATAGTAAAATTGTGGCAGTAGAACATGTTGTTTAATGGCCCATCAAACCATTACAATTTCTGCCTTTGAAAAAGGAATGCTGCATTGTTTCTGGAGGAGATCTGGAAACCCTCGTTGAGTTGGGCTGTGATTGAATATTGGAGCCAGAACCACTTCTTGGAGCACAGTGCAGCCAGTGCAGTGAAAAGCTGTTGGTTACAAAAGGAGAAGGTGGTCTGACCGGTGCATGAAGGTGTGACCATGTGCTATACACTTTCTGTATAGATATTTAAAAAAAAAAAAAAAAAAAAAAAAGCCCGCTTTGACCCACTGCCAGTCTTGCAGGACAGGACTGTCCTTCATTAGCATTGCAGAAATGAAGAAATGAAGAAATGCAGAAATGAAGAAAAGGATTGATATTATGTGGCCTCCCAGAAATAACAGAGTAATGCTGAGTTGAGTGAAAGTAAGTGCTCAGCGTTGGGGTGACAACTTTGCCCTTCTCACTATGCCAGGCCCTGCGCTGGCCCCAGAAGTTGTAAAGATGGAGTTCTTGGAGTCTTTTCCACTTCATTAATTCTGATCAGGTCTACAATGAAGAAATGTACAAGTGTGAGCAAGATTTGGAGGAGCTGGAATAGCTGCCATATCTTGTTCCAGAACAGGTCTGAGCAACACAGCTGAATGACCACACTTATTGCTCTTTTGTGTCTCAAATATTAGTCTTGATCCCTTCTGCTAAGCCTTGAAATAATATGATTTACCCAGCACATGCCATGATTGTCAGTTACCTGCAGTTCAGCTGATGTATGGTATCTAAGTCATGTTCCTGCTGATGTATCCGAACTCTCAACGATGGAGACTTTCAGCCCAATGGAAGATTTGATCCAGCAACATTTTTTCTAGACAATCTGTCTTGAATGAGATTATATTTTGAGAAAAAGAGAGTGAAAACACGAAAGGAAGGAGAACAGTGAAAAGAGAAAGATGGCATAAGGAAAGATGGACTTTGAGGAAACTAAAATATATTTAAGTCAAATGAAAATCTTGGCACAAGGACAAACGGACATTAATGGGTCATGAAAAATGTAGTCTGGAAATAGGAAGAAGGAAAATTACAACAGCAGAGAGATGAGTTAGTCTTTTGTAGGAATAACAGGAGCACATAACCTATGGAGTTTTAGGAAGGATTTTATGAAAGGGATGACTTAGTGCAATTAGTGCAATTTCCTGTGATACTGGGAGACGAGACTGGTGACCCAGGAGTCCCTTTCAGGAGGCTGACGCTTTATGAACGGAGCTTGATGACAAGAAGGAAATAAGAGGAGACAGTTTCGGAAGTAGGTAGTGGATATTGTTCTCACAGTCATAAGGAAACATTTGGGCCTGTTGAGGGCTATCTGATTTTCACTGTACGTTTAAAATGCAGTGATCAAAAGAGTTAATAACTGATTTCTGGTATTTTTTCAAATGTCTGTTTCTTTACCAGGGAAAGATGCCGTATCATACAGTACAACATCCATGTCTGCAGAGGAGTTAACCTCCTATATCCTCCTCTCCAATTAACTCACACCTGAAGTGAAAGCCCAGTGTAGAGGGCAGCCTGCAAAGACTCAGATACAAAGCCTTGGAAGTACATAAAGATGCCTAAGACCCTAACACAGACCAGGTCACATCGCAGCAGATGTTCCCTAGCAAGGCCCATGGGGAAGCTCGTGGTACGGTGCTGTGTGTCCTGGTGTTGCCTTCCCACAGGAGCAACACCCCAGCTGCAGGAGGAACCAAATATGAATTTTATCCATGAAAGTCTCAGACCTCATCAGAAATGCTCGGTATTATTTGTTTCTCAGCTTTCCTGATATACAGTCCAGTTGCACACAATTGTCATCTGTAATGTTGTGCCTCTCCATTCCCACCCTCGTCTTTTGGTTTGTGTCCCCCTTCTTGACAGCAAAAGCTGCACTTAAAATTCAAGGGAATAAGTGTCTCTAGGTGGGAGGCTGCTGAACATATTTGAAATTTACTTCTCATCATTTTTTCTTAATGGAAACAAGAAGACGGCTTCCCCAGACACTGGGAAAAATCAGACTTGTCAGTTTGACTTCACTGAAGGGGGAAAGACTCTGAAACTCCTTTAAGGAATCAAATAGGGAACACTTGGAAAAGCAGAGCTTGATTAAAGACAGCTAACATCAATTCAGGGAAAGGAGATCATGCCTAACTAATTTGTTGGAATTCTTTGAGGAAATTACTGCCCTGGTAAGGAAGGGGAAAGGATATTATAGACTCCGTTTTTCAGAAAGCATTTGACAACATTCTCCACTGTTGGTTAAAATGTCTAAGGTCTGAAGTCATGGAATAGAGGGACAATGAGCATATTGGACTAAAAACTGGCAAAAGAGGAGGAAAGAAAGGGTAACTATGAATGGGAGCCTTTCATTTTAAAGAGGGGGATGTAAGAGGGATCAGGGAAGAAACCACATTTTGAGTTTGAAAACAAGTTTTCCCAAGATTACTGAAGACACTCCTGAACCTTGGGAAATACAATTAATAATGAGGAGCCATGCAGACAGATGGAGAAAGGAATGGTTTGTGTTACCACGGTATCTTGGAGAGCAGATAGAAAGGGGAAGGCTTTCTTGAACGCTCTGCTAAAACATATCTGTCACAGTCTGAGTGATAATATGTGTTAAATTCCACAGACACAGAAAAAGACATAGAATTTCACACTGCAAAAACTAAAGGTGGCCCACCTTTCCCTTCTTCATGTTAATGATTACTTCCATGCACTTAAGCCTTTTTTTTTCTTTTTTTTTTTTTTTTTTTTTTTTTTTTTTTTTTTTTTTTTTTTTTTTAAAATGATCTTATCACATGCAATTGTACACAAATGTTCTTACTTAGGCTCATCTTGTGATTTCACTCAGGTTAGTCTTATCTCATTAAACAGCACGGGAAAAATAGCTCTGCTTTGAATCTTTGCTTTGGAAAAAAATACTGCTGCTGCTTCACACTAAGGGCTTGTCTACAGTCGTGTAAACTGAAGCATGTGTTGAAACACATTTTAACCAGTAGACGTGATAACCCTGTCCCACGCGATGTAAGCTAAATCACAAAAACCTGCTGTTGTTCCTGAATCGCATTACAAGCCTAGGCTGATGTTGTGGTACCAGCCAGGGAGCAGGCTTATGCTGCTGCCCCTGGGGTGCTGAGCTGTGGGCATCCACGCTGGTGGGGGTCAGCAATGTCTCGGCAGAGTCCTGCAGCCCTGTCATCATGCAAGAGGCCACCAGAGAGGGGCAGCCCTGCTCGGTGCACCTCAGCCCCAGCCAGCAGCTGGCAGCCCTGCCCTTGGCTCAGTGCGTGGCCAACCACAGGTGCTAAGGCTTGCAGAGCAGCCTCCTTCACCTGGATTTTCATCTGAAGCGGGTTTGATGTGGGTGTATGGTCCCTGCTGTGGGTATGGCCTTCTCCAGGGGAGAGGGAAGGCATGAGGACTCCTATGTCTTAAGCCACTATGCAGTTTGTTGGAAAACACCTGCCATGTTTCTTAGGCTCTCTATTCCCTCCTTTCCAGGATGGGTCACCCCATATGATCCTCTGTCCAAGAAATAGCAAGCTGTTACCTGTGTTAGCTGTTGGGTATGATCCCTTGGGCATGTTTTTCCTAGACCATTTGAAAGCCATTCTTTCCCGTACTGCCACCCTTGCTGTTGGGATATTATGGGCAGGAACACTTCACTCTCCTGATTACACCATGCTTGGAAAGGAAGCAATAACTTAAGTGGTGTGATTATGAGATGGCTTTAACGTACGTGGCAGAACATACCTTCTATCAGGGAGAGTGTTAAGCTAGGACACTTTGTCATACACAGAGAATTTATTTCAGCGATAGAGCCTCGTGAGCGTTCATTTTTCTCTGCAAGTTGATTTAGTGTGAACTGGCATGTCTTTCTCTGTTTCATTTCTTTTCACTTTGAAATACAAAAGACATTAGTTAATTTTGCTTTCATTTGTTTGTTTGTTTATTTTATGTACTTAACCAAAGAGAAGGGACAGAATATGCAACAACTGCCATCATATCAGGAAAATGCATGATTTCATCAGTGTATCTTGCTGCTTGTCTTCTTGATAGGTCATCTTTCTGCTGACTGATGCTCTTCCTTGACTGTGTCTATCTAGTGATATTTATATACCTCTAGCATGGAATTTGCCACTAGAAGATGTTTTTGCCATGCTTTTCCCCTCCTTCCCTGGCTCTGTTTCTCATTTGCTTGAAGTATTAAACACCCTTGACATCTGGTTCTCACTCTAGTTGCTGGTGGTGACTTCTGATGAATTTGTGTTTTTTTTTGCATTTACTCATCTCCAGAAACACTCCTTGCCTTCTTCCCTCTGATTTGAGGCATCATAGGCTTCAGCAAGCTTCCATCTGTCCCTTCTGTCTTGTACACTGAACAAGAGAGTTTTCCTCAGTCACTCAGAGCAAAAATAGTAGAAGTCCGAGATGTGACATTTTTTGACCCCATGTATCAGAATACTTATTATTATTATTATTATTATTTTCTCCCACATACATTAATACATCATATGTACATCATACATCATATGTACATACATACATCAATGTTAGTTCCCTTGTGAGCCAGAAAAGTACGTAATGTAGGAAAAAAAATAATGTATATGATTTATATGATTTAGTAATATCTGCAAGCAGAAATCACAGTGATATATTTTATTTTAACTCAGTGTCTTTTGCAGCTAGGACAAAGGCTGGACTAGAGAAATTCTGAACATTAAGCCCGTAACCTTTGGATCACCATCCTGTTTTAGCCTTTCCTCTGTATATTCATTTTCTTCTGATGCTTTTTGGCAGACTGTGCAGTATTTTCCCCTCAGATGATACTGCGAATCAAAGCATTGTATGGGGAGGGGGGAACCCTTTCAAAGACAATTCTAATCTACTCTAAGCAGATCTCCCTAAACTAGTCCTTGTTAATTTCTGGTTTGTCAAAAGGTCTCTTCTCCATGCCCTTGGCCTGATTATTAATAGACATGATAACAAATTTATAATCCCACTCTCATTACTTTTTCTTTCAGGCAAGGGAAGGGGAGAAGGTTGTGCATTTTGAACATTAACGGTTGTCCCTCCTCTTATCAGGTTAATTGGGCTGTGGTAATGTCTGACTGGATATCCTGCCTGGAGGTGATTTAAAAATGACAAATGCCATGTTTTTTGTTTTGTTTTGTTTTGTTTTCTACTTAAATCTGGAATGTCAGCCTTCCCATATAAATTATGTTGGTTGCTCTTGTCTCAGTGACATAAGTATCTATTTAAAATGTATTCTAGGAGAAATAACTACAGAGCTGTCAGGAGCAAGGACTACGTGACTTCGCAACAAAGAAAATAATCTCCTACGAGCCTTATCGCTCTGGCCCCGTAAAAGCTCGTTGGTAGCCAGCCAGGTTTAAAGATGTCACCATCATGCTTGCTACTTCCACTTAGTCCTGCAGAGCTCTGCCTGGCATCTTTTCAAAACAAATCTTGGAAAGCGCACAGAGAAATGCTTTCTTTCTGGAGCCCTCTAGGTCCTCCTAACTACATAGTGGCTGCCAACTGCTGCTTACATGGCTCTTGCTCTTTTTTTTTTTTTTTTTTTTTTTTTTTTTTTTTTTTTTTTTTTTTTTTCTTTCTTTCTTTTTTTAGCTCATTTTAAGTATCAGTTTCCTCGCCCATGAGGACCTGCCTCTGCCCATCCCAGCGCCTTATGGTGGGAGGTGACATGGGGAAGAGGAGGCGTTGGGACAGGGGCAGCAGAAACAGTTCCCACGCTTCAGGGCTCCCAGTGAGGCGTAGTGCCCATGGTGTTGACAACCCATAAAACTCAAAGTCCTTGAGCTAAACAAATTGATAAGGAGCAAACATGGTGAGACTAGACACGAAAGAAGGAGCAGTGGCTGAAGAGGTGAAAAGGACACTTTTGTAATGGGGTATCACGAGGAAGGAAAGAGGTTTCAACCTGGGACAAGTGAGATTGCCTCTTCTTCAGCAACGGAGCTCCATACTTCTTGTCTGAGGTTTGGAGATGGACTTGTTCTTATTTTCCTTTACAGAAAGTTAATCAGGAGAAAAACATTGCAGCAACTTAGAGGTCTGTAGGAGATCACGTATTTAGATTTTGCTGAGAACAGCAAAGGAAACTGCATCGTGCAGGGTCAAGCACGGCAGTTCTTGGCACTGTCAGGACACCTCATGGTATTTCATCTCTCATGGATGTGTCCCATTCACTATTTTGCTTGCATTCAATAAACTATTGTTAATACTGTCCAAATAAATTCATGAAGATTTGGATGCAGTGCAGTTTTAGATAGATACAGAGCATTCCCTTTTTTTCACCAGGGAATCTGAGAGCTCTTTGTTATGATTCGCAGAATTAAAGCCTCTCAGTATTTCCTAGTTATACCTGGAGGAATTATTTCCCATATGCTGAGGGAGCCGAAAGATGGATGGACCTTCCTGATGCTGCGGCTGGGATAATGGACCCAGTGACTCGGCGGCTGGGGCTGCCACAAGGGTTTCCTTGTTCTCCTGCCCATGGGCTTTCGGAAGGCGACCGGCCCTGGTAGCAACCACCCTCTGATGTGCCCTGAGAAGTGCAAGGGGTACTGGGGAGCACCGGCCGAAGCCTGGAAAAGGGATCTCTGGAGGAACAGGGGAGACTAACAAAATGGTAGGAGCTGCTGTGTTTTGTGAGTTGTTTTAAATAAAGGATCCATTTTAATCCTACTGGCCTCTTGCCTGCCTGCTTCATTCAAAATAAAACATGCTCTCCAGAAAATGGTTTTACATAGCCCAGCCAAGTTTCTGGTAGAGCACAGACCCCAGACATCCATAATTCATGAGCAAGGAAGGGTGTGGATACTTTGTGGGAACTGGACCCTCTGTGAACAAGATCATTTTCATTTGCTGATTATGTCGTGTAAACAATATGCTTTTAGGATTCAGAGGAACAGAACTGTGCATCTAGCAAAGTCAAACTGTTGATTCACATGCTGGAAGGAAATTAAGTTAACCTGAAGCCTTCAACTTAACAATAAAACATTAAAAGGAGGAGCATTTAGTCTTTCAAATTTTACTTTACCAAGTTTCAATTTCTGCTACGTATCTTTTAGCCATTGAACAACATAGATGCTGTTCAGCCTGCAAAATACTTGTACTTTTCATTATCGTGGCTTAGATTTGTAATGCCATGGTGAGGTTTGAGTGTTTGAAGCCATTCAGAATGTTTACATCTGAGAAATGACAGTAAGTAAATTGAAATGTCTCACCAATTTTGTTTGGCAGAACAGTATAGTGAAAAGGACATGGTGGATAGCTATTGGTTTTCATCATTCTTATGGGTTTTGATGTTAAAATCTTTCCCCTAAGGTACATACACATAAAATATGTGTTATTGCATGTAGCTTGTTCTCAACAATATAACTGATTTCCAAATATGTTTATCAATTGTGCTGTATTTACTCTTTCAAATCACTAGGTATGAGATTCTCAGAAGCACCTCAATAGCAAAATCTTACCCTAAAACCATTTGGCGTTTGTGTCTCTAACCATCATTCTCAAAGCCCATTTCCCAGCTCTCCCCTAAACCTAAAGATGGCAACATCTGTGCCCACTGAAATTCTTTCCCTCACGTCTTTCCTGCTGTCCTCAGTGGGTGCCTCTGACACGTGTGACCAAAGAGGGGATGTGTCTCCAAAACCCTTCTCCCATGGGGTGGAAAGCCTTATCCTGGCCACACCAACTCATCCTGGCAGAGCTTACCCTGCATGTCCTGCTCCAGGCTACACGACCTGGAGTCTTGATCACCTTGGCAATACTGGTGCCGTGCAGATGACCTCATGATTTTAGGGGAATATCACAGCACAAATCATAAGGAGACATATCTGTGAGGCAGTGATCTATGACATTTCAGAGGCAGCATATTTGTATACCATGTTTCTTAATATCTGTATAACAACTGATAAAAAATAAGTATAGGGGCAGCTTCATTTTATACTTCAGGGTATTATACTTCTCCTAATAGAGCCAGGTCTTTCTACAGTGGTGATTTTATTAGACATTTGGGAGCACCCTTAAATCTCTCTAGCTGTATGCCAGTACATGGATTTATACTGAGAAACACTGATGTCTCACCTGAACCTGCTTTATTGAATATGAATGCCAAACCCACTGGTTGGCTCACATCCATAGGCAGTATTTGGCTATAAGCAAATCCTCTACGTGTACAAGAAACCCTGACGGACTGTCAGTATTGCTTATAGAGGGGCCATCACAGCAGTGCTTAGACCCCTCAGTGTGGTTTTCTGGTCACTATCTGCCAGCCCGAGCTGCTGAGGTGACTGCAGGTGCTACCAGAGGGGTGGTCCCTCACCCAGGGAGCAGGGACAAGGGTGCATCAGCATGGCCCTGTGCTGCCCTAAGGGGGATGAGAACCCCTTAAGTCTTGGCACTTTACTTTCCAGAAACTGATCCAGACAGGGAGAAACCAGCCTCCACACCTTACTGAATTGTATGAAAAATAGCATCAGACTCGATTCATTCCTGAGGCTTGATAGAGAGAAGCTAAAAGTGTTTTGGGTGCTACAAGGTTTAATCTGAATAACCACAGGGATGGAAAGAGACCACAGCAGGCTGTAAATTTTGTTGGACTTCTATGTGCTTAGCTTTCCTTGTAGCCATCCACCCATGGGGATACTGGGAAGAATTTTGTTTAGATTTTAGCAACATTTGTGAGTGTTTTACTTAGGAAGACACCCCAGAGCAGACCAAGGCTCCACCTGAGGCACAGTTCTTGAGGTGACTGCACAGGACATAGCTGGCACAGGCAGAGGGAGCAGCATGGCCGTGGAGGTGGCATCTCCTGTGCTGCAGAAGAACCAGCTCAGTGTGCATCATGAGGTGGACTCATTGCTGCAGGGACCCTGCTTCCTACGGCAAGAGGTTTATGATTTTTCCTGTGGCATTAGAGGCTTCCCTTCCTCTCTGGTGGTAGGACATCCGTCGAGCCATAAAAGCTGAGTGAACAACGAGAACTGGAGCACTCAGAAAAACGCATTTGCAGTGGGACCCTCCCAGGGTCAGCATTTTTAGAGATAGAAATATGGAAAAGAATTAAACAAGGACAAGCACAACCGTGTATGAAAGGCGGATTATTTATACAACAGGCATTAGGAGCTCTGTGGCTGGGAGCTAAGGAGATTACAACCACATGAGAAGGCTAACCTACTCCTGTAACAGCCAACAGCCGTTTATTCAAACAGAATAAGAAAATTAGCTTCAGGTCTCTCCAGTTGGAAGCCATTGTATTCACCAGCAAACTCCTGAGTGAGGAAGATAAATTGAAACAGGGAAGAGAGCAAGGGGAAAACAAACAAAGAAACAAACAAACAAACAAACAAACATACCTTGCACAGACATACACATCGAGCAGGGGCAGAAGAGTGGTGATTTAAATCACGCTTGATGCCTGCAGTGCCTTATTACACTCCAGCTAATGGGGAAGTGAGGAGAGATGGAAATAAGGTGCCCAATTCATTGGCCCAGCTGCGGGGAAAGGACTGCCCCACCTGAGGGAACAGGAAATTCAATTTTAAGACCGCACTGGGGATCGTTCAGCTGGTTTTAACCCCACTCCTCAGGGTATTTAAACTGCTCCTAGGCTGGACATTAAACCTTATATGGAAAAGGCAAATCTCGAGTTTTCAGGTGGTAGACAAGAAGCGTCTGAATTTTCACAAGATAGGGATATAGGTTGTACCTGGATGTGTGTATGCTGGCAGCAGCACTAAATACGCCTGCACAAATGGGGGAATTGTATGGAGTGACCTTTTTTGCATTCAGAAGTGTGAAATTTCCAGCTTGCCTCAGTGAGAGTGTGTTTGTAAGCACATGGCAGAGGTCTGGGACCCAGAGCTGTGCATGACATGGTGTTTGGGGTCATCAGGAGAAAGCTGGCTTGCAACCCTGACACCTTGGCCTGACCTAGAGCTGACTTGGCCCTTGTGAAGCTCAGGATGTTGTGAGCATTCCTGCCCCCTGTGAGCACTGAGGCCAGAAAGACAGGTGGGAAGGAGCCAGGATGCCTGGGTCTGACCTCTCACTTTCAAAACTTATTTCAGTCCTGGCCTCTCCAGCTCTTCATTCACAGCTCAAATCCCCAAACTCCCTGCTCCATATTTACTTTTTCCTTGGCAAAACCATGATGAAATTAGTGGAAGTTTTGACTGAGGAGAAGCAAATTTATACACTGGGCCTCAGCCACCTGAGGATATATATGTGCTGGAGCTGGGAGGGGGAAAAGGGTACAAAAGGATCACCAGCAGCTTAGATGGTTTGGCCCAGAGGATGGAGATGCACTTAGTCACCACTCCCCAGGCAAAGGTGGTGGCTCTAGGGCCAGCCCCCTTCCCAAAGCCACTTGCTGAACTTTCCCTGCCCCGTAGCATCACGGGCCATGGCACCCCATATTTTGGGGGTGATCCTAGCTTAAAAACCCCACTGAAACTTTTGTGGCACAGTAGGCATATCCTACTGAAACTGAAAGAGGAAACAGAGAGGCTCTCCTATTTCTGAGTTTCAGTACAAGCCACGTTTCCTCAGGCCAGCCATGGTTGGTGAAGCAGAGAGAAGACATTTGAAAGCTGAAATGCTTCATGCAACTGAAATCCGTGTTTTTTCAGCCAGGGAGCCAAGGGTTTCTAAGAGGTGTGTAAAAAGTGATGAAGAAAAGCACGTTCATCTGCACCGCTCAGCCATCTACACTCATGACGTTTCAGAAGGGGTTCGCACCTCTGCTGGAAAATGCTTGGGGATCGGCAATCTGCAGTGAGCTAAATGAAACCTCTGCCTTCGTTAGCGTGAGGCTGTGCTGCTCAGGCCTGGGTATAAGAAGTGCTTTGTGCATTGAGGTGCGCTCAGGCCAGTCAACAGATCCCAACATTTGCAGTATCGTGGCAACCAGTGTATCACCTGCATCAACCTGTACGGCACTCTGCTGGGTCCCAATACACAAACCTCACACAAATATTTCAACATGTTTGAAGCCAAACTAGTCAATATATGAAGTCATTTCACCACAGCTTTTAGCCCAGTAGGAAAAAATTCCCTACAAACTTATTTTTGGAGGTTAAAAATAGCATTTGTGTATGTGTGTGCAAGGTTAGTAAAAACAGAAATGAGAAAGACAGAAGTGAGGGTATGCGCCTTCAGCATTTCTGAGCCACCTGGAGCTGGACCCTGGCTGGGGGGGTTGCCTTCACTTTTCTTTGGACAAGCACCCTTTGTTTGGAGGGACCAGGTTGGGGATGGAGAGCAGAGGGCTTGTCCCACCAGCTCCCAACTGCACCCTTGTTCTCTCCATGAGAACAAGGCAGAGATGGGCCACTGTGGAGATACACCAAGGGTCCCTACAGAGAAGCCAAATCAAGGAAAGGACTGCAGAGTCCACACAGTGGTGTGGTGATGATGGGGCATCCCTACATGCAGGCTCCCTGGGACAGGAGAAGAAGCAGATGCCTCCACGTTGGCCCTGCCCGCTGCACCTGGAGGTGGCCAGGGCCATCCCTTGGCTCCACCGCCAGCAAACATCTTCCTGTGGGAATAGCACGGGGGCCTCCAGGCCATAAATTTCCTGTAGGAAGATTACACTTTTTGGCAGCGCACTTTTTTGATGTTGCACCTCTCCCGCAGCACTCTGCTTTCACTTACTGCGAGCAGCGTGTGATGTGGATTTTCATCCAGCACTGCTTTGCTCAGGCTTGGAGCTGTGCAGCGCCAGATGCTGCCCGTGGGCCCTCACATCTGGCGGAGGCACAGCGGCCAGCTCTGTGGAGGCTGCTCTCCCGCAGATGCACTCAAGTTCTTGCAGGGTGTGAAACCATTCTTAAGGACAAGATTACCTTATGAGCCACCTCTTGATCCCATCTGCAATCCCCAACCCTCGGTATGACAATTGCTCTGCTCGCTCACGGCGAAAATTATGCTGGGTAATATTGCTGTGCTTATCCTTCCCTTTAACATGATGGCTGTCTGTGTGTGTGATGGCATCCCCAAGCGTTCCTCTGATCTCAGGGGTCTGCAAATGTTTAAGTTAACAATGAAAATAAAATATTTTCCTTATCAAAACTTGCCTTTCTCATGAACTGCTCTGGTGTGTCAAAGGGAGACACGGAAATCCTCACTTTCTCTGGTTTCTGTCTGGTTTTCACCCCACTCTTTCTGCCATTCCCCCTTTCCCTTGCTCCCCCCCCCCCCCCCCTCCCTGGCTGCCTGTCCTCGCATCAGCCTCTCGCCTCTCCCCCAGCCTCACACTTTCTTCTCAGAGGAGGAGGGAAGCCTGGGGAAAAAGATATCCTAGCTTCCACATCAAGCTGATCCATGATCAGCCTCCACTGTACCACGATTGTTCAGGCCCCCCAAGCATGTACCACAACTTTTCTCCAAACACCTGGGCAGCAGGATTGTCCAGCCTTAACTGCATCCACGGGCTGGGGACAAAGGGAAGGAAGGAGCAGTGTCCCCATGCCATCTTCCCCCATCACCACCCAGGACTGCAGTGCCAGCTCTGTGGCCAAAATCTTTCTCCCTCAGGAGGCAAGAGAAGTCTGGAAAGGTACCGTTTTTAATGATAAGTGATAGTTTTTCATTTGTCTTTCAGGGTCCGCATTGTGAAGGCCAATCTGTTGTGCTCCACAGAAAAACGAGAAGGACCCTCAGTCATAAGAAGATCTATTAGATATGCTTAGATTTCTGGGCTCCACTTAATGTGAGCAGTAGGTAAGTTACCAGTATGTAACCACAGCATATTTCAGTTATGCTGCTGGATGAACCGTAAGTGCATTCATTCATCCCACTAGATAAAAGGCAGAACTAAGGGACTGCTGTTGGCTTTCATCAACAGTAGGTAAAGGTGCTGCTGAGATGCAGCTCAGACAGGAAATACAGCACTAGCAGGAGAGTAAATTGCTTATAATGAGTGCACAAAGGGTAGAAGGATTTGTGTCTCACCTAGAGCACTACGAAGTGTGTGAATTTTAATTTTGTGATTTAAATGAAGAGGGAAGTCATCTACTCTAGAAGCAATAAGCCTGACCCTCCAGGCCTCTTCACTATCCCAAAGGTGCCCCCACCCCCCTTCTCCTCCACTTACCACAGTAGGAAGGGGCCTGTCCTGATCAGACCTGCTCCTCAGGATGTCAGAATGCAATAGTACTTTCATTCCTGTCAAGTTTCTTTCTGCAGTCTGTGAACTCTAGGATCCTGGGAGAGGAGAGATCAATTTAAAATTGAAAAAGTATCTGCTAGCTAAAACCTCTCCTATGTCTTTTGTCCCAATAACATTTGAATAGCATAATTTTACCAGGTACATCTCCTCAGCTCCACTCATACAAATAGATACTCCAACAGAATGACATTAAATTCCCCTACTGTTACCCTGATTTCCCTGATATCCAAAAGGCGTAGCAAACAAGTGAGATGTGGATGCACTTTGAAGATCAAAAGATGGGTAAACATTTGGAAAGTGCCAACATGGGGTAAAGGTTGAATTCTAATTTTCTGAAGCAATGTATGAGCTGATTTCTAGTGAAACTGGACTCAGAGAATTGAACATCTTCAAGACTAAGACTGAGGGTTCAGCTGTTCTCATGCATACTTTATATGAAAAGAATCTTGGCCTATTCTCTGAAGTCCTTTGGGCATTCACAAAAATCTTATATTTTGGTTGTTGCAAGGGAAAGTATAAGGAGTATGTGCTATGTGATGTTTCATCGCATTGCCTATATTATGGATATTATCTGTTTCTTCAGTCTTCAGATATGAACGGAAATGGATCTCTGCAGAACATTTTTTCTCTAGTGCTACCTGGCACCTTTGCCTGGTGCACTCCAGGCAGATCAAGTGATATCTCATGGTTAAAGCAGTGATGAACAGGCTCTGGTCTGGGGGCTGGCTGTACAAAAGGATCTGCGGCAGTGCTGCCCTCCATGGCACCTTGAGCCAGAGCTGCTTGTCAGTAACCACCACAGTGCTCGTGAGCTTCATCCACTGCCTCTGCTGGGCAGGTTGCACAGCAACTCTAACTTACAGCTCTGGAGGAATATAACACTTGTACAGTCTCAGCTGCTAAGTGGGTATCCCTCCAAGTGCTAGGAAAATCAATATTTATTGTAAAGGGATGACTGATAAAAGAGACCGTGGACAGCTTCTCCTCCTCCTTTCTCTTTCTCAATCCCTTTATGAACACCCAAATGGGGCAAAAATCAGCTAGAAGGTGGTATGTTTACATGGACCGCCTCTGTGCAGATGAACTGAGGAGCTATGTATTGGCTAGGTGCTGTCTCTCTTCCCCTAGCTCTTGTCTCGCATGCCATGCACTAACATACTAGCTTCCTTCCACCTTTCTCCCCAGAGGACGTTTTATGTGAGATTTACCATCTCTTTCTAGTTATGCACTGAGGCTCCCTTTTCCTGAGGAATTTCTGAGGAAATTTGGGGTAACATTGGTGAATTCCGTTAGAGCATTCTTTTCTCCCATGTGGAAATTCTCGGTGTCTCAGCCAGGTCAAGGTTTCTGAGATTTTCTTGCTTCTGATGATCTATTTCTGGCTTTCTCAGAGAGCCTGCAGCTTCCTTCCCTCTCTTACAATGGCAACGTGGGCAGTTAATCTTTGGGGAAATACTTATTGTACTTCTGTTCCTTGTGCTGCTGAAGTGGCTTAGTCTCTCTGGTGGTCAATACTACAACCTCAGCCTCGCTGTTGAGACCATATAGATTGCAAACAGTGCTGCAACTCCTTTGCTGTGTCAGTGTCTTTCTAATCTTCCTCAAATACCTCCTTTCTGCTGTAGGCTGTCAGCAGTGAAGGAAATCTCTGCTTCTGCTCATCCAAAGCTCCTAGAAGTTCATGAAAAGGATTGAACCATGAAAGAGTTGATTGATGTTGATTTTTTATGGTCTTTGAAGCTTGACCTTGAATATCTGTGTAGATGTCTCCTGATTATTGCAGCTGACAGCAAAAATATGAAGGAAATGACTCTTCAATATCACATAACAGTGAAGCTTCATCATCTGTGAAGCTCCTCCTCAGGAACAAAAAATAACTCACAGGGTGGCAGCAAAATGCATGTGGGTGCATTGCTGTGTGCTTTTTCAGACATGGTGTATTGGTCATGATAGCAGCCTGTTTGCAGACAGTAGTCTTATAGGCAGGCAGGAAAACCAGAGCCAGAGCCTCATATGGTGAAAACTTGCATTGCTCCATTGATGCCAGCTAAGCCCTGTTGGTTTTACACGACCTGAAAAAGACCACGTAGATTCTGGAGAAACTGCAGACATGCCTTCTAAAGGGGGAGGACTGTGTCTTTTGGGGGTTTAGCTCATATCTGGTATATCCCTAAATTCCACTCACACAAAACAAATAACTCAGACCTCATTATTTCTTTAATCAGACACTAAAGTCCCTGTTTATTTAAAGCTCTGCAGAGATAATCGGAACTAATCATCATATGTAATACAAATAAAGGCATTCCTCCCTTAATAGTAAGCCAGTTGTTCTTCAACTGAACTCAGCTGGACTAAGAGGGCTTTTCTGTACTTGTAGTGATTGTTATTCTGTCACTAAGGGGATAATGGGAGGAGATACTCTGTTTTACAAGGCAATAATTTGGTTTGCAAGGGAATAAACCATGAGGAAGAAGTCTGAGTCATTTATCTCAGTGAGGGGATTGGATTATTCCTGAGGAAGATGAGACATTCATTCTGAGGGGAAAATAGCATTTATATTATCAATAAAAACTAAAGTCATTCCTTCCCATCATGTCATCCTGAGCTCGATGTCTCCTACCATTATATACATCTCTCTGGGCTTAACCTGTGTATGTTTCCATTCATTAATAAAAATTAGAAATCTCTCCAGTGGCTCTCCCAGTTGCATCCTCTGCACGCCTTTCTGTGGCTGATTTAGCCAAATGTTAAACAAAATATGCACAATCTTTCCCTTCTTTTCCCGTTGTGCTTGTAGCTGTCTAAAGCCAAGCTGAACCGTCAGCTTCAGTGCTGAGTGGCTCAGAGCACCCATGATCCCCGGGGAGCGCTGAGCTGCTCAGGACTCCAGCTGACACTCGAAACTGGTGCAAAGCATTATAGCTATTGGGAGAGGCAAGGAGAAGGTTAGGTTGAACGTAGCCAACATTTTTATAAATAAACATGGGAGAAGCCTGACTGATTTGTTGCTTCAGAGATACATTGAGGGAAAACTCTGTTTACTGAAGTATAACTAGAGAGGAATTGAATGCCCAGAGGGGATGCTGTCCTTTTCACAAATACTGCATTGCTCACAGCGCTGCTCTCTCCTTGTGGAAGTGCGATAGTTTCAGGTGTAGCACTAGAAAACTGAAACATGTATTTCTTAATAGGTGGAAAGGTCTCCTGGCTCAAAGGTGGAAAAGAGGTTTGGTATATGATCTTGCTCTTTGTGTTGATACCCTGGGGGTCTTGACTCCCCAGTTCTTCATATATGCATCACAAGCCAGGCATATGGAATGTCACCATTCTCAACAGAGCTGAAGTTACCTTCACTGACTTAAAGACTTGAAATATCGCAGGACATCCAATACCTCACAAGTAAAGACAGGGATATGGAGAATACAGAAAACCATCCACATCCGAGCTTGTTAACTGGATTACCTTTATAGTCAATGAAGAGAAAGAGACACATCCAAATTTATCTCCTCCGAAAGCACGTATCTAACACAGGTCAAATAACTTACATCCTATCCATTTCTTTCCACTGGCTGTGAAGTGGATCTAAGCTGTGTCTTCATCAAATGTCATGTGGAGTAGAAGGAGCATTTCTGTGGTGCAAAACATCTGACACCAAGAGCCTGACATCCACACTATATGCATTTAGGACTTTTATTTTTGACTAGTTCTAGTCTATTCCCGTGAACTAAAAGTTCATTAGCAAGTGGGGCACATTAGATGCTCCTCTGGAGATCATTTCATGGCTTAGTTTTCATCTAAAAGGAATGCATTTTTCACACTGAGAGGACTCCACAATGCAAAAAAAAAGTGTGCAAAGTGCTGGCAATGAGGAGACTCACTTCTGAAGTACTATCCAGATCCAGCTTAAAACGCTGATGTAGTTGCAACCCAAAGTACTTAGCAGTTAGTACACCAATCAGCAACACAGGCATTTACAATTAGGTGACATGAGTTTCATCTTACTTGTCTCTAGCATGTTATAAATCATCAATAGCCTCTTCATAGAGAGGAATAGTGATCAATCAGCTAAACAGTTTCCCTGTATAAATTTCCTCTCTTGCACCAAGAATCTCCTCCATATTTTTTCTGCAAAGCAGAACCTAGCAACATCTTCTGAAAGTCAGTGACTCTGCAGTGTTTTGTTCTGGAGAGAGAGAGTCCTGAAGAAAACAGGACTTGCTCTAGAGCTTTGTGTCACCAGCTTTCCTTCGTTTCAAATAGATCAATATGAAATCAGCATGAACCCCTGGATCCCAGCAGTACAAAGTGCAAAAGGGAATGGCAGCAATGTGTGCCTTTGTAAAGACCAGTAAAAGTATTGTGCACATCTAGTGGATCACCTAAAACTCAGTTTTTTGTATGTAATTAGCACTTCTGCACGTACATGGAGGTTTACTCCATGTATCTGGTGTGCTCAACTTTCCCAACTAGACATGCACATTCTTAGATATCAGCTAGGATAATGCCATATACAGAGAAAAGACATTCTACTTATGGCTCAGTTCCTCTGTAAATTTCTGAATATATGGCTTATTTTATGTAAAACATCAATTCTCCATAAATTTGCATCTCCAATTTAAGACTATTGTGGAGCTGCATACGGAATGACACAATTCACATATGGCTGCACTTTCATCCATTTAATGGGACACAAGCAGCAAGTAAGCTGTATTAGACTGTTCATGCCATTATGTATATATGTATGTATATATATTCTATGCTCTGTATGTACACGCAGAGTGTAACATCAGCTCACATTTCAGCAACAGCCTGGCACACAATTGCTGCTTGATTCCAACTGCCTCTTTATAGCAAGCCTTTCCATAAAGGCTTCCCACTCTGCTTTATTCATGCTGTTGCAAAGCTGGCCCTTAAAATTTGACACAGACATGCAGCTGTGGTCCTATAGTGACCATTTGGCTTTTGGCTGCTGCCATTTCTCCCTTCTTTCCAACCAGCACACTTAACATGTGCTTTGTTTTTCCTAGCTCTCCTTTTGTTATTCCTCAGGAGTCAGCACTTTTGTGCAGAGGGAAATTGTCTGCATCCTTTGCATGGAGTGTCAGTGGGTCACCATCCAAGGAACGGCAGATTTCTTAATACAGGAGGGCTGTGGAGATGATACTGAGAGAATTCGTGCTTCTGAGGTCCTCTTGAATCAACCCAGCTGCACAGGCATGAAGGAATTAGACAGAGACATTTAAAGAGACTATAAAGAGCTTCTCTTTCACTTTCTGGCCAACTAGAAGTGGGTAGATACAGCTCTAACTTGAAATAACTTCAACCCCTCCCCAGATATTTTGCAGAAAGCTGTTAGGTGGGGATCCCCAAGGCAGTTACAGATGCAAGCCATGAAGGGATGCAGCAAAGGTGATACCCCTGCCTGCCTGTATGTCTGCCAGCATGTAGCTCTCCACCTTTTAAATCCTTCTCCTTTAAATGGTAGCCCTGATGGCAGCCTGATTGTCAGTGGCACAGGAGGTTTCAGCCTGATTGTCAGTGGCACAGGAGGTTTTTTCAGGAGCACAGCCTCCCAGAGCACAAAGGCTGCCCGTTGCTCCAGCAGGAGGAGAACCTGTGAGGAAATGGGACATGGAGGGACCTCAGCACGTTTTCTTTCCTTCAGGGCCTCTGCTTGTATTTTTTTTTCCATTGTCAGGGCACTCCCAGTCTCCCTTTGCTGCCCTCTGGAGAAATGCTGGGCACCTGCTCTTCCAATCAACTTCCCAGGGAGATGCAGGTGCTCAGCACCTCTCCACAGTGACTCATGGACATCAATGGGGCTGAGGGCACTTTGCATCCCACAGCTGGTTTTAGGGGATCAGTCCCAGGGAGAGCCTCTGGGAAAAGCCATGACGAGCTGAAGGACACATGTGCTTCTGCGAAAGAAACTAAAATTGATTTTTTTCCGAAAACTACACTTGCAACTGAGGCTCCAGGGATGTTGAAGCATTAAGGAGCCTGTAGTACTTCTTGAAATTCACACCATCCTGTTGACGTAAAAAAAGTCTCTTGCATGTAAATTTTAAGAGACCTGACTGTGCTCTTCAGAAGGAGAAAACACACAATGCCATAAGTAAACATATAAATCAGTTAGAGAACCTAGAGATTAAGGATTAGGTTCATAAAGCTTTATGTCCCATATTTGGAAAGTGCCAAAAGTTGCTCTTAATGACATGGGAAAAGGTATGTGCTTTTTCTGTAGCCCTAACTCTCTTACCCTTGTTAGCAAATGGTTTCATTCTACACTTGAAAAACTCACAAGCCAAGAAAAGGGGGAAAAAAGGTGAATGGAATTTAACCAAAAAAATAACAAAAGTCATTCGTGGTTCGAGTGCTCAGCCTAAGCTATATTTATTCAGTTGACATTTTTTCCAAAAAGACCAATGCGTAAATTAATGTGCACATGGGCAGGTCTGAATTATACCCTGGCCATTTATAGTATGCAGGGTTTTATGCGACTTTTTACTCTCTTGTTCAATAAAACAATAAGTAGTTATGCAGCAGCCAGAGGAGCCAGTGATTCATTTACTTCCACACTTCGCCAAGAACCTTCTTAAGGAAATACACTCACCGATATGTAATGAAAACCTTTTGTACTTTCTGTGGTGCTTCAAGGATTAATCGAGTTTCCAAAGACAAGAGATGAATGAGATACAGTAGCAAGCGCGGCAGAGGCTGGGGTTGGCCTGGAGGTGACCAGATGCAACTCAGTCTTCTCTGAAGCTGCACAGCAAGTGCTGTGCTCACGCTGCGGTAAACACAATCAACTGCTGCCTGCCGCCAGATGATCCGTCCTGCATTCAGCTCGCTCGGTTGTTTTGGTTAATGTTGCAGGAACCATAAAGTAAAAGCCTGCAAATCAGCTCTGGTGTGTTTAATAAAGAGTGCCCTGTGTGTGCTTGTCATCCTCTTGACGGACATTAAGTTTCCTTTTGGGTGGCTTTAGTAGGTGGAGAAGAGGTATTTGTATTCTGAAAAATCAGGTTCATCTCCAGACCAATAAATATCAAGTTTATCTGTAAAGGAAACAAACAATTGTCCTCCCTGAAGGGTGGTGAGAATTGCTAGAGGGGACCTCAGAACAAGAGAAAGCATCGCTGTACCACTGGATAATAGAATTATCCAGTGCCACTTGCAGAATAGCATATGCATCTCAACAGGAGAATACTAGAAACAGAAACATTAAAAAGAAACACAACACAACAATAAGGGGCTGTGGAACAGCAAACATACCAAAAATAAAAATAAAAAGACTGAGAGTCCTCAACAAGAAAAAGATGCAGCTGAAGGGAGATATGACAGGCCAAAAAGAGGGGAGAAGGGGAAAAGATTATTTGTTTCTCCCAGCAAACAAAAGCCAGGAGGCCTTCAGAGAAATGACTGGACAGAATAAGATTTAAGCCAAACAATTTTTTATTTGTTATTTTTTTTCACATAATTCATAATTATATTGTGGATTTTGCTGCCATGAGACTTAAACTTATGCATGGGTTACAAACAGGACTGGGACAAATCCATGGAGCAAAAGTGCATTGATGGCTACTGAGCAATGACTGCCCAGATGAAACTTGCAGATCAAGATGTCCCTCACTGATTGTTTGAAACTGCAATGGTTTAATTCACGTGATGCCATGGAGTACCCTTTGCTGCCCATTGACATATAAGGGGTGCAGCATTTCTCCTACTCCTAAGCAACAGATTCAGGGCAGGGGAGGAAGAATTTCATGGCTAAATATTCTGATTTCTATTTTATTTTTATTTTTTTTAGAGTATCAGTGTAATAACTGGTACCCAGTCAGACAATGAAATCTTCATATTTCAACTAAGAATTCATTTCAGTTAATGAAAAACTGAAGTTTATCTATTAGTTTGTCAGACAAACTAATGAGTTTGTCTGCATAGATATCAAAATAGGGTCTTATAAATCAGTATGAAATTTTGATGCTGTCAAAGTATTTTGTCTGACTTATCAGGGCTCTTGGTTGCAGCTGAGGACACTGAGGGGAGGAGTGTAGCATTATACCAAAAAAAATCTGAAATGTGTTTGTTTTTAGAGTCTGAAGGGAATATGAGAATGGCTCGGCATTGCAATCTGAGATTGTAAGACTGTAAAATACAATCCACACACCCTGAAGAGCAAGAAAAGCAAACATATTGCTTCTCATGGTAAAAAGGAGTCAGAAGGGTCTTTACCTACTTGCTCTCCTGTGTGCATGTGGATAACACTCACTTGTACCTGGCATGGCTTGTCCAAGACCACAAAAGTGCCCAGGTACAAGAGCTGAAGCCGAGGGATTCCTGGCCCCTAGTCCTGCATGCAAGGCAGGATGGCTTGCCAGTCTCCTTTCTTTCAGAAATGCTCATTTCTAGTGGAATGAACCCAGACTTAGGAATTCTTTAATATTTTTGGACTCCATATATTTCCAAATGGGCCTGGAAAAAGCAGCCTCAGGTGACAAATCAAAGATTAATTTAGGTAACAAAACCAGAAAAAGTCACCTCCAATCATACATGCAAACAGAAACTTATTGTACGTTAAATTCTAGATGTCAGAAAGTAACTGTCGCAATCCAAGCGTGCTGCAATCCCCTTGGAGAGCTGAGTGATAAATCTGTGTCTTTTGCAAGAGATGAAGCATTATCATGCCCTAGAGATTCACTGGCTCTGTTTTCATGAAAGTCAAACAGGGAGCCAGTGACCCTGGAAAAAGTCTTGTACTGGTCATTAACAAACAGCCAGTAACATACCTGTAAGACTTGTTTAATGCTCACTGATAAATGCTAATATATATTGCTAGTGAATTCTCTGAAAGGAATCCAGGTCTTGAATGGACTGTTTCCTGTAGAGACAGTCTGACTGGGATTTTCATTCATATACCTTTGAGGTTATTCCAATACGTCTGACAGTGCTATACACACCAGAGCTTCATTCTTGCCTCTCTTACACTGTGTATATCAGAAGTAACTTCCAGACACAAAGAATTCTCACCAAGGAAGTGTTGATATGTTGGTATGAAAAAAAAAAGTTATTTGTCAAAATTTAGTCCTTTCTTTTTTTTTGCTCAGTTTTCACCTGTTTTGTATTATTTTTAATGGAAAATGCATTTGTTTAAAAAATGTTTCTGCTTTTCATACTTATGGTAAAATATTTCAAAATCAGAATTATGTCTAGAAGTGAAAAAAAAATATATATATATTTAAGAAACTGAGCAATGTGCAGATTTTTTTGGCAAGAAATCTTGGAATGACTGAAAACATTAAATTATTTTCTTGCTGTTTCAATTGACTTTTCAAATTTTCTCATCAAGTCTATAAGCTTGAAATGGTATTAGGCAAGCAATGGTCTTATTTCAAATGCGATTTGGCTTTATCACTCAAAATAAAAAGTCTAAAATTAAATACTGAATAAACCCAAATGTGTTAACTTGAGAATTTATAACAGCTGCAAGTAGCATTGTAGTTTCCTCACATGTTTTTAGATTTCCACACAACTCACCTTTAACCTCACGACATTATAACAGGCCTCATTGTCTTCATCGGTGATTCAGCAATCTCACAAAGATGGGAGAGGCAACTGGACTCACAGTATTAGAGGTTGCTCTGCTTCAATAAAAGGAGGATTTGGCCTTTTTTTTTTTTTTTTTTTTTTTTTTGTGATGGGGAAAAGCTCTTTACTGGTGAAAGGATTGTTAGATCCACAGGAGAAATCTCCAGATGATTCCAGGGAGTTGCTGTCACTGGTTTTGAAGTGTAGTTCTTTGGGGATTTCAGTTTAACTTAGATCCCTACATGATGACTGGTGCCTTGAGATTTAATGCAAACTTTGTACCTATGTTATTGCAGAGAACATTTGTAGAGCTGTCTATCAGGCTTTGACCCATGGTATGGAGGCACTGAAATGCCACATCATTTATGAAAAGTCAAGTATTTTTCCTTGCTCTTAATGCTGCTGTTAGCGTTTTTCAGTATGGCCTTACAGCATAACAGATCCATCTTATATTTTACTTTTATATTAGTGCAACTCAGAGAACTGAATAATTCCAGCTGAAAGGGATTTCAGCAGGTCACTCAGACCAACATTTCACTCAAACCTGGGTCATCATCGATTCAGACCTGGTCGCTCAGGGCTTTGACCAGTTAGAGTTTGAAAACCTCCAACTACAGAGATTTTGCAGTTTCATAGACAATCTCCTCCAGTGCTTGACTCTGCTGACAAATGGATGTAAGTTACTTATCTAGCTAGGAAAGTGGCTCATCAATAACCATGATTCATTCATAAGGGAAACTTTTGACTTGTGAGCTCTATACCATACCCTGTTGCTTTTCAGTTTCTGGGAAGCCATTGGAGTTTAAGAGGGATGTGGAGCAGAAGCATTTGGATTACCGCCTGGAGAGGAAATGGCTGAAGAGCATCTTGGAATTTGATCATTTGTTGGACCTTTCAAGTATCTGGGGGGGAGGGGGGTGGGGAAGATCATGGCTGAAGCTGGAAAGCACAAGCGTTCTTAGCAGTACATGCTGCAACTTACCACCTTCTATATCTACCTTCTATAAAATAATGTGAATACTTTTTTTACTGTTCATTTTGGAAAAGGTAAATTGGCAAGTTTTTTTTTGTTTGTTTTGTTTTAATTTTTATTTTTACTAAGAGCTCAGAGTTTACGTTTACAGGCCATTGCTCAGCCAATGGGTTCAGGTCAGCTTCTGGTGAGGCAGCCTCCAACATTGTTATACCCTGAGAATTACCAAGTATAATTCTCTCCTCTCCTTCACAGTTACAGAAGGCAAACGCAAAGGTACAGTCATTATTAGCATGCTATCTACTGAAAGTTAAACACTGGTGATTTTAAAACACATAGACATTTTACCCAGTCCTCAGGAAATCACTTCTTCTTGTGGAGTACCTGCCAGCTTCAGTCCATGTTAAACCTCCTTTTTTTTTTTTTTTTTTTTTTGGAGAAACAAAATGATTCTTCCATGCTAAGGGATTTTGGTTCAGATGTTGTTCCATCATTTGGTCTTTCTTTGGAGTCAATATCACACATAAGAAGCTACAAATCACAGACTCACAGAATGGTTTCGGTAGGAAGGGACCTCAAAGCCCACCCAGCTCCAGCCCCCTGCCATGGGCAGGGACACCTCCCACCAGACCCAGTTGCCCAAAGCCCCATCCAGCCTGGCCTTGAACACCTCCAGGGATGGGGCATCCACAGCTTCTCTGGGCAAATCATTACCTGCTTGTGTAAGATCAAAATCTACAAGCTGTTTTGCTTGTGTTGGACCTCTTGGCAGATAGCAATATATCTAATCATGGGCAGTTGCTTCAGCAGCCAGGGATATTTTTGCTTTACTTGAAGCTGCTCTCTGGTGTTTCCTGTCCTTTCGGAGTTCAGGAATCCATGCCTAGAGATGGCTGCTTGGACTCATCACGGAGGACTCTGAAATACGGGTCAGCTTTTCTGTCTGTGTTCTTTAAAGTATAGCCAGCTGGGGAGATCATTATAAAATATAAGGTAGAGTATATTGACAATACTCATCTTGTATTTCACATGGACACTGCAAGATCAGTCTAAGTTATGGAGGAATGTCTGAATGTTATTGCTTTTTGGCTGCATTAGGACTGTCTTGTCCTCAGCTTTGGAAAGACAGAAATATTGTTGCTGGATATACTGTCTTCTTGGCTAGAGGGGACTTATCTGGAGACTGAGAATCAGGTTAATAATACTGGCATCATTTTTAATATGTCCTTGACTTGGAAAGCCTTGTGTTGGCTATAGAGGTAAAACATGATCCAGCTACGTGCTTTGCATAAGTAATTCCCCTATTTATCTCATGACAGCTTGGAGAAGCCTGAACTTAACACTGGGTCTTTTACCTCTTTCCCTTGCTGGGTCATAACTTATTTACTGTACTTTTGGTCTTGAAGTTCTGTGACAATATTCATTCTGATAGTGTCTTTTTTATACTAACTATTCTTTTATACACAGTGAAGGTTATGTGAGCCTTTATGCTGTGCAAATCTCCAGCCTAAAAGTAGCCTGGTTCTGTCCAGGATGGCGAATCAAATTGTCCACTACTTAGTTACTTCTGCAGTCACTAGCCATTTGACATATCAGTAATATTCCAGGAGATTTTATTTTCCTAAAATCTAGCTTGTTGTGTCTCTCCCTCACATCAAGAAAAGCTTAAAATGTTTTCTATATAATTAATATTTATTTATTTATTTATCTACAGTGATGGAATTATAACCAATGTTGGTGATTAATCATTTATTTCTGTTGTTTTTATCTATAAATTTGTCTCTCTCTCTTTTTTTTTTTTTTTTTTTTTTTTTTGAGATGAGAGTGTCCTTTAATTACTACAGAATTGGTGTGGGAACCATTAGTGAGTGCCCTCCTTGGTTTTGAAGGGGATAAGTTTGCAGCACTTTTTAATACTGTTACTTCAATGCTGTATTTGTTGAACATTCACTCCTAAGTATTAAGTCTGGCTTTGTCTTGCACCTATTCAGGGGGGCTCTATACGCCTCAGTGATTTCTCAGGGTATACTTATTCTTGCCTGACTGAACAGTTGCACTCAGGAGTTTTACTACAATGGTGTTATCGCACCTTCTTTTCTCCCTTTTATGGAACTTTTTCTTGAGTGTTTTTTTTTTTTTTTAATCATTCACTAACACCTGCGTCATCTCCTGACAACAAGCATATGCCCATTGTCAGCTCTTCTCCAGCCTGAGCAACATCTACCTGCTTTTCCCCTGTAGGTCATGGCCTCTGACCTTTTTATCAACTGTGTGGCTGGATCTTAGCCCCGGTTTATCACTGGCTCTTCTGAACCAAGGGGCCCAGAACAAAACAGACTACATGAGTTATGCTCTTGGAGTCAGTGGGACTGCTGGTGTGACTAAGTGCTCACCAGCATGAGCCAGGGTCTCATGCCCAAGTCCTGAGCTGTGAAAAGGGGAATGCTTTATGTCACTGATTTACTCAGGTTCTCTCGGAACGTGTCCAAAAATAGCAATTTGCTTTTTTGCACAAAGCATCCTGTCACACACTCATGATTAACTTGTATACTGTCACTGACTAGTCTCTTCATTATTGGGCTTCTCTCATTTGGTATTTCTGCTGGTATTATTTCCCCCTAACCTCCTGTGACCTGGAGCAATAACTGCAAATAAGCGATATTGCCCATATTGGCAATCCTGAAAGAAAAGTCAGCTTTTGTTTTTCCTCAGAAGACTTCTCTGCATGAGGAGATCAGTTTTATGTGCTCAAACATATTTTCTGGGGAAGGCCATGGAGAAGAGCAAGGAGTGGAGGCTGCAGGGGAATTGTACCCTGGTACTTGGGAAGTTGCACATTGTTCACGCTGGTTCGGAATCACCCCCCTCACCACTCGGCATTTCACTAGGGCTCTGTCATGATGAGCACACAGTCTTAATACCTGCAAGAATCACCATCCATGTTGGGCCAAAACAGCTCCTCAGAAAGGCAACCGTAGTTTTGTTGATGTGAATGGAAGCAAGACTTTCTCCACACAGTCAGTTTTATTCTCCAGGTGCCATATTCTCCCTACATTATTTTGTTTTAAATATAATAAAAAGCTCCCTGTTGCTATGATTATCACTACTCTGAATTGGAAGTCATGTTAGTTTTGTTTATTTTGGCTACAATGGTTGTGCTCCATTGTATTACTACTCTCCATGAGTTGTGTACGTATTATTTCCTGACTTTATTTCCTCCACCTAATGGGGAGGTGCAGAAGCCACCTGCCCCAAACCACAGATGTGACCCACAGGTGTCTACAATTCACCTAGTGCCTTCCCTCTGCTCCACTGGTGACCCATGGAGCCACCAGAGCAGAGCCACTCCGGTCCCTTGGGCTGCCAACATCCACCCCCACCATGCCATTGTATGCAGGTCAGAAGTGGCCATTAGGCATCTGGCAGGTGGCCAACACAGTGCTTGGTTGAGCAATATTTGGGAGTTCTTGTATGTTGTTTATTGCAATTACCACTGGGCAAGCCCTGCAGAGTTTGGTTTGTTTGAGCTACTACAATCAAAGCTGCAGGGTTCAGTTTTCAGAGGTTAGCGCTTGAGCAACTTCTATATATTTACTCAGAGGTTCAAGATCTATTAAAAGGAACCATTCTGTTCTTTTGTCTCCTGTAAGCTGTATCACATTTGGCAGGAATAAAAGTACAATGGTCTCTTTGTACGTAATATATTGCCTAAAAAAAGGTATGTGATTGGAATGAAAGAAGTGCTGGCTGCAGTTACTGCCCGACTGGAAAGGGATGTATTTTCTCTGATGCAGAACAATTGTGCAAGCTGAAGAAATGGTACAAATCAATTGACTTATTGCATATAAAAGTAATGTTTGTACTCACAACTCTACTCATGTGACAGATAACATCCTGGTAAAAAGAAAGCACTTTACAAATCCAATGTACTAGCCATTATCTGTTGCGGTTTCTTTTATTTTTCACATTTTTTATTTTATCTGTGAAAATCAAAATCATTCTTGCTTTTTACAAATAGCCTTAGTTCTTAGTGCTTGGGGATCTTAAAGCAATACCCATTTGTTTCAAAAGATTTCTTTTCAATTCACCTATAAAATCAAGGAACAGTGCATTTTAAAAATTTAAAACATCATTTCTCATGAAATGCACATTTAACAGCATATTCCAATAATATTGACTAGGCAGATCTGAATGAATGACATACAGATGAGGAAATCTTTTTCCTTTTCTTTAGTTTCATGCTTCATTTCCACACACGATTGTAGGACACGGGATACTGAGACTGGGATAATAGATTTAGTCTCTTCCTCAATACTTAGGTATTCTATTTATAAATGAGAAGTAGAGTATAGGACAGAACCTAGATTATCTCACTTCATTAAAAATGCACCACTTAATCATGTTAAAAACCTACTGTTTGAAACAACTCTTTTCAGTATTAATAAGAAAATATTTCTAAATATGAAAGAGGTTTTAGCCCATTATTGATTGTCCTTTTTAAAAAAAAATAAAAATAAAAAATCTTCTACAACAGTTGTAATCTGTAGGTCACCAGTTTTGTCCTGGTAGATTTATAAAACCATGCAGTACCTGAGTCAAGACTGTCCTACTCCAAACTGAAACCAACTTTTCCTTCCATGCTGAATGCTAGAATTGGCCTTTGCAGTGTGTTTCCCATTAAAATATTTTTTTATCAACTGTGCCAATTCAGAAAATAAATGGTATACATTTTGACTAAATGTAGTATGTATCTCTATAAAGCAAAGTTAAAATAAATATGGAAAATTAATAAAATTGCATTCATTAAAGTTAGAATCTCTCTGAAATTATGATGTTGATGCAGGGATTTAATGTATTCTATGACTTAAGTTTTAACTCCTTATCTTTCTTTCATCCAGCTTTCTTTTCCCTACAACTTAGTTTTCCAAGGATACAAACTTTGAAATGTATCTGCAGTATTTTCAGTTACCTTTAGGGAAGCATCTAGTAATTTTCAGGATGGGAAGAAGAAAAATCAATTGGTTTTGAGTGAAATAGGAACCAGACCTCCTTGAATACTTATTTATTTTTTGGATGGAGTTATTTTGAGAACTTTATGTTCACAACATAGATTAATACTGATTAGAATTTATTATTTCTGAGTTGATGAGTCCATAAAATTTTGTTTCTCCATGTGGATGTTTGGGTTCCTCTTTTACTCCTGATATTTTCCTGGAAAATTTGTTCACCTTTAAAAGCCCAGTCATTTCACCCCCAGTTTTATCCTGGGTTTGTTCCTAGAATAATGTGTGCCTTTGATCTGGTGCACAGACAGTAAATAGTTATTTTCCATGCATTTTCCATTCAGTAATTGAGACTTTCTAAATTCCAGCAATATCAGTTCCTTTGCATTTTTCCATCTGAGTTGCCATATCAACCCTTGCTGAGCTCTTGCTTCAGAACATCACATTGCATACTTTAGAGTTGACGAGGTCATATGTCGCCTATGAGAACAGGTATTTGTGAGTTGTGGTTCTTCTTACTGATTTCACATTGCCAAGCAAAAGCAGCGTAACATTGTCCATAATAGTAGTCAATATTCAGAACTGCAGATTAATTTCAGATATAATTATCTCTGCAAGTGTACAGGCTGTCTTGCAGCAAACTCTTCACAAGCATTCGTGTCATTTACATGCTGTAATTATAATTACCCTTCATTGGAACAGTCAGATTCTATTTACCATACCAGCATACCACTTTCCTAGAAACTTCCTAGAAATATCCTTTACTACTTCAGCAGCACTACAGAATCTCTGAATTTGATTTGACTCTTTCTAAACCATGTAAAAACCCTGGGGTCATATTCTGACTTCAGAAAAAGCAGATGAAAAAGTTGCGGACAAATTCTTCATATTTTCATCTTGTTCTGAATCAGGGCTTCATAGGACAAGTTCTTGTTGGCAAGATAATATATTGCACTTAGCATTTTTATTAGAATCTTCCTGTTTTCCTCCTTCTTCTGAGAGTTCTGTAAACGAAGTATGTCACCACCATTCCTTGTGGTCTTTTGAAGAGTATCAACTGCTCCGTGATGACATGGGGAAACATGGTGCCGTTCAGATTTGTCTCAAGTCTTTTTCCAATTAGTGAATCCAGACTGTGTGAAAGCTTCCTCTGTGTGCTTCGTCAAAAGTAGTTTGCAAAACAGTAGCAACAAATTACATTAACCCCATTAGCATAGGAAAAACAGGTCCACTGAAAAACACAAAACCAGGATAAGCATAAAGAAAGGCTTGTTTTTCCGAAGTCATGCACAAGGAGAGCCCTAAGTCACAGTTGACGAAGTGTTCAATAGTGTCAGGCTATTAGCAGTTGGTTCCTGTTGCAGATGACACTGGAGATGTGTCAGTCCTACAACCAGCTAAATTTGATCCACTTGTTGTTGAAGGTATAGCCTCCCTTTTTTTTAATCAGCCATGGTTCAAGTGATTCAATTTTTGCACTTTTAAAATAAATACTTTGGGATTTTTCATTTCATTAAGTCACTGATCACTTAGTAAGAATGGCATGGGATTAAAGAATTAGACACACACAATAACAAAACATGTAGCTGGCCCCTGGCTTTTGTGTAGTGCCTTGTTCTGCCTAAAAGGTTCTACAATGTGGCAGATGGGAGAAAGGAAACAGCCTTCACCTGATCTGTTCATTGCCCAGAAAACAATTGCCTTTATGTTTTGCTTATATAACCCCTGCTTTCCTGCCTCAGCCAGGGATCTTGACAAGGAAAACAAGACAAATAAGATGCCAGTTGGCGGCCCCTTGACCCCCAGGGCTAATTGCGCTGGGGTCAGAGACTCCATGATGTCTGGCCTCTCTCCTCCTTTTGTGCAATGAGCTCATGGAAAAACCACAGGAAAGGCAGAGAAGCAGCACCATGGAGGAGGTTCTGCAGATGTGCAGCTGGGATCTGCACCCATCCCATGTGCCTAGCAAGGCCAGGTTTTTCCTCTGCCATGTGCAGGGGTTAGTCCAGAAATGCTGAGCAACCCAAGCTCCTCCAAGTGATAGCCCCTTTGCCCACTAATGCTGGGGCCGTGCTACAAAGGGATTGTGGCCTTGAGTCTACCTGACATCAGCCACACGATGGGAGGGAGTGTAGGCATGGCCAGGAAGCAGAGAAGATCAGGTTGGTCCCTTGTTTGTTCATCTCTGCTCTACCTCCTTCCCTACTGGAGGCCAGAGCATCTCTCCATGTCATACACCCGCAGAGAAAAGCACGAGGAGTCCTCCAGCAGCAGGTGAGAAAGGTGGCCAGTAGCTTTCAGAAGAAGTGGTATGAAGCATATATATATGTGCATATACATACATATGCAACCAACAAAAGCTGAGCAAATTGTTGATTTGTTAGGAATTGTAACTATAGAAACATGAAATCCATAGCATAGTTTGAATAAAACATGGTTCAGTCTTCATTTTAAATTATAAACCTTATTCTAAACTGAAAAGGATGCCAGTTACAGTCTTAGACGAATATACTAACTGATGAAGACCCTGTCTACATGCACTTCTGGACTGAGCATTGCTACAGACCAGCTTGGTCATAGACTAAAAGCAGCAGTACATGGTCTATGAAACTACTACAAGAAAACTCAAACTTGTGTTCCTTTCACCAGGAAAGGAATGAACAAGATGCAGAAAAAGAGCAGCAGAACACAGTCATTCAGGATGAAGTCTGGTTAGTCACAGTCTGTGGGTGAAAATCTGTGGAAGATACAAGATTATATATGGACCTTTTTTGAAAAGGGAGCTAAGGGATGTGTGTCTGGTCACATAGCAAAGAATGACAGAAGCAGCAGGTGCAATAGTTCATCAAACCCCTGAGCCCTCAAGAAGGATCATGGATTATGTGTCTGAGGGAGCTATGGTATGATGTGGCTGTTCTGGTGGGCTTGATTTGGCTTGTGGGTCCCCAGTGGGCCACCTCTGGGATACAGGATCTTTGGAGAGCCATACAAACTCTACAGTTCTCTGAATTAAACTACCCAACATGGCTCAAGGTAAATCTACCAGAATGTCTGTGTGAGGGATTGCTGTAGGCAAGCACAATGGTGTGAAGCGGATGTACACCTTGTTATTGTTACCTGATATTTCTCAAGAGGGAGTGGGAACAACAAGAGAGTATAAATATCTGTCTTGGTGCACTAATGCTTCCAACACAGCTACCAGTGTTATCAGTGTCTCAGAAAAAGTGCAAAGGTAGGTGATTTTCTAAAGCACACAAGGGAACCCAGGACTTCTGTGATTTCATTTTCCCTTCTAATACTGGCAGTAATCACAAAATCTTATCTCTTAGAGTAATACTTAGAGTAAAAAAAAAAAAATCTTAAACCTTAAAAAATCCCTTAAAAAATCTTAAACAGAATTGTTTTCTAACAGCTATTAGGTGCTAGCATTTACTAGATGCTTTGATTAAACAGTTCAAGAGTGAAACCTACTCTACAAGTAAATGATAACAGACATCTTACTTGGGCATAACATCAAAGGCTACAAGTTAAAATAGAGGCTTCCATAGAGATTAGAACGGGGAAATAAAAGCTTTTATTTTATTTTATTTTATTTTATTTTAGTATTGTTATATAAAAGGCTATTGTCACTTTAGGAGCAATTGGCACAACTAAGGTCACTTAGTTTACTCCATAGAAGATTTCTACGGTATTTTAGAGTACCTGCTTATCACATTGGCTTGTGCAAGATTAAGCATCAAATTGAAACATGGTGCTGTAAGTAACCTGACTGTAAACTGCTGTAAGTGGATATCTGTTGAGAGCGACAGGCAAGTTTGTTGATGGGAAAGCTATTAACTAGAGTTTGTGAGGTACATGGCAGGTACCATTACACTTTTCACCCTGCTTCTTGACTTTCCTACTGGAAATCTGCTCTTTGGTCCCTGTGGCATGTCAGTGACACCACCTATACACTTTCCTTCACTGCTAGCAAGGTAACTCAAGCTGCCTCTGAATCCAGCTGCCTGGGCAGCCTGGCTGGTTATTTCATAGTCACCAAGGAAGCGTGGCATTAAAAGTGTACTTGAAGAAACTGGACAACATCCTCTCTGTCCCCAGCTGCAGACTACAAAGAACACAAAGTGATTTCGGTAGCCAAAAGCTGCAAAAAGCATTTATTGCCCTTCCAAGGGCTTGCTGTCCACAACATACAAGTGATTAGGAAGACACAAACTTCCATGAGCGTGCATATACACACAAATAATAATATATAAATGCTGTGAATATGTAAGCCAAGAGTATATGAAATAGTCACGATGAAACCTAGACCTTAGAATATGTTTTTATTTTTTAGTTCATACCAAAGCAAAACGGATATCTATATGAAAAAAAAAAAAAAAAAGAGTAATCTGAAAAGAATGCCTGATTCTTATCTTCAGGGAGGGGGATGCCAGATGCCAGTACAGAAGCAAAACTTGGTTTTCACAGTAGTGAACTGCACTACTTTGGTCAAGCTGCACAGTAGGTTCCCTCACCTTTTTGTGCCTGTTTTCTCCCACAGCTTTTGACTTGTCTGTTAAATACAAGCTTTTCCCAGCAGAGGCTCTGTGCTCCCACTGTATTGTACGATTCATGGTGATCCTTCTGGTGTTTCATCACACAAACAGAGTAATTTGATCCAGAGTAGTTCAGCAGGATGTCTGTTCACAAATGCCTGTTTGGATCACATAGGTAGAAGCTTGATGCATAAGAGAAAAGTTCAAAATGAAGCTTATGCTTCATTTTCATACAAAAATGAAATTCCCACTCCTATCCCTTCACACAAAAGAGATACACTATGAGCAGGAAGAATCAGATAGAGAAGTTCTGGGTCAGGAAACATGGAGCCATCCCCACAGGAATATCTGTGCCAGGGGCTTGTTAGAGCAGCTGAAGGAGGAATGCAAAGAGAAGAGAATCACAGCTGTGAAGATTTCAGCAGCCTCTCAATCTCTTTTGTGCATTGGGAAAGTTACTGCTACTCCTCAGGAGTGCCCCTGGTGCCATTTAAACTATGCCAGCTTAACCCTTCAGTTCTCAAATCAGCCCAGCAGCAAAAGGCTGCAAAGGTGGTGTGTCAAAAAGGCTTTTGCCAGTTGTGCATCGCACTGCTTGGAAGATGTGTCTTACTGTCCTGTATCGGGGAAAAAAAGAAAAAAAAAAGAAAAAAGGAAAAACAATACATTAAAAAAAGCCTGGAGTTTAACAAATATATGGTCTAATTTTCCTCTTATACCTCTTCCTGGCTTGCTGCAGTCAGGCCTATGGAGTATTCCCAAGCATGGCTTGCTTCAGATAGACAGCAAAAGGAACAAGACAATATAAAGACCAAAAGCGTTACACAGTTGAAAACACTCCTGAAGTTACTGTCCAAGCACACAAAACCACCTGCTTTCTCACTTGCATCATTGCACTTGTGTTATGGAAAGACTTTGAAATCACATGGAGTCCGATGCTGAAATCCTGCACAGGAAGCTTGGCTGCCCAGCCCTGTCCAGTTCAGTATCTCCACAGGGAGGTGTTGTCTGGGATCCTCTCACAAAATATTGGAGCACACCCTAGTTCTTCCTGCACAAAAGGGACGACACGTCTCGGGCCAGCTTGTAGTTTCAGACACGCCCATCACACTGAGACAGAAGCTCAGCCCTTTTCTTAGTAGTGAAAAAACAACATTTCTCAGGAGAATGACACTTCTTTCCCCAGGAATTGTGCTCCTTATTAGGCAGTATTTTATGAAGTGAATTAAATCTCACTGAAATACTGCTTTTCTTTTCAGAAAGTTGTGAGAAGTCATTTAGCTCCTTTACTTTACTTTTACAGGAGCTGCTCTCCCACACAGGCACAAGTCCAGGTGTAAAGGGAGCCCATGGTCTGAGCTCTGTGATTTGGAAGGCAACCCCAGGCATCAGGATAACAAACATGAGATCATAGAATCATTCAGTTTGGAAATGACCTCTAAGAGACCATCTAGTCCAACCTTCAACCTAGTACTGACAAGTCCACCACTGAACCCTGCTAAAGGTCTAAAGTCACAGCTGATGCCTGGGTCCTCAGCACCTGCACCAAGGCCTAGCTGCCACACTGGATCCAGCCATGACATTTACGAGCAGGCCTTCACCTTCTGTATGAGTAAGGTTGCCTGCATGGTAGCTGACTCCCTCCCCAAAGGTGACATGGCAGGGTCAGACTTGTCACATGCAGGAGAGGACCTGTGGGACACAGGAGAGGGGCCTGGAGCCTGACCCACACACAGGTCCCTGGATGATGAGGTCCATGCAGCACGACTCTGCAGCCACAGGGGGACAATTCCTTGCAACCCTCTGAAACACGCAGGAGCTTGCGTAGATGTAACTGAGGCAAAATTTGGTCCTCATAATCTTTATTGCTGATGATGACGGTGATGATGATGTGTGAGAAGGAAATAGCGCAAGCTTGACCTTCATGTCCCAAGGGGAATTAGCAGAGCTGGCAGTTATAAAACCCCTCAGCTTTTCACTTGTGAACTGAGCAAATTTGTTCTGGGAATCATTAATACATAATGCCATTTTGAAGCCAGTTTTTTGGAGTAGAATTGCACATTCGACTATCCAAATCCTTCTGTCATCCCCACACAATTCTGCAACAGGGCTGGGACTGAAAGAAGTCAATTGTATTTCAGAAATTACAGGCAGCCAGTTTAAATAAAGAAAAGTATCTGCTATTTAGTGCTTTCCATTCATAATGCGATTCCGCTCTGTTAAAATTCATTAGGTGACCTAGATCCTGAGAACCCATTCCTGCAAATTGCTGAATGCTTCCTGGGAAGTGCTGTGAGCTTTTGACTCTATGTAATGGGACATGAAAGAGGTCAGCACCATCCAACAACTGTCCCTTTCGTCTCTTCAAAATGCCATGAGTCTGCTCCCTTTCCTTGAGGTGATGTAGTGACAGACCTAACGGTTCTGAAGGACAGAGAAAAAGGAAAATCAAAAATACCAGACTAGAAGTTAAAACTGAATTAATTCATGACCTCTTGCACAAGCCCACAGTGAGCTCATGCTCCAAGTAAGTGCTGAACATGAATTGGAAAAGCACTGCAATCCCAGCCAGGTGTAGCAACTTGAGACAGGTCTCAAGGTTTTTACTGATGTGCCTAATCTTAACACATCTTTACTGTTTAAGCTTTTTCCATCACTTCCATCTTTCTGTCTTTCCAGAGGAAGACCTTAAATCAAATAGAAGAAGACCACAATTCATCCAAATACATCATTCAAATTGGAATTTCACACAACATTTGCATTTTTTGCACTTTAGCTATACAAGTTCAGAAAGTCTTTGATGTGCTTGGAGTGCAAGCTCTCCATTCTTGTACTGACTCTCCTTCATTAGAGCTATACAGACACATCCGCTCAGCCTGCAGAAAGGAAATCATGTGACTTTTTAATTTACCAAGGTTATTGTACTCAGTCTGTACTCAGTCTAAAATTAAATGGAGGGGAAAAGTCTGGACTGATGCTTTGCTACAGATGAATGGCTAAAATTACAAAATGTCTGGAAATGCAAAAGAGGAGTTTCCAACAACAATCCTTAACTTAGCCGCTTGTCCTCTGTGTTTTTGGAATCTCCATCATATATATATATATATATGACATAAATAATTACTTGCTTTGGTAATTTAATCAAGGAAAACATGAATGGAAAACTGTCCCTGTGTCACTGAATTAATGTTCGTATAGACAGTTTAAAGCCAGTGCAGGGTACACATTACTTTTGTGAATGCTACCTTGCATGCGGCTTTTGCCTTCCCTTCCCTTGCAGCTGAGAAGCAAAGACTGCCGTAGTCCTGGTGTCCTCCATCGCTATGTAGGGCACCTCCCTTTATTTTACTTTATGGCTTTTGTATGGGAGCTTGTCTTGATTACTTTAGGTGGGAGTTGGATTTGCCCTCTATCTACAGTCCATTTTAAGAAGGTATCTAAGCATTTGTCTCTCTTCCAGTACATCAGCAGTCCTGCTGGGCTCTTCCACTGCTAAACCATAACTTCCCTGCAAGCTGGTAGCTCACATAGAATCATGGAGACATTAAGGGTGAAAAGACCTTCAGGATCATCTGGTCCAACCATCCCCTTACCACCAATGTCATCCACTGAACCGAGTCCCTAAGCACCACGCCCAACTTTTTCTTGAACACCCCCGGGTACAGTAATTCCACCACATCCCTGGGCAACCTGTTCCAATGCCTGACTGCTCTTTCTGAGAAGAAATGTCTCAAAATTTCCAACCTAAACCTCCCCTGGAGCAACTTGAGGCCATTCCCTCTAGTCCTATCACTGGTTATCTGCGAAAAGAGGCTGACCCCCAGCTCCTCACACCTTCATTTCAGGCAGTTGTAGAGAGCAATAAGGTCTCCCCTGAGCCTTCTCTTCTCCAAACGAAAACAACCCCAGTTCCCTCAGCTGCTCCTCACAGGACTTGTGCTCCAGGCCCTTCACCAGCTTCGTTGCCCTCTCTGGGCACATTCCAGGGCCTCGATGTCCTTCTTGTAGGGAGGGGCCCAAAGCTGAACACAGCACTCAAAGTAAGGACTCACCAGAGCAGAGTACAGGGGAACGATCACCTCCCTGGTCCTGCTGGCTACACTGTTCCTGATAAAAGCCAGGATGCTGTTGGCCTTCTTGGCCATCTGGGCACACTGCTGCCTTATGTTCAAGCTGGCATTGACCAACACCCCCAGATCCTTTTCCCCTGCACAGCTTTCAAGCCACTCTGCCCCAGGCTTGTAGTGCTGCATGGGATTGTTGTGGCCAAAGTGAAGGACCCGGCACTTAGCCATGTTGACTTAGCACTCTCATTGGCCTCTGCTCATTGATCCAACCTGTCCAGGTCCCTCTGCAGGGCCTCCCTACCCTCTGGCAGATCGACACTTTCCCACAACTTGGTGTCGTCTACAAACTTACTGACTGTGCACTCAAATCCCTTGTCAAAATCATCAATAAAGATATTAAAGAGGATGGGCCCCAACACCAACCCCTTGGGAACACCACTGGTGACCAGTCACCAGCTGCATTTCACTCCATTCACCACCACTCTCTGGGCCTGATCCCCTGGTGCTCCCACATACATTGAGTGATTCAAGATGACCTGTTCCATTCAAGATGACCTGTTCCATTACCTGTTCCATTACCTTTCCTGGCACTGAGGTCAGGCTGACAGGCCTGTAGTTCCCTGAATCCTCCTTACGACCCTTCTTATAGATGGGTGTCACATCAGCAAGTCTCCAGTCATCTGGGAACTCTCTGGTTGACCATGACTGCTAACAGATGATGGAAAGTGTCTTGGCAATCGCGTCTGCCAGATCCCTCAGCACCCTCAGGTGGATCCCATCTGGCCCCATGGACTTGTGACAGTCCAGGCGAAGCAGCAGGTCTCTAACTGCTTCCACCTGAATAGTGGGGGTTTATTCTGTTTCCTGTCCCAGACTTTCAGGTCAGGAGGCGGAGTACCCAGAGGATAACTGATCTGACTATTAAAAGCAGATGTAAAGAAGGCATTGAGAATCTCAACCTTTTCCTTATCTTCAGTAGTCATGTTCCCCACCACATCCAGTAAAGGATGGAGTTTCTCTTTGGCCCTCCTTAATATATTTGTAAATATACATATATATATTTTACCACAGTGGCAAGGTTGACCTAATGCTGGGATTTATCCTTTCTGATTTTCTCTCTCCGTATGATAGCAACTTCCTTGTACTCTCCCCAAGTTCCCTGTCCCTTTTTCCACTGGACATAAACTCTCTGTTTTGCTCAGAGACTCAGCAAAAGTTCTCTGTTCAGCCATGCCAGTCTTCTTCCCTGTGAGCTCATCTTACAGCACAGGGGACAGCCTGCTCATTTGCCTTTCAGACTTCCTTCTTGTGGGGCATCCAGCCTTCCTGGTCCCCTCTGACCTTGAGGATTGCCTCCCAGGGGACCCTCACTACCAGTGTCCTGAACAGTTCAAAGTCTGCTCCCTGGAAATCCAAGCAGTTTTACTGACCTCCCTCCTGACTTCACCAAGAAGAGAGAACTCTACCATTTTGTTGTCACCCTGCTCAAGACAGCTCCCTACTAGCACATCTCCCACCAGTCTTTCTCTGTTCATGGACAGCACCTCTAGCAGGGCACCCCCTCTGGTAGGCTCACTCACCAGCTGAGTCAGGAAGCTGTCTTCCACGCTCTCCAGGAACCTTCTAGACTGCTTCCTCAGGGCTCTATTGTATTTCTAGCATATGTCTGGGAAGTTGAAGTCCCCCATGAGAACAAGTGGTGGCAATTGCACGACTTCTGCCAGCTGCTTGTAGAACGCCTCATCCATCTCCTCATCCTGGTTTGGCAGTCTACAGCAAACCCCCACCAAGATGTCTGTCTTGTTGGCCTGGAGGCTGTAGCTTTTTCTACCCACACAGCTTGAAATAGAAAAATAATTCTCAGAAGAAGAACCAATACAGTCAGTCCATGGAAAGACGTAGTATGGTCACCCAGCTTCAAGATGAATATTTCAGCTATTTTTGTTATAGCTGTGTTCAGAAAACCACTTACCGTGGGAAAAGTGTTGCTAATTTTTCTCCACCATTCCCATAAGTAAAAAAAAAAAAAAAAAAAAAAAAAAAAAGAGCTGAAGAGATCACTCCCCAATTTTAAAAAGTAATTGCCATCAGGCAGTGACAGATAATGGAGAATTTCATCCCAAAAGGGATTTTTCAGGTTACAAGTCCGTGGAACAAGCAAATTATGATGGAAAATGTTTGTGAATCTTAACTGAAGTGACCACCGATGCAACACTTTGTGAGGCATTATACTTTGAAAGATCAAAGAGCAATACAGAGCTGACAATATATTACTGTCTTTTAAAATGGCCTTGTAAGACTTAAACTTTAACATTTAATGTTGATCTCTGGGAAAAGAAAAAAAAATTAAAATAACACACAAAATATAATTAAGATAATAAATGAAAGGCCTTTCTTTTCATCATTTCTATAACTACCTTAAATATCTGCTGGAAATGATTATATCAGCACAGGCTGGACTATATTAAAATAATGAAGAGTGAAGTTTTCACTGTGTTCACATTTAATCATCACCTCACAACTTTACATTTTAATGTCTGACCTTAGGATATCCTCTTCCACTATCACATTAAGAATGTTGAAAGGAAACAGGAAGGGCCACAAGGGCTGTAGTTTCCTCAGAAGAACAGTGGCTATCAGCCTAATGGACTCTGAATTTCTCAGACAAAGAGCAGCAGCGGCTCAGCCCACAGTCAGTTATCAAAAGTTCACACAATACGAGCCTTTCCTCTAATTAACAGAGTTGCCTTCAATGAGGGCACTACCTTTTTGTATTATGTTACTGAAAGAAAAAAAAAAATCAGCTGCATGGTGTAACTTATTCTATAAATAGCCCAATGAAATGCAGAAGACAAAACACGGCCCATTCAGTTGCCTTAAAAAAAAAAAAAAAAAGGAAAAAAATACCTGCCAAAATGCTAGGAACTGCATTTGACCCACTGCACCTCCACAGTGATTAAAAGCCTAGACTTGACGTGAAGTCCTGAAGTCATTTATGCAAGTATTTGGTAGGTTTCTGAATATCATTTCTGTAGGGAGAAGCTAAACATTACTGACTGCAGTGTACAGGTGAAAAGGTAGAGGGGAAGAACCAGAATGGCTTGTCTTCTGTAATGAAATTTATAACATTTCCAGAGGGGCATGGGGAAAGGAATCGTAATGAATGAAAACAATAAGTGAATTATTAAACAGATTTCTTTCAGCAAACAGGTTGATGTCAAAACTCCGTGTTCATGTGAGGGGTGAACAGGGAGAGGAGGAGTGCTCTCCATCATTGTAAATGCCATATAGAGCCAAATAGCTGGAAAATCTTGGATATTGTCTTAAAGCAGTTCCAAATGTGAGAACTGAGTTTGTTTCATACCAACCTAGTTGTAGCCTAGTATCTAATATCACCTAAAACAAATCAGTTTCACATGGTTTTCTCAATGAGAAATAGCTAAGGATCCATCCTGGAAAGAAAGAAAGAAAAAAAAAAAAAAAAGTAAGGAGCAATTTCACTTTCAACAGATCTGGAGCTTGGCTGCCTATGACAAGTGCAGTGTTAATGCTACTGGATGGTCATGAATTTTTGCAGACAGGAGGAGCTACAGTGTGAACTATGGACCACAGTGCTTGAATCCCGTCATTTTTAAATTGACTTTTCTTTGGTAATATCAGCATGTTTGTACTACATTCAAGGGACTCCCTCTGGTGTATAACTTAACACATGAAATTTCTTGCCTTGTTCTTTACCAAAGAGCCTGTGTAGCCTGGCGCATGGAAGAGCTGCTTTTATGGCAGTGCAGAAGGTGTGTGACATATGTGTTTCTACTACAAATTGAAAGAATGTCCCTGGGCCATGGTGGGCCTGGGAACCAGGGAAACACCAGGTGCTTCCCTGTATGATTTGTATCCATTAGACCAAAATGTCAAGGGTAATTTCAGGGGTGCCTCTGTGGCCCCACCATCAAAGGTGCTGAGCATCCCTAGCCTCTCTCCTTTGAACAGGACCCTTCTTTGAAAGTGTTAACAAAATTTTAGCCTTGAAAATGGGTACTGAGGAACAAACTTGTCCTTCACTCATCATGTTTCTTCACAAAGTTCTTTTCTCTGTCTGACTCACATCCACTTCCCTGGGAAAAAGAGGGATGCACCATAATAATCGCAGTCCTGTTCATCCCCAACCATCATATAGAATTGCAAGGCAAGTGTGTTGTGGATGAGGGTGGAAAAACGTAGCCTTGCAATAGAAGCATTTGCTGTAGTAGGGCAAAGATATGGATTGGTGGGCAGTTTGCTTTTGGCATTCCTTCACAGTCAGGTAGTTCAACACCCAGCTCTTTTCTTTTATTTCCCTCCTTCCTTCCTTCCTTCCTTCCTTCCTTCCTTCCTTCCTTCCTTCCATACTTCCCAAAATCTTTCTTTCTTTTGCTTTAGCTTTTTCTGTTTCTTGCTTTTGCTTTTGCTTTTCTCCTTTCCCTTTCCCTTTCCCTTTCCCTTTCCCTTCCCCTTTCCCTTTCTCTTTCCCTTTCCCTTTCTCTTTCCCTTTCCCTTTTCTTCCTCTTTCCTTTCCCCCTTTCTCAAATTTTGTTCCTTCTTTTTCTGTCTTTCTTTTTATTTCTCTCTCTCACTCACTCTATTTCTTCTCTTTCTTTTTATTTCTTCTTCCTCTCTGTCTCTCTGTCTCTCCCTCTTTCTCATTGCTGTTCCTGTTCAATTTGCCTTCCTCCTTCCCTTTTCTTGCCTATTTTTTTTTTTTTTCCCATGGAAGAGGTTAGTATGGAAGTTCTTAGATGTATCTAAAAAAGTAAATAGAACAAGGGATTATCTTATTTGCTAGATAGCAGTTCAGTGCTCCTCCAGTCTGCACAGTTTTCATGTTCAGCAAGGCAAGGCTTCCATAAAAAAAATGTCTGGAAACAATGCACCAGACAGAAGATCTTCTTTTGGCACTCTCTCCTTTGATATGGCCTCTCACAAAGCTATGTTCTTTGCATATCACACAAAAAGAAGGGAGGTGCAGGGTTATTTTAAGAGCATCCATCAATTAAAAGTGAAAGTCATTTTCTTCTGCTGACTCTGACATCCAGCTACAAATAATCTAACAGCAGTGCAGCTAAGAGATTGAAATTTCCCTTTGGTTCACATGCTGGCATGGGATATCAGAAAACTGTTCTTATGTACACTTTGTATTATGTGAAAGGATAAACTGCTATTCCCTCCTCCCATATCCCACATCACTGATACCCATAACAAAAGGCATGCTGCAGGGACTACAGAGTGTGTGGAGAAGTTAGATTTTTTTTCCTGATAAGGATTTAATATTAAATTATTTTTTCATCTCAGACATTTTAGCTGATTAAAAGGTAGCTGTTTAGGCTCTTTCCCTCATCAAGAGTACTTCTAAGAAGTGATTTGTCTCCTCTGCCTTAGAAGTATCATTTTATGATACTCAGAATTTCCTTTTGTGGTGTCCTGTCTCTTGCCAATGACCACAGATGGTCTGAACTTAGGTACCAATTTTGGAGAGATAGCTAAAGTGAAACAAGTCTTAATCCTCTGCATCTTTCTCAGTTTCAACACCTAAACCATAAAAATAATCTTTCTTCCCACATCAATAACCCATTGCATGACAAAATCTGCTGTGCACTGCAGACATATTGGTCTGAACTCTGTCAGTTCAGAACTGATCTTTTCAAAAGAACTAAGCTACAATATAATGACCATGTCCTCAAAAGGTATCATGGTACCTAACCCCTACAAAGGACAACTGAAGCTGAGTCCTACCACTCCCAACAAATGTTTCCTAACCAGCAACTGTTCTCAATGTCAAAAATCATGACAAGTAGTTTTTACAATGCCCCAAACATGCTATTTCACTCCCCACTTTCTCAAAAGGCTTATCCAATTTTGATTGAAGCAGTTCAGTCCAAAACTGGAAACGTGCATTCCAAAAAGCTGATGTTTTAACATAGTTCTGAGTATCTAAAAATGAGTTTTTTGGGATGAAAGCACTTGTGTAACTTCATCTGGGGGAACCAGAATGCAGTCTTGTAGAAAAATGAATGGCATAATATTTTATGCTAGACTTTTAATGGTTCTGTACGTGTTCCCGCTTGTCTGATATAAATGCAGCACAAACACCATTCACTTTACTTTTGGTTGTTAGAGATAACCATGAAGGGAAAGCTCATTCATAATTTTGCTTTATTTTAGTACTTCCTAAGTTTGAAGTCATTCTTAATTCACTAAAAGGAAACATTCATTTCTGATTTATGATCCCCATACCCTTTCTCTCATTCACAGAAGTATTCACATTACAGTCATGCACACTCTGTCATTGCATGCTTGATCATCTTTTAACAGAGTGGTAATGCCTCAGTGAGTCTCACAGCTAAACATAATGACAAAATGTTCAGAAAAGGCATGAGAATAACTTTAAAAAGAGAGGTGATGTTGTCCAGTAAGGATGAGTGCCTACAGTCTCAGTGAGGGGACTTTTAAGACCTGCCTTGAGCTCCAGTGACTGAGTCCCTTGGTGATGGCTTTGGCCCTGCCCATTCATTTCTGTTTTTGACCAGTTTCTGGTGGTAGCATAGGGCCTACTTATAGAACAACGCGGTGAATTTTCAACACTGATTTTGATTTTCTACCTTTCTTTCAGAACAGGGACCAACTGTTTCATTACAGTGTGCAAGCCCTGGGCTCTGACTTATGCTCCAAGAGAGTACTGCTACATAAAGAAGTATTATACAGTAATTGCAGTACTAGGGGGATTCCAACAGCTCTTATCGCTGACAGGACTGTAACTGTTTGCAATGGTAGGAAAATGTTGCAAATGTTTCCTACCATAAGCAGCGTAACTCCATTTCGACACCTATAAAATAATGCTTGCTTCTTTCACCGGGGCATTTGGAGGATTATTACTTGGTGTCTCTCTGTTCATCACTTTGAAAATGTAAAGCACTGTGTAAGTGTTATTATTGAAGGGCTGACATCTGTGAAATACAGCGTGTATTTTAAATTCTAATTTTAAACCAAGGAAAATCAAGTAAGCAAGAACTGACCATGTGTTAAAAACACTTGAAGCCCTCTTTCTTGTAACTGTTTATCTACATTTTAAAACCTATGCTTACATTGTAGTAACAGCTGTGTTTAAAGGGGACATGACAGAGCAGACTAATTTGTAAAGCTAAACTTGATTTTGAAGGGAAAAAAAAGCTAATGTTTGAAAAAACACTTCAAAAGAAGACAAAAATGATTAAAATAGACATAACCATTTGTTTAAACTATGACTTTCTCAAGAAAAACCAGTCTAATGTAAACTGGCCTATGCATGGTCCAAGCAGCTGTTCTGTGTAGCTGTTACACAAACCCCTTGTTTCAGGGAGGGAAAAAATTAAGACAAAACAGGTCATACTCAATGAAGGAGCCAAACTAAGGACTGGATTACAAATGAAATGTACACAGACAGGTGAGATTTGTCCTAATCCATCTGAAGGTGTGCCAACTTTTTTTGACCTATTTGCCGCCAACCGTGTTTTTGCCATGTGCACCATAAGTGTTTTAGCATATTTATTTTTGTCTACACCTTCAGCTAACCTAGAGCCAGCAGTGTCTGAGTTTAAATGAAATGACTCAATCTCCTATTGTAGGCAAAGACTTTCTTAGGGGTTTTATAGTTGTGTGGGGTTTTTTGTTGTTGTTTGTTTCTAGGATGTCAAAATGTTACTGAAGTGGATTAGATCTGTACATTGCTTGGGGGACTTCCAAGAGATCCCTTGTCAAGGCAGTGGGAAATATATATTAATAACTTGTTTCTACTTCAAGTTATTTTTGAGAAAAAAAAAATGCTTTGTTAAGAGGAAGATGTTGTCAAATGCCCAAGCACTAGTCACACAGCATTAAAGTACTCATTTAAACCTCCTTTCATTTAAAAAATAAAAAATAAAAATAAAAAAGTCTTTTGTTTGTTTGATTCATCAGGGGCTTTGTGAACTGTGTTATCTTAGGAGAGGGAAGCTGACCAGAGTGAATCAGGGTGGTGATATCATGGTGGTGATATGACTCAAGTGGGTCCTAAGTCAACCTCAGAGTCTTTTGAAAATCAGAAATCAAATCTGGAAGCAGAGAACACAGTGTGCAACAAACAAATGCAGGGCTAGATAGAAGAAAAACAGGGGTTTGTGTTATCCTGTTCCACTGATGAGCAGGGATTTTTTTTGCATCTGGATCCTGACTCAGCTGGACAGGATGGACACAAACATCAAAGTACCCACAGTCTTACTCACTTTAAGGTTTTGGTCTTGCTCACGAATTTTAGTCAGCTCCAATAAAGGGGAACTGAGGTTTTCCAAGTGAGATTCTCCTGCAGTAGTTTTGGTAGCCAGTATCAGTAGCTCTGGGTAGCAGCTGGAAGATCCTGTGAGTATCTCTGACCTTCAGGTCTTTTGTCAAAGCCAGAAGACAGGGCAGTGCAGCCCTCTGTGATCCTCCTGTTCAGGGGGCTTAGGGAGGAAAAGAGGTCACATCCTTCACATCAGTGGCTTTTATTTTTCCCATAAAGAACATTGCCAAACAGATGTTGCTGTCTAATGCTACCTACCTATAAACACCCTCTCCCAGGATCCAGTCAAAAATGTGAACCTTTTCTTTGCACATAAATCTCTCCAGAAGATGCTAGGCACATGGAAATGGACTCATACACATGAGCTGCATGCTGAATTGCCTGTCTTTTTGTACAAGATGGAGAAAACAGTGAACTCCATAAATAAACTATCTCTTTCCTGAACTCATTTTTCCAATGGCAAATGAGAGAATCCCGCCAGGAGCAGGGAGCAGATGTTCCTTTGCTGCCCCTTCAAGCTTCACTCTCAGCTCTGGAGATGGCTGATGGTCATTCCTTGCCACTTTCCAGCTCTCCTTTGTCCTGACTGATGATCCCTGGTGTCTAAAATGTGACCTCAGTGTCCACTTGGCCTACCTCCTTGGCAGCTCCCTTCTCCTCAGTAGGAGCTAGGTCATTGTCTTTGTATGGGGGTTTTCCAATGGCTTTGACAACTCAAATCCAAATGTAGTGGGAAAGATAAGGAAGTTCTCAGGGGATGTGAAGGTCACTGTGGCCACAGAATCTGGTATGGTCATGCTTCAGTGGGACTGCTCAAGGGTGTTTGCACCTGAATGCTTAACTATTTCCTTCCAAGAACCTTTTAAAAACAAATTTTGTGCCACCACACTCTGGAGCTTTTTTCCCAAGGAGGTCAAAGAGCTGTAAAGGAAAAGTGGTGTGTGTTCAAAATGACACTGGCAGCTTCATTAAGAGGCAACCTCACCAAACAATCGTGAATTGCTTTGAAGCATTTTTAAGCTATGCTATTGTCCAGGTATGCTACTTTCCTGAGGTTCAATTTTAGTAATGAATAAATCAACACTAAAGCATCAGTGCTCACCTCACTTTTCCTCAGAGCTGGCTGCTCAAGTTATCAGCATGAGCAGTGCTCCCATCCCACAAGTGAGCCCTTTTCTATCAAGGGGGCTCAGCTACCCTAGGGTTGTTTTACCTTTTATTGTGAATGGAATTTGCTGAATGAAAAGATGGGTCTGGCAGGACAGCTCACCTGATCTGTTAAACACCCCTGTAGGCACAAACGTATGCAAAGTTCTGATCCAGCACTGTCCTCTATCCAACTGAATGCAGAGACAAGGCTGGCTGACTGCTCTCCTTTCCCATCTTTGGTGGTATGTGATGAATACAAGCCATGTTATCATTTTTCACATGCCCTGGAGCCAACTATGGCATTGGAAATGTATTGGGAAAGGGCAGCTGGAACAGATTTGCACTGTCAAAACAGTACAGAGGAGCACAGTAAGTGTAAAGCTTATATCTGCAGGCAGGTACTATTTTTTCATGACATGTTTCCACGGAACGTAGCAGAGTGAGTGAGTTCCAGTCCTCTGAGTATCTAGGAAGTCCCAGAGTAAATAACACAAACACTCCATGGGCATGTGGAAATGAGGAACATTTTCCCCATCCAGAGAGTCTGTTGTGGCTCAGTGTAATCTGCTTCTGAGGGAGATTGTGGCTATTTTTAAGACAAAATAGTGTTTTTCTTGGTCTTGTGTTCCAGCTAAAGACACTGTAATGGAACAGTGATAGATTATATACTCAGTTAATGGACATCCCACCGCAAAGCTTCCAGCAAGTTCATTTTTTTGTATAGAATACCAAGAGAAATGTTTTCCAAATTCCAGTTGTATTTATTTGTCACTGGATCAAGAAGAAAAATGCATTGTATTATTAACCAATTCTCTGGATTCCCATTTTCCCATGAAATAAAAATGACACATCTAACTTACATATTTTATTTTAAATGTAATTTATGAAGCTGAATTTGCAGCAGAAGGGTACCAATAACAGTTCCTCATTTCAATGCAATATTCAGGAAGGCAAATGCTGAATACTGCAAAAAATATGTTTATAGCTGAACACAACATACTACAACGTACAACGTACTATAGCTGACTACAACATACTAATTTCAGTGCACTAGTGACAGTGTGATCTACAGTGCCAAACTCTCCTGGCTGTACTAACATGTTTATATTTATTTCACTGGCTAACTAAGTTTATATATACAAACAGAACATATTTTTCTGTGGGTTAGATGAACATATATGATACCTGGCTTGCATTATTTCACTTTTTTAACATTATTTTTTAAGACTGAGAAGAGTCTTCTCAGCATGAGAAGTGATCTCATTTGACTTTAGGTATGACCCCAAGTAGGAAATGGAATACTTGTGGCCTGATACTTAATGCAGTGTGTCTCATTTTCCAGGTGCATACATCTGGTCTTTAATGGCCATTTTATCAGGACTGCATCATTTCATCTTGGCCCTTTCACCACAAATGTTTGATTGTAATGAGATCTGAATGTCGGATGTGTCATCTGTAGTATTGAATATATAGAACCGCCTGCGTTTACTGTTTCTATCTTCAAGGCATCACGTGTGCTGTTAGGGATGACAATTTTTTCATGGCAAAACATTGCTGACAAGATATTGTGCAATGAGATTTGCATGACCAAATATCCTGTGAGTAGTCCAGTGGTTAGGATAGGAAACAGGGAGTCAGGATAGCCTGGCTCCGTTCCCACTTCACATACTGACTCACTGCGTGACCTCGGGGCAAATCGCTTAGGCTGGAATTTCCAAGGGGACCGACACGCACAGCTCCCAGGGGAAGCCAGGCAGGGCTGGGTGCCTGGCTCCTTCACAACTCTTGGCAAGTCTCATGTCCCAGCCTTTCTGCATCTCAGTGTACCCATGTTAGTACAAGGACAGGGTTTATAAAGCTATCTGGATCCTCAAGCAGAAGTATTTATTAAGGAAATTGTTAATTGTGTTAACACATGCTATTTGGCATGTACAAGCAGATGAACAAATGATCTCCCTTGCTCCTTGAGAAATGCACTGCTTTTTTTTCTCTTCCATTAACAAGAGGAACTAAAAAGACTCAGGGGTTCTCTATTTTCTTGTCAAACCTATGTTTCTAAATGCAGTTTGCCTACAAAGCAGCAGCCACAGGGCATCCCTGGTGGCAGCAGTTCTTGGTGTTGTGGTAGGTCATCCCTATGGGCCTGAGGAGGCATAGCTTCTTCTCTACCCCATCACTTAATTCAGTCTAGGATCTCAGCCCTGAGGGTGTTCAAGGAAAGGTTGGATGTGGTGCTTAGGGACATGGTTTAGTGGGTGACATTGGTAGTAGGGTGATGGTTGGACCAGATGATCTTTAAGGTCTTTTCCAACCTGTGAGATTCTATCATTCTTCTCCATCCCATTGAAACATGCCCAAAAATGTACCCAGGTCCTCTACACTCCTGCCTCCAATCCATGGAAACACCAACCTTATACCCTCACGGTTCACCCAGACTCCTCCACCTTTCTATCACCTCCCAACTTGTGCTCTCTTCTTTTATCACCCCACCTTACTTTTATGTTCTATCAGGAGATGCAGGTGTTGGCGTTGGCAGAGCTTTTACTGCAGCTGCTGAGGCAATAAGGTATTGTTGATCTGCTACTAGATGCACAAAGACCAGAGTGTGAATACACTCACGCCAGAACTTACAAAATTATCTCCACCTACTCTGCTGGAAGCTGTCTGCAGAGCTCGCTTCAAAGCAGCTTGCACATCACCAGGGAGCCATGATGTGCGGAGATCCCTGCTAAGCCACTGGGTCTGAGTGATCACACTGCTGCAGAACAGATTTTTTTTTGCTCTTGAAAAGCAAACAAAATGTCATCCTATGGGACCAACCACTGTTCTGGTTTGAAGACAGCAAAGGAGAAAAGGTAACTCTTCAGATCAAAGTGAAACCCTGCGCTTTAAAATTTCTACTCAAAAAGAAGCACTGGGTTCGAGATGGCCACTTTTTGATACTGTTGATATCTCTAAATTTCTGCTGAAAAATGTGAAAATGTTCTCAAGAATGGCCACTCTCTGACTGAACATTGTGATTGCAATGAAAACCTTAACTTAAATGGCCATCTTTGTGTGAAAATGTATGATGGGCTCACATGACTCTGCACTGAGCTTGTGTCTTTTTTAATTTGGGAAAATAATTTAAAATAAATAAATAAATTTAAAATAGAAGAGGCCCAAATCTTCTGTGAAATCAGTGCAGTTACAACAATTTACAGCAGCACGAGGTGAAATAGTCAAGCTGGGCTCTTGTCCACTTATGGCATCTGGTGCTGCATTAGATTCCCTCATAGTGGTGTCCCTCATAGTCTCCAGCTGTGATTCTGGAAGGACAAGGGTCTGATTTAAATTCTCTGCCATAGCTACCAGCCCACAGAGGTGTATGGATACTCAGGCAGGTTTAAGAGGCCACTGAACACCATGGTCTTGTCCACAGCCAGTCACTCCCCTAGGGAATATTTGCTGTCTTGGAGTCTTGCCTGGCTAGAGCAAGGTGGATAGGTATCGAGGTCTGCTCAGCAGCAGCTAAGAGATTGAGTGTTTGCATGCACCACATTGTTCAGCCTTTGAGAGAGGTGCAAAGGGAAAGGAAAGGAAAGGAAAACATTAAGGTGAACAGCAAAACAAAAGAAAACAAGGAAGCTTGGCTCAGCACTGAATGCCCTTTGAACAAAGCCAGGCAGGAGTACAGGGGAGGGGGAGCAGTAGGGAGGGGAAATTTGGCACTGAAATAACTTTTAGCTCACATACAGTGAATTTCCTTTTATCACTAGTAGCCTGGGTCATGGAGACTCAGAGGAAACTCTCCCATTCCAAATGTTTGATACTGCATATATTTGGCTGGCTGTTACTTCCAGATGTGAGTGAATCCAGTTTGTATGTTTGTCTGATAACAGTTTGGCCCCAATCTTTGCTCTCCCTTACAAGCACAAAGTACAACTCCACCACCTTTCTACTGCCCCAATTCTCGACCCAGACTCTGCTGAAGACCCTTGTAGTGCATGTTTGAGCAGCTTAGAGGCTGCTGCCATTTGTGCCAACACTTGGTATTTCCAAGGGTCTGCTACTGCATCTGGATCACAGAGATGCCAGGATGACTTCAGACTCATTCATCAGACCCTGTCTTTATGACCGATGGTGGCAGCAAGAAGCATCCCTCTGCCTCCCAACACTGCTCAGGCAATTCCTCCACCGACTCTCCTGTGGTCAGCTAGGTCTGCTCTAGCGCAAGCCTGCAGTAAAAGCACAGCACAAATTAGCCTTAGATCAAAGATGATCTGGCCCCATCTCAAAAGTGTTTTTTTTCTTTCTTTCTTTTTTCTTTTTTAATCTCTGCTTTATCTGCTTACGCTGCCCAGCGGCTTTACAAGGCTCATGAACTCAAGACCAAAGAGCAGGAGAAGCTCTCTCACCCCCCTTGTTAGCATGCTGTCTGTATCGCATGCAGCCCAACAGCTCACTCCTTCGGCTTTGAAGAAGACTCAGCTCAACTCCTGTGAGGGAGGTGACCGGGCAGATAAATTATTAGTGCTGCAGCTGTAAGGCAAAGAACTTGAGAGAACAGTTGTGAGTACAAAGAAAGAAGGGGGAGACCGGGTATACTCTCCAGATAAGATTAATCCAAAATTCTACAAATTCTACAAATCTCTTGATACAGTCAACTCAACTCCTTTGGTGAAGATTTGATTGAGAGGGATGCATTCTTTCAACTGGAAAATATATAAAGAGATGTTTGCAGCTATTAGAGTTGCTTTTTTTGCAAAGCACTGTGGGCTTCTACAGAAATCACTTTTGGTGTCTACAAGTTAAAAAAAAAAAAAAAAAAAAAAAGTCTTAAGTTGTAACAGTCTTTGGAAAACAGCTTTAAGAGAGCATTTCTTTGACAGAGATAAAAACAGGCACATTAGGAATGAAGAAACTTTATTACATTCAAGGTCTTGCAAACCTTTCAGTACATGCAGGGAATGTGTTACCCTGTTGACAACTTTTACAAATGTTTTTTCCCCAAAATTTTATCTTGTATTTTACAGGCTTTTTAGTTTACATATTTGTTTAAATCTGTCATGTTTATTAGAACAAATAAGAGGTTATGGCTGCTTTTTAATATTTGTGCTATACTTGCATGGAGAGGATCTCAGCTGCCCAGCATAGCGGCTTCTCTCCATACGCTATTTTTGTCCGTTGGTGTATATTTATTTTATGTGTCTGTTTATATAGGCAAAATATAGGAAATCCATATGTCACCAGCATGCCTTATTTGTGCACATATAAACATATGTAGGATCAAATGTAACATCTCCTTTTCCTGATACATATGTACTCCCACACTCGGAAACAGACGTTTTCTCTCAATTCGTTTCTGCCTCATTGCAGCCTTTCTTAAACAAAATCTGAACCAAAGTGGGTGGGACCTGCAGGTTCAGACCTGCCATGGAGGGTGAATATGAAACGGGGTTCTTGAGGTGGAGGTCTCAGTTGCCACTGAGATGCTTGCTATTTCCACGCTGTTGGTTCCCCTACACTGAGGAATGGGCTGAAATGCCAATCTGTTCCATGGTGGTGGGAAAGCAAGTGAGCATGATTTCTGATTTTTTAGGAGGAAGAGGAAGAAAGAGAAAAGAGAGGGAGAAGGAGAAGGAGAAGGAGAAGGAGAAGGAGAAGGAGAAGGAGAAGGAGAAGGAGAAGGAGAAGGAGAAG
>NC_048893.1:35889727-35907532 GCF_011077185.1 Oxyura jamaicensis
AGAAGGAGAAGGAGAAGGAGAAGGAGAAGGAGAAGGAGAAGGAGAAGAATAGAAAGATGAAGAAGAGGAGGAGGAGAAGGAATGAAAAGAAGAAAGAGAAGAAGAAAAAGAAGCAGAGGAGGAGAAGGAGGAGGAGGAGGAGGTGGAAGAGGAAGAAGAGGAAGAGGATGAAAAAGGCTTTAACCAGAAGACCCGTGCTGGCGCCCCACGGGTGTCCGACCCCGCGGGAGGCAGACCCGGGCTCAGGTTCCCCCGCCGTGCCCGGGCGGCCGCTAGGGGGGGACCGGGCTCAGGCTGTGCAGGGAGCGGCCGGGGGGTGGGCGCCGCGCTGCGCAGGGACCCCCCGGCCGCCTCTCGCCCGAAGTGCCCCCGACAGCCGCTGGACGAACTCGGCCTCCCCCCACCGCGTGGAGGGGGCTGAAGCTGGGAGGCTGCTTGGAGGCTACTGGGAGGCTGCCGGACCGAGGATAGGAGCCCACCTCAGGCCCCCCCTGCCCGGCCCGGCCATGGGCGCGGCGGGGAGCTCTGGCCGTCGGGAGCTGCAGCATCCCCCGCCGCACAGCCCCCCGACGGCGACTTCCAGACAGCTGGAAACGCCTGAGTGTTTCTTCTAGCTAAAATAAAATGCTATTTTTTTTTTCTTTTTTCTTTTTCTTTTTTTTTTTTTTCAAGAAAAGTATTTTTATTGAGTCCTATTCCACACTAGCGTTAAGACACTAATGGCACTGTAAAAAGAAGTCCCTATATATCACTCAGTCAAGTAGTCTAAACAACCGCATTGGAAGTTTTCCAGTGTTGCCCAGTCAATGACCACAGAATGTATTTGGAAAGCAATCATTAGCAGTGGCAGTCATGTAATCCTGCCTTCTGCCCGGCTGTTCCTCAGGAGAGACACACACATCCCGGTGGCTTTGCAATGTATACTGTTAAGAGGTTAAGTGCATATTTAACATGTGATTATCACACCCGGAGAACCCATGACATAAGACAGTGTGGGTTTTTATGGCTTCAAGGAGTCACAGCTACATCACAGTCCTAGAAGATTTCTCCAGCTCTAAAGAAACTACACACAGTCGATTAAGAAGGATTAAGTTTATAAGCAGGCAGTTATTAACAAGATTCTTCCGGGTGTCTTTTTCATGGGAACCTGATGAGACACTTCAAGCACCCTCCAGAAATAGTACCTCCCTAGATGAGACTGCAGTGCTTTGAGTATTGGGTAGAAGAGAGGAATTGGAGGCCCAATCCTTCCAATAACATACAGTGACTATTGGTCATTATAATAGACCAGCTAATTCATGAAATATTTTCTTTAAAACACAGGGAATAAATGTATCACTCTTATTGTTCAACACCTAGGACTTGTTTAATTGCAAGAGAAGAATTACAACAACAAAGAGCAAGGTTTGTGTCTTGGTTTCCTTATCAATGCATAGAGGATAACCCTGCCATACGCATCTTACTCATCTTCCTAACAGATTGTTGTGCAACAATGCATTAACCTGAAAAATGCATTTGTATGTTCAGACAGTGATAAGCAAGCATGATGTAATCTATTCTAAAAAGTCTTCTGTAAAACAATATACTTGATGTACCTAATTTGAGCTGACAAGTTTTACATAGGTTGTCATATTTAATCAGTGTATGTCAGCTATTCTGAAACGTAAAGTGGCATAAACAGTACTTACTCCTGGCCGGTATCATACAGACATTGGAAGTAATAATATGCACAGATTTCATTGACTTTACAATTAGTGGTGTTAGGAACACAAAAATGATAAAGTTGCAGGGTAAATCTATAATAAGTCTCATGGGTATGTTCATATCAAATCTTTTTGGAAACCATTCTACATCTTTTTATTATTTCATCGCACATTATAACCTTAATGACTACTCTTGTCCATGTATTTAGCCCTGAAAATAATGGTAACATTGACTTTTTTTTTTTTTTTTTCTTTTTCTGTAGGTTAAATGGGAGTACATTGGAGTTTGTGTGTGTGCAGGTATGTGCATGTGCCCGTGTATGTGAGCAAGCAGTATAGAGACAGTGTCTGAAGCATCTAGTGAGGGGATAGACAAGTTCAGTATGCAAGCTTTACCTTTCACTGTGATTGCTACATGATTTTTTGCCTCTGAGTTTTCTTGTTATTCATTGGCCAAGGCCATGTCTAGTTCCCCCCCCCGCCCCCCCCCCCCCCCCCCCAGAATGAGTCCTTTTATGTACACCCTCCTACTTCCACTCATGCATTTTGGAATGAATGCTTCCCCACAGAAATGCTGAGAATCACATGAATGCATAGAAAAGCTGGAGGCACCCCTCATTTGAAACAACATGCAGCTGAAAGCCTTGATTTCTGCACCTTTCTTTTCAAATACGTATTTTTTTTATGTTACGTAGCTCTACATCAGAACAATTCCTACTGTAATTCAACAATCTGATCTTGCAACAGACTTGTTTCTTCCTGTACAAAGTAAAAATGCAGAGACCTCCCTCTTTCCTGCTGCAAATATCACATCTAGTATTTCTCTACCCTCACTAGACCTTATGTCTAGACTTACACAGCAGAAAATCCCTTTTTGAATATCTTGGACACCACTTGGTGTGGCTGCTGCAAAGTGAAACTTTCACAAAATTGCTCACTGTAATCAATATCTTGACACTCCACTGCGCATGTTATAGGATTGTCACAAAGTCTCTGATTTCATCAGCTCACAATGAATGTGGTTGCAGCAGCGAGTAATCTTACTACCCAATAAAATTATTTTACAGATGCGAAAAAGCTCACCCCCCGGTATTGAGGAATTTGTGAGTAGGGCTTTGCAGACTTGCAATATTTAAATGAAGTTTATAGACAAAACAACAACAAGATATCTTAAATACTTTTAATAACGTGGTCAAAAACCACATGGCTGCTCTTAAAGGCAATCATGGAAGTTAAAGAACAAAATAAGGTGCCTGATTAAATGTGGAGTCATGGAAGGATACCTTATTACATATAATTACTTGTAACACACCTGAATACTTTTAATGCAGAATCTCATAACTTCAAATAGTTGCAATTTCTCCAAACAACAATATAGATTACCCAACAGATTAGTGTGTTTATTTAGCTTTAAAACAAAGTTTTCTCCGAAGCCAGTGGAGTGATGACTCTCCTTTTATACCATCCTGTTTCTGCGAAATTGTAGAGAACAGCATAATTTTGCCTGCAAAAAAGAAGATTGGTATTTGGACCATTCTATTCTGTGTTTATTAACTGTGTTTTTCATGTTTGCACTTTTGTTTTTCTTTCCCTCTCAGCATCTTTTCTTACATGCTTGGCAATACAATTGCTAAGAAGTTAAATGACCCTAATGAAACCAGGCTCAGAACTGTTCCTAGCAAACTAATTACAGTTGTGACTCCATGGCAATTTGCAGGGAGTTGTAGCACCACTGATAGGAGCCTCCCCCCTGCACGTACATACATGTGCATGTGAACATGGCAACAGAGCTATCCTGTCTACCTACTTCTCCCTCATGAAAACAAAGCTTTGTGCTTCCAGTGCCCTGCTCTATAAACTGCATTTTAAAATTATTTCCTTGCTTCAGAGGAGGTGGAAGTATCCTTGCAAAATCCACAAGAAGGTGTATATTAGAAGAAATTCCCATTGGGAAAATAATATGCATTGTACTCAGGATGCTCAGATGCATCTCTACTGGGAAAGTCTCCATGGCATAGACTAACAGCATCCCAGTTTCTTGTGAGGGCTTCCCATGACTGGCTCCGTTACACATACTGGGGACCAGTCCCCACTGCTCAATCTAATCCTGGTGGGACTTGGCATATCCAAAGTGCTTCTTGGCCATTCATCCTCCCAACACTCCTGGGACACAGTTCAGCAGCCTTACTCACGCCTTGCTGTTTGAGAGATGGGAGAGGAGGAGAAGGAGGTTGAAGACCTGTCCAAGACCTGCAATGAGTCCATGGCAGAGCCCAGCATAGATCTGCTCCCAGTTTCTACTCACTCTTCCAGACCTTTCTTTTTTTTGGCATCCCCCCAAACTCATCCTGCGGTTCATGAACCTTAACAAACCTTTCAATGAAGCTTGTCTGGGTTTTGGATTGGTAAAGAAATTTGAAACCAGGCAAGGTTTTGTGTTGGTGTGTGCTGCACTGTGAAAATTTCACATGCCTGTTTTTCACCCCACTTGTTCAGCCATAATACCACGGCAAGGCAGGCCAGAAAAGTGCAGGTTTTACTGAACAGCACAGTTTATAAGTAGAAGGTGGTGAGAGTGGCGGGTATGGAAAATGGGTTTTCAAGAGTTTATGAAAGTTACCACTTCCTTTGGGAATCCACATTCCTTGCAAAATCTATTCCTATTCCCACCCATACAATCCCTTTGTTTTTACTGCAGTGGTCCTGTGTATCTAAGAATTTGGCACTACGTATTTGTTAACAGACTCTTCATGCGTGGTTTGAATTACTCATAAAATCCTGTTTTCCGCAACCTTTACAGAGAAATACGGAGTAGCTAGGTTAACTGAAATCAAAGGAAAGTAATCTTAAATCTTTCATAAAATTTTAAACAAGAAAGGATGAACTGCTCAAACAATAGTGTTTTTAATATGTCTGTGCTTGTGCACTCTTGAAACCAGTTTGCAAGTCAGCCATGAAAATGTGCAGCCTGAAACAAGTTTTCTGCTTGCATGGAGGCAACTAGCCCACTAAGCTTCACCCCAAATGTAGACGTGCACTGCAAAAAGAGTGCAGCCTGTGCAAGCTCTTGCTCAGCACAGTAGTCCTTATTTATTCCCCTGGGGCTTTTCACTGCCTCCACTGCAGCCTATGGAGTATTAGATTAACGGGAGCAGGGGGAAACCCTTGCTTTAGATCAGGCTCTACGCTGTTGATCTGCACTGAAGGGCAGGAAGGTACAAGAAGCTCTTTTACTTTCAATTCATAGCCTGTTTCTGTTGTGTTTTAAGGAACAATACTTCCCATCAAATCGCCGTGTAAAATTTTACTGTCTACTCAAGCTGTGCTAAAATGGAAGGCAAGTAATCTGCCTCAGTCAACGTGTTGCTGTATTTTTCATTTTCTCAGTAGAGCTAAGGTGGTAGGCAGACATCCGCTCTCGGATCCAATTGTGCTGACCAAAGAATCCACCATCTCTGCTGCTTCACACTTCCCCCCATCTGCTCCACACTCCCCGGCTCTGCCAGCGGAAGGGCTTGCGGGAGAGTTTAGGTAACCCACTGCAGACAGGGGCTGCTAGGAGGGCTAAATCCATTCTCAGCAGCCATCTGACACAAAGGAGTGATCATTTCTTTTTTTAGCGATACTGATCTTAAAGAAAAAAAAAAAAAAAGAGGGGAGGAGGAGAGGGGGAGACACCACCTCGCCCTACGAACCTCACCTTGCTTATATTCTTACCCACTGCTACAACAGTATTATATGTAGGTAGGCAGACAGACAGACAGATACATTTTTTGTCCTAATGAGACACAGCCTAAAAACGTAAGCTACTGCATACAGGCACTCATTTTTCCTCAGACCGCAGATTTTTTTTATATCTGAAGATTCCAAACAAATGTTGGGGCATGCAAACCTCTCTGTGTAAGAAGCTTGTCCATTTTCTCCAGCTCTGTCTTTCACTTTACCAAAGAATTAATTTTCCACTGCTTCTCTAGAATACGATAAATGCAATAGGGGGAAATGTCTTACCATGAAAGAGGGTCAAAGCAATTGCTGGAGATGCATACAGTTGAGGTGTGCTGTGATGGTTCTGGCATGAAACCCATTGATCTGTCCACTCCTTTTGACCTCTTTTCATTCTTCATGACATATGTCGTGCATGGTTAGCACATTTCGTTTCAAGTTTCCTGTTCCCTTGCTTTATCTCCTCCCTTGCATGAACACAATCATTATGAGAAGATATTTACCATCCATACCTTGCATCTCCGAGGATAACATGTCAGGTACGGCTTTCGCAGACATACAGCATGACACATTATATTAGAAGGTTTACTTTGCTAAATATTGTTTGCTGATAATTTTACTCTTTTGTGATCTTTCTTCAACAGACTGTTTTTGACAGGCACTTTCCAGGCAGCTCGGTAACATCTAAATCAAACCGACCATTTTGCTGCATAAAATGAAAAACATAATCAACAGCACCAGAACATTCTGGCAGATCACGTAATTTTTCTCTTAAATCTTAGCAGTTTTCTGACTCAAAACTTTTATTTTCTAAGGGTAGCTGTAACGCTGATAGCAATTTAGCTTCAAGCATTCAGACAGCACACAACACTCCCCCCCTCCCAGTTTGCCAGAGAAAAGGCATCTGAAGCAACATTTTCTGTAAAAGCATAATTAATGCTAAGTTACTACAAGGCTTGTTCTGAAATGGTGGCATTAACCACAATCAAATTTAAGTGTGTTTTTTTTTTTGTTTGTTTGTTTGTTTTCTCGCATAAATATAGATGATGTGTAAGTTGACTCATCACACACAGAGATTATGATTTCCAATTTTGTATTTTTGTTTCTATTGCAATTTTAAAATTATTTTTATGAATCACAATATCTCTTAAGCTGACTGCCTGCAAAGGACAGGGACATAGAGGGTTGCCTAAACCCTTAAAAGTGTGCTGAAAGTTTCTTTTGTCTAACACACCAGCTAACTTCTCGATTAGATAAAGAACTAAGAAAACTACTCTGGTGGATAAGATGGCAATCAAATGTGGAAATCTTCACTGTATAGAGCACCCTGGGGTTTGTTAAATATCTGCAGATCTGCTTGTTGTAAGTGACAATGTTTATTCTTGCAAGTGAATTCCAAGATAGCCTGGCTTCCTTGGGGTTTAATCTCAGCCTTTTTTTGTTTCTCTGATTAGTTGAAAACTGTAGCAGGTCACCCAGGCTCTTTGAAGAATGAAGGGTCTCATTCCAGGGTGAGGCCCAGCGAATTTGTGAATGAATGAAAAGTTAATTGAGGAAAAGGGCAGAGCATACTTCAGTCATAGTTAATTTAAGAAAAGCTGATAAGTTAGTAAATAGAAACACCAGTATATTCTTTCAAGTAGAATTTCTGCTCTTATGGATATCTTAGGTGCTGTTGCTCTGGCCATTCTAGAGATTGGTGCTTGTCGCTGACACTTTATTATCTAATCTTCTGCCCAAGGAGAGATTCTGTAGTGTTGAGTAATTACGAATAGATTGAGCTTGGCTGGAAAGTGCCTTCACAAAAATACAAGGGAAGCTTATGCTCCGTAAACTTTGTGAATTTTATTTTAACCTAGAAAATACACATATATATTATATGTATAGTACTAACAAACATTGTGGAAAATACCTTGAATGTTTTAGTCCATCATTTTTTAGGGAGGTGAATGAAACTGTTGAATCACGTTCTGGACTTTTATTGCACTTAAAATGTCTTTTGTAAGCACTGCAGGATTGTAGTAAAATACAAAAATGGAGTAGTGACTCGATAAAAGCCATCTATTCAATTTTAAACTGTTACATTAAAGCTATAAAAACAAAACACAAAAAACTCATGTGCAAGCAAATGAAAGGCACTCTTTCTTCATGTGTAGAGAAGTGGAAGAGAAAGCTGTGTTTTGCTGGAGGAAAGCTGCTTAAGGAAAATGTGTAACTGTGAGCTGTGCAAGGAAGGGAGAGCAATGAGAAAAGCAAGGGCCACAGGCAGCAGCTTTTTAAGCTTCTGCAGCCACATTTTTTTTTAATAGAGTCAATGAAGCCACAGCAAACATCTGGGTAGACAGAATCAAACATTTCTTCAATTTTAAATATGCTTTGGGCTCGCGTGGGACTTGCCAGCCACGCATCTCAGAGCACCCTGCCAACATCTCTCCAATCCTCTGAGGTGAGTGTCATCCTCACTTGGTAGATAAGGAAAATGTAGCAGGAAGAGTGTAAAGAATTTGCCATACGTCACACCAGAAGACTGCAGAACAGTTAAAAATAAAAGATAGTCTGAATAAAGACAGCACAATTTGGAGGAGGGTAATGACTCAATACTCTGGTTCCTGGGATAGGAAACTTACCCCTGCTTCCGAGGGCACAGCCTGGGGCTGCGAATTATCGTGTCCAAGTTACCTGGGTTGGAATTACCCCACTGGAAAAAGAGAAACGGGTGTTTCAGGTCGGGATCCAGGAGGGCTGGGGCCCTGCTCTCAGGTGCTGTCATGGCTGTGCGGGGACTTAGGGAGGCCACGGCCTCTCCCTGCACCTCAGCTGCTTGCTTGCCCAGGGTGGGGATGGCAGCACCCACTTTTATCTGAAAACAAGAAAAAGCAAGTGGTCTTGGGTCCTTGGACACACAGACGCAGAACTGAAAGTCTGGGGTTTCCATTCATTTAATTTCAGGCCTAGATTAAACACACTGAATTTGACTCAAAAATCCTAAAAGAAAGAAGTAAGAGACTCCAGTTCCTCTGTGTTCACTGTACAACTTCTACAGGTTTGTAACGGAGCCCTACCAGGGCCCCCACCTTCTTCTCCCTTTACATCTCTAGCAGAGGGAATGGCAGCGATTCAGATACGGCCTTTTGGTTTCCCCCATGAAGAGCAGGCCCTGCTGATATGGGGGGCTAGCCATTGCCATTCCAGTGTGTGGACATGCACAAACTGATCTGTAACAAAGCTTTCTCTGGCAAAATCTAAATAACATAAGAACTGCTACTGCTGTTAGTAAAAGAGGAGCCACCTCAGCCTCTACAGATCAGAAACCTACCTCGTGACTACGTTAAGGGTGCCAAATACGCGTCCACTGCCTCTTCTCACACAACACTTTGATGACATGTAATGAAAATGTAATTTAATTAATCTGTAATCACATATAATAACAATTGGAGTGCGATTTAAAGATGTCTACGCTGGCAGAACTGGCTCCAGGGAGAAGGAAATGGGCCTGAGGTCCCAACTCCATTTGGGACTGGGGGGAATAGCCTGTGCCTGCTTGACTCTAAACCTATGTCCACGGCCCTGTCTCCAGCTGCATGGTACCACAAACACAAATTCCCACAGCCCTCCCACACACCCTATTCACTAACCCAACCAATTTAATTTTGGTGCTTAAACAATACTGGGTGCAGAAGAAATTGCGCTGTCAGGGGGTTGCAGACCATGTACTTTGCTGACCTGTAGCTCCTCTGAAGGAGAGATTTGACTTACAAAAATAGAAACAAGAGCTGTACTCTTTCTGCTGATACCAAGACATCATTATCAGCAAAATAAACAGCAACTGATTAAATGAGAAGCTAAAGTTTTAGTTGCAGGGGCAACTTCTAGCAGCCTTAGGTCATGTTCAATTTAGGTAATCATGGTCAGCCCTATGCATAACCACAACTAACTAGCATGATTTTAATCATATTTTACCATGGATACAAAGTACAAAGGTTTGTTTAAAAATATGTTGATTAAAACCTAGGAGTGAGCCCACTTCAAAAGCCTTCTCAAAATTGCATACATGGGTCCAGATCCAAAAAAAAAAAAAAAAGAAGAAAAAAAAAGGCACCTGAAAGTCACATGATTCAGTGTTTCATTTGTAAGCCCTTGATTCCAGAGAGCAATGCAAGCACATCCTGACTCTGGCACCCAAATGTGCTCAGAGGAAGGAGGTGGCTCCTTGGAGACCCGGCAGGAGCTCCCCATGGTCAGCACACATAGAGCAGTGCCTCAGGAGGCCCATTACCACTGTGCCCTCTCCTGAAACACACGGAGGACTTCCAGGCCCTCAGAGCTCCTCTCTGGGAAGCTGGTTCCTAAGTCGTGGTGCCAATCCACTGCCTTGGGATGACTAATGTGGCAGAGGTTACAGCATATGCCCAGGCTGAGGTTCAGCCCTTTCATTACTGAGAAGGCGCCTGTGCCCACCTCCTGCTGCCAAACCTTCAGCCTGGTCAAGACCAGAAGCCATCAGGGATGGACTCTGGCTTCCTCACTGCTGGGTGGGCAGAGTCCTGGCTTACCAAGCAGGGCCAGCCCTTTCATCCATTATCCACTCTGCACTCAGTCCAAAATACCTAAGCGCTCCTGTGGACGGGGACCAGGACATGGCGCTCTGCCCTCATGGCAGGGACATCCCGAGGGGCAGCTGCTTTGATTCACCTCTGGCCTGTGTGGCCAGGACTCCTCTCCCTTCCACAGATGTCAGTGTGGGGAGATGATGCTGCAGCCCGGCCCCCTCCCCAGCCCCCAGTGGCTCCAAACAAGAAACTCAGGAAACCCAAATCCTGGGAGCGAAATACAAAGCACATGGAGGAAAGATGCTGCGCTCGTGTCTGCCACCGCCTTCTGAAAGACGGGAATCTCAGGGTGTTTTTTTGTACTGCCCTTTTTCTTTGTCCTTCTCTCCTTTTTAAAGTACAATCCTTAATTCCACAGCTCTTCTGCTATCCATTGTGTTGGTGTTTTTTCTCCCTTAACTGGAGAACGTGTATTTTATTTATTGTAGCTTAAGACACTCAACTTTTAATTTGAAAGAAACCATTTCCATCCAATTTTGTTGGAACTGCCTCCACCCACCCCATCCCCCAGCAACACATTTTTTTTCAGGCCAATTCCCACGGTGGCACTGAGCGCTGCTGAGCCTAGGCCCAGACCCACTCTGCCCCTCTGGGCTACGGCGGGCACGAAGCGCGGTGCTGGGGGCACGGGGCACGTCAGGGGTGGAGGAATCGAGCTCCGTGTGCAGGGACCCCGCAAGGCAGCATGCTGAATTTAAACTTTGACCTTTTCCCTCTCTCTGCTGTGATACACAACAGGCACTTACCGAACCCAAGCTGGTAAAATAACAGCCTTTTTCTTTCTTTCCTTTTTTTTTTTTTTTTTTTCTCTTTTGTTTAGTTTTTCATAATGATGAAGCCATACCAGTTGAGAAGTCAATCTTTTTGATCTTTTGCAAAACCAGCAAATACCTCCATGTTACCACTTTAGCTATAGGTGTGAAAAATATTTACAGGGTTCTATTTAGAACTGAAATAGAATAAAAATAAAATACAGATCAGTCTCCTTCCACCCTCAAAAATAATAAGCTATACCTTCCACTAACCCTTCTCTAAAGGTTTTCTTCTTTTAGGTATAGAACACAGTAAATCCCTCTGGGGAATACACTTGTAATTACAGCTACCACTTTTATTTTGGTTTTAATTACAGATTCAGTGCTTAACAAAATTACATTTCAAATGAGTCAAGTTCGCTAATTATTTTAATTTCTTTGGATTTTTAGGCCTTTTAAAAGTCAACTGGATAAGGCTTTTCCATCTCCCAGTCAGTTAAGGCAAACAAATGCCATTCCTACTTGATGTTCTTTAAGCTTCAGTGATTTTGTTATTTTAACATCTCTTAAATGTAAAGAACTTTTCAAGATGTCAATTCTCCCACCAATAAACTTAATTAAAATGTACATTTAAATGAAAGAGATAATTAATTCACACCATTCCATTTGCTTATTACTTGACAGTCAGGGTGTATTAAAAGCTCAGACCTGTGAAAAGAAAACACACAGAAAGAGGCACAAATAAAACAATCGGCATCAAAATATCATTTTCTGTCACCATTTTCCTATGTTCCTATAATAAAACTGTCAACTGCATGAAGTTATTTTCTGCTTTTTATGAGAGTGGATTATCCTCACTTTCCAGTGAATTAATTTCACTGACACTGTAAATTTTTGTTTGCACTCGTTTTTCTTTTTAATTTTAGAAGTCATGATGGTTATGGCTATTGCTATATTTAAACATCCCCCACCCCCCTGAATGGCCGCCTGGACTATCAGTAACTTTTTCCAGCTAATTCTGTTTAACAAGTCAGTGTTTCCTTTGTTTGAAAGGTGACTTCGAGAACCAATCACTTCCAGCTAGGAATAATACCCATTTAGTTATTTTTTATTATTATTTTCTTTACAAAAATCTAACCCCTGTGGGATTTTGAATGGAATGTGTTTTGTCGCAAGGCAAACAAATAATGTTTGTAGAAAGTCTAATTATTAGCAAACCACTCTTTTCTTGTTCAGGGGGCCGTACTGATTGGGGCGAGAGCTCCCTTTGGTAAAGCCGGGCCGCACTGGACTTTCAGTGGCCAGCTGATTAATTCCCCCACATCTAGCACGGCCAGAAGAAAGGCATGCAGAAACAAAGTTGGTTTTGTCAGCAGCTCTGTTCCCCCTTTGCTCTGCTCAGAGGCGCCTGGCCAATGCGGGTGGCAGGGCACCGCCAGCTTCCTGGCTCTCCCCCAGGCACTCAAGGGGCATACATTGGTTTTCTCCCCAGCTTCCCAAAGGGCACCAACCGCTTTCAAGTGGCTCGAGCCATGCTCCGTGCCTGTGCCAGAGCCTTCCAGCCTTGCAAAGGGAGGAAAAGCCTCTCTTTTGGCCAGAGCATCATGGAGAAGCAGGAGTTGTGGCTTTGTTGTTTCGTGTGTTGGTTATTTGGGGGAGAGAAATGGGTTTGAGCAGCCCACCTGGGAACGTAATGAGGGGCGATGAGGAATCTCAGCTTCCAGAGATCTCCCCCCTGGCCCCAAAGGCAATCAGATAACCTCTCCCTGGTAGGGTTTCCAGGGAAGGGCAGGTCACATTACTGGAAAGTGCAGGCTCAGTAATGGCCAAAACATTTACCTAAAGACCTCTTTAGGAAGCTGTTCTTAGGATGTGGTGAGAAGGAACTACACTGAGGAGCCTCTGGTACAAGCTGTCTCTGGCAGTGTGAACACAGCTGATCTGTTCTTGACTGCATGACTGGCTAGGAAACTTTGACTGTGAAGACGCTGTGACTGTCAAGAAAAAAATGAGTGAAGTACAAAGGATATTTTGGGCATAATAGCTAGTCATTCCGGACACTAAGGAAATACCCACATAGGCACGCATCACAAAATGTTACATATATGGAAATGTTATGATAGCTCATACTGCCTCATCATTTCCATTAAAAAGTTCTGTTTTCAGGGATTTCATAATTCACCCATAAACATTTATTCTGGGGCAAAACTAGATGTACCATATCCTGTAAGAGAGAGTTTTAAAAAACCTACTACCCAAACCCAGTAAGTTGCTACAGAGGAAATGTTATATTAACAGAAGTTCTAACCAAAAATGGTTAGTTGCAGAATAACAGGATTGTTTTGTGCATCAATACTTTCTGAGACTATCAATATATTGTACTTTCTTGATATTTCACCTCCCACGTGGGACTGTGAAACTGCTAGCAAATGTTAATTATTTTTCAGTGTTGCCTTCAGGTAGAGCAGAAGTTATTCCCCCTTGATACATGAGGAAACAAAAGGGTTCAACATGATGAAGACACAAATGGCATAAGAGGAGACATTTCCCAGTGTCACTGATTATCTAACTTCCTTCTTTAAAATACCCCCTCTTTTTTAGATACAGAAATGTGTGTCCTTGCTTTTGACACGGAAAAACAAAGACAAGTTAATTTGATTTTCATTGTGATTTAGCAATGTACTTCAACAAATATGTACTATATCTCCTTTGAGACTACCGTACACTGGAGTTTTGTCTCCCCATTGAATGACTGATAGTAACAAAATTAGGTAAATTCTCACCCTAGAACATTTGTGCTATTATCTCAGAAAAGGACAGAGTAAAGTAACAGAGACACCAAAGTTGTGCAGGTTACAAATTGTAAGGTGGTGTCTGTCCTAGGAGACCTCCCACATTCATGTAACTGGAAACACCTTCCACTTAGCACTGGTTGTCTTAGGAACTGAGCATCTTAAGAAGCAACAATTCATTGAAAATTAATAAAAATAAAAATGTAAACAACACAACATTCCTACCCTGGATTTGAAGTCTTTGAAGTCTTTAGGACATATTTCTCTTGCCCTTTCATGCTTTTTTTTCTATAGTTCAGAAAGGGATAGTGCGCTCCCTGATCTCTGCATATAAACAGAAAATCACGGATCCAGGAGCTGAGGTTTCAGATACTGGAGATGGGCAAATACTAAACATTACATCTCCACATCTGTTGGGCTTGCAACCCCAGATGCTACTGTAAACAATTTAATTTCTGCCAAGCTCGTGACCCCACTTGTAACTTCTGTGACCCCACTTCTGGCCATGACTTCTAGATTGGGAACTGCTGCTGGAAATATCTGATTGTTTATTTCAAACATTATGCTGAGAGTTGCTAGCTTCCCCCCCCTCCTGATGAAAACATCAGGAGCTGGACTCCAGTAAAGTTGTGCGGCTGAAACTTTTGAAATATGGTCATTTAAAGCCTTGTCTTTAAGTCTACCTTTCCATTCTAACGCCTCCTCCCAGTGCGCAGAATGTATGCGTGACCACCATAGCACCACCTACCAACCTCCTCAGATTTATAGTGAGTGAAGTAACAGTGATACCCTCTGGAAAAGCTCTTCTGAAAAAGAAACCCATGGCAGAAATCATATGTTATCTGTTGAGATCTCACGGCTTTTCTCTCATGTAGAAATTCCTGGTGAAGATGCCAGCCCAGCCCAGCCCAGCTTTCCAGGCCAGCTCCGTGCCTGAGCCCAGGCTCCAGGGCTGGGTTTGGGCTGTTCCTTGGCCTCTGTCTCGCCCTGGGTGCTGGTGAGCAGGGAAGCAGCCCAGCTTGCCCCTGGCTCATGGTCATGTTGGAGGAGGGCAGGAGCTAGCACACAGCCCGGGCAGCCTCCCGGTGTGCAGGCTGCTGTTCATTAGGGCCAGAGCCCCACACTGCAGCTTGTCTGAGCGGCCCATGGCCTTCGGTGCTTCTTTATGACACGTAGAGAAATCCTGAAATGATATTTTTCTTTTAGCATTAGAAATTCAGGTGTTGTCTGGCTTGGAAATCTCCAAGGCAACCGGGGAGCAAGGGGAAACAATGACATTACAAGAGCCAAGAGACTGAAAGCTGAGCAACTGAGAACCATTAGTGGGGTTGCCAACTCCAATGGTTTTCCTTACGGGCTGCAGGATTTCAGACCCTCAGAAAGTTTTGGAGGGATAAGCTGTGTCTGTAGGAAGAGCTCCCCAGGCTGGTTGTTCCCTCTCTCCCACCAGCCTCCTGAGGAAGCAGTCACCCAGAGGTGCTGCAGCTGCATCCCCCCACGGCACCAGGTGCCCGAGGACTTTGCTCCTGGCTACCCGATTCCCCCACTCACCGCTTCACAAGAAAGGGTTGCCCTAATGGGAGGCATATACCAAGAAGAGCTAAAGGAATAGTGCTAGCTAAGTTAGCCACTCCATTAATTAATGCAGAAAGGCTAAATTGTGTTTGGAGGAAGGATAGGTGGGTAGTCAATCTGGGGGGCTGCAGGGATGGAGAGATTTTGTGCATGGGAATTAACCTACATTTATACACAAGAGGAGTGTGCCATTATGCTTCTGTGTAGGGGCTGGGGGAGTTCCTGGTGATGAAGTGCCTGTTCCTGTCAATGCTACGGGTTTGGAGTTGGCTGTAGGACAGAAGCAGGTTATCCCTCCCCATGGTCATGGGACTGTACACAGCAGCATTGCCCTGGGATTTGGGGTGGGTGGGAGTGGAAGAAAAGCAATGAATGGTTTCTCTGTGGTAGAGCACACTTTGCTAATTGCTTCTTATAGTTGTACTGTGAGGAACTCATGTTAAGCACGTAAACATAGTTTTGAGATGTTATGCCAATGACCTGATTTGGAACAGTAGATTCCAACCCTGATCACCACCTGGTCCTTGTTTAATAAATTCTTGTGACTTGTTTCACCTGACATTTGTTAGACCTGTCTCTTTGTTTTGCTGATTAAAAAAGCATTTATGGAATGGTGGTGAATTAAATGTGGAAGAAAAGTCTATGACAATGGTAAGTCTGTGGCACAAACCCTGTAAACGGAGCTGTAAGTTAATTCTGAAAAATCTCCCCTTTCTTTTCCCTAGGTATTTCACAGTTGTTCTGTATGTTAACATGTTCCACACAGGGGTCAGCAGTAGTTAACCATAATGAGGTAATTACAAGGTACATTGAGTACGGATGTATGTTAAGGGACATACATTAAGGATGTAGAATAATGTTGCTGCAGTGACAGCAAGTTCAGGATTTGAAGTTATGTTCTATATATTGAATACCTTTAATAGCACTTTTTTTTTAATAGACTTCATCAGCTTTGGTTTTCCTTATTACTGTATGCATTAGTGTGTATATATTTATCTGTGTGTGTGGAAACTAATGACAGAGGTCAGGGATGTCAATTAATGATGTGAAATGTAATAGATGTCTCAATTTGGCTGAAGTTTTTTTTTTTTTTTTTTTTTTTTTTTCTTTCCTGCAGATTTGAAATGACTGCAGATTTCTGCAGATTTAAAATGAGAAAATATGCTATGCTTTTTTTCTTTTTTTGGTGCATATGCGTGTATGTGATTTTGACGAACAGTTGCAGAATACGTGAAGAGGAGGCAATAGGAAAGCTGGCCGTGTGAAACAGCTGTACTAGCTGCAGAGAAGAGGAATAACATGTGAAAGGAGTTGAGAGTGAAGACAATACATGCTTACATCATGAGCACGGCTTTTGTAGATATCTGAGCTACCTGAAGCTAGGTAGCATAAGATCTCCTAGCAGGAGGCTCACAGAAGCAAGCAGCTTATTTGGGGTGGTAAAACCTGCTTCAGGCTGGCGAAGGGGGTACCTTGGGTGGTAATCAGTGCTGAGCAATGAGCTGCTGTGATACTACCACCAGCAGCACTTGTGCTGCTCACTTAGAACCTGTCCCTGAAGCGGTATGCAGGTGCCTGCGGTGCAGTTACACCTTACACCTCTGCAGCACAACAGCACTAAGGGCAAATTTGGAATCTTGTCTTGAAGAGAAGGAGGAGCCTCTGTGAATGCTCTAAAGTATATGACTGAACTTTAAATTTGGTTATTTTAAATTATGGTATTTCTATGTTTGGTAATATGGGCATTTAATACACGTTGTATATAACAACTTACTTGCAGTTAAATCACTGTAGGGCAAATGCATCATCTAAACCGAGATGTCAGCACGCATTTTGTGTGTGACTTGGTTACCTGCTATAACCTACACCCAGACATACAAGTGCATGCATGTACAGCAGATATATAATTATCCTTATACAAATGCACACATTTAACGCAGGATTCTTATTTATCCTCCTAGCCTAATTAACTGCAAGGTCGGAAATACTGTTTTTTTACTAACACGCGGAGTCATCAAATTAAACCTGCCTTAACATTTCCAGTGTTGAAACCATCAACAAAGCAACAAACCCTAAAAGCGCCCTGAGAAGGAGAACACTCGCGGAGCAGGAGGCAGGGGAGTGCAATTCCCCTTTATATCACAGCTTTCTTCTCGACCCACTGCCGCTGCTCGGGTGGGTGCTTCTCACACCGGGGCCGCGTCGGATGCCCGGAGTCCGGAGCCTGAGTCAGGGCTTCCTGCCGCAGCCGGCCCGCCCCCGCGGGGCCTTACTCACCGGCCGTGCCGCCTCCATCCCTGTCCCCTGGGCACCTTCCCTTCCCTTCCCCTCCCCTCCCCGCCCCGCCCCGGTCCCGGCCGCCCTTTCTGGGGCTGCGGCGGTGGAAAGTAATCGATCTTGTTTAGGAGCCGGTGCGCGGCTAACACTTCCTGCAGTAATTTGTGACCGCGGCTATTGCCGGTGCTCGCCCCCTTCGCTCGCCGCCCCGACGCCGCGCAGTCTGCCGGGGAGGAGCCCGGCCGCCGGGCGAGGGGGCAGGGCCGGCGGGGAGGGGAAGGGCCGGCGGGGAGGGGGGAGAGAGGGGAGGGGAGGAAATCCCCCTCCGCAGCCGCCTTCTTTGGGGGTCCCTGCAGCCCGGCACTGAGCCGCC
>NC_048893.1:35907632-35926798 GCF_011077185.1 Oxyura jamaicensis
ATGAATGGGCTTGGAAGCCCGGTGACAAATTAAAAGCGCTTTTCTTGGAAAAGCCAGGCGGCGTGTGATGGGTTCAAACCGAGTTTCAACAACAAACCTCCCCATTCAGCGCGGGCCAGGAAGGGAAGAGGTGCTTCCCCCCTTCCTCCCGAACGGCTGGGAGGGGAGGGGATGCGATGGGATGGGATGGCGGCGGGGGTCCCAAGCCCCGGCACCCCTCGCTCTCGCCCTGTCCACTCGCCCTTTCACCTCCTTCCTCCCTCCCTCCCTCCGTCCCCTCTCGGGCCGGGGCTGTCCCAGCGGCGGGGACATGGGCAGAGCCAGGGGCCAGACCCAAAGGTAAGGGCGTTGGTGCCGCCCGCAGGCGCTGCCGGCCCCGGTGCGGAGCGTGTCCCCCCGCCCGTGTGCGGAGCCCGGGGAGGAGGTGCTTGCTCGCATCTCACCCATCTGTGCCGCTTAATTTTTATTTATCCACCCTTTAAACACCACCCCCTCCGCCCCCCCCGCCCCATACCGATTCCTTCCCGTTGCAGTTTAAAGACCGAGGCCGTGCGAGTCCCCCCCAGCCCCTTCGTCCCCAAACACCTCGGGTTATTTTTTGGCAAATAGCTCTCCCCGGCGAAGCGGAGGGCTCGGGGCGGGGGCAGCGAGTTTTTCTGAATGGTGGCGAGGAGGAGCGTAGGGAAAGCGGTGATCCCTCGCTGCTGTCGAGCTGGCTGCCCCGATCGTGGGAAAGTGGCTGCACGTAAAGCAGCGGATTCTTTGTCCCTGTTGTTCTTCTGTAATCGATCTCACTTCAAGTCGAGGGGTGGAAAACTTCAAAGGCGGATCAGGCTGTTGGAGGTCGGGGCGAGAGCACAATCGGCTCGTAATGCACCCACTTTGCCTCCTCCCCCCCCGCAGCCCCCCTCCTCCTCCTCTAGGAGCAGGGGCTGGCTGGGCTGGGGGTGAGGGGAAGAGCCCTCCGATCCCTAAAGCACACCCCATCAATAAATAAAATTCAGACTTTGTGGAAAGAGGGAGGGAAGGAAGAGAGTTGGGGGCGTTAATACACCCAAGTCAAACACACAGGCTCCTGACTGCACTGTTAATGTCTCTCCTGTCTTGTCTAAATAGCTGCTTTCTGGTCATACATGGAAGAGTTTTCGCTTTTTTTTTTTTTTTTTTTTTTTTTTTTTTTCCTCTAGGTCAATTTTAGGACTGTCCAGTTTCCAGTGTAAGTTAAAGAAAAAAAAAAAAAAAAAAAAAGCTGCTTGGCACTAGCCGAGGGTTGTCCTTCGTAGTTTGTAGTACAAAGCAATCTCCCATGGCATGCAGTTTGAGCAGAGGGAGGAGGGAGCACGAACGGTGCCAAGTCAATGCACAACCACTCTGTGGACATCTGCCATGTAGAGCCAGCTGCGGCTGGGACTTTGGTCGGATCTGCCAACATGTGAAAACTGCATCGAGGGACCGAAGGGATATCCAAAGACATGGAAATCACAGAATCACAGAATCACAGAATTTCTAGGTTGGAAGAGACCTCAAGATCATCGAGTCCAACCTCTAACCTAACACTAACAGTCCCCACTAAACCATATCCCTAAGCTCTACATCTAAACGTCTTTTGAAGACTTCCAGGGATGGTGACTCCACCACCTCCCTGGGCAGCCTGTTCCAATGCCTCACAACCCTTTCAGTAAAGAAGCTCTTCCTAACATCTGACCTAAAACTCCCCTGGCGCAACTTTAGCCCATTCCCCCTCGTCCTGTCACCAGGCACGTGGGAGAACAGGCCAACCCCCACCTCTCTACAGCCTCCTTTAAGGTATCTGTAGAGAGCGATAAGGTCGCCCCTGAGCCTCCTCTTCTCCAGGCTGAATAAGCCCAGCTCCTTCAGCCGCTCCTCGTAGGACTTGTTCTCCAGGCCCCTCACCAGCTTCGTCGCCCTTCTTTGGACCCGCTCAAGCACCTCGATGTCCTTCTTGTAGCGAGGGGCCCAAAACTGAACACAGTACTCGAGGTGCGGCCTCACCAGAGCCGAGTACAGGGGGACGATCACCTCCCTAGCCCTGCTGGTCACACTATTTCTGATACAAGCCAGGATGCTGTTGGCCTTCTTGGCCACCTGAGCACACTGCTGGCTCATATTCAGCCGACTGTCCACTATCACTCCCAGGTCCTTCTCCGCCTGGCAGCTCTCCAACCACTCATCTCCCAGCCTGTAGCTCTGCTTGGGGTTATTACGCCCCAGGTGCAGGACCCGGCACTTGGCCTTGTTAAACTTCATGCAGTTGACCTCAGCCCATCGGTCCAGCCTATCCAGATCCTCCTGCAGAGCCTTCCTACCCTCGAGCAGATCGACACACGCACCTAACTTGGTGTCATCTGCAAACTTACTGAGGGTGCACTCAATGCCCTCGTCCAGATCATTGATGAAGATGTTAAAGAGGACCGGCCCCAGCACCGAGCCCTGGGGGACGCCACTAGTGACTGGCCTCCAACTGGACTTGACTCCATTTACCACAACTCTTTGGGCCCGGCTATCCAGCCAGTTTCTAACCCAACGAAGCGTGCGCCAGTCCAAGCCAAGAGCAGCCAGTTTCTTGAGGAGAATGCTGTGGGAGACGGTGTCAAAAGCCTTGCTGAAGTCAAGGTAGACCACATCCACAGCCTTTCCCTCGTCCACCCAGCGCGACACTTTGTCATAGAAGGAGATCAGGTTCGTCAAGCAGGACCTGCCTTCCACAAACCCATGCTGACTGGGCCCGATCGCCTGCTTGCCCTTCAAGTGCCGCATGATGACTCCCAAGAGGATCTGCTCCATGAGCTTCCCTGGTACTGAGGTCAAACTGACAGGCCTGTAGTTCCCCGGGTCAGCCCTCCGGCCCTTCTTGTAGATGGGCGTCACATTCGCCAGCCGCCAGTCAGCTGGGACCTCCCCCGATAGCCAGGACTGCTGATAAATGATGGATAGTGGCTTGGCCAGCTCCTCTGCCAGTTCTCTCAGTACCCTTGGGTGGATCCCATCCGGCCCCATCGACTTGTGCACATCCAAGTGCCGTAGCAGGTCACCAACCAGTTCTTCGTGGATGGTGAGGGCCACATCCTGCTCCCCATCCCCTTCCACCAGCTCAGGGTACTGGGAATCCAGAAAACAACCGGTATTGCCGCTAAAGACTGAGGCAAAGAAGGCATTGAGCACCTCCGCCTTTTCCTCATCTCTTGTAACTAAGTTTCCCCCTGCATCCAGTAAAGGATGGAGATTCTCCTTTGTCCTCCTTTTTGTGTTGACGTATTTATAAAAGCGTTTTTTGTTATCTTTAACGGCAGTAGCCAGATTGAGCTCCAGATGAGCTTTGGCCTTCCTAATTTTGTCCCTGCACAGCCTCGCTACATCCTTATAGTCCTCCCTAGTGGCCAGCCCACTTTTCCAAAGATTATAAACCCTCTTTTTTCTCCTAAGCTCAAGCCACAGTTCTCTGTTCAGCCAGGCTGGCCTTCTTCCCCGCTGGCTCATCTTTGGGCACATGGGAACAGACCGCTCCTGCGCCATTAGGATTTGCCTCTTGAAGAGCGCCCAGCCTTCCTGGACCCCTCTGCCCTTCAGAACCGCCTCCCAAGGGACTCTACCAACCAGTGTCCTCAGCAGCCCAAAGTCAGCTCTCCGAAAGTCCAGTACAGTGGTTTTACTGGTTCCCTTCCTGGCCTCGCCAAGAATAGTGAACTCCACCATTTCGTGGTCACTCTGCCCAAGACAGCTCCCGACAATCACATCCTCCACCAGTCCTTCTCTGTTTGTGAAGAGAAGGTCTAGCGGGGCACCACCCCTGGTAGGCTCACTAATCAGCTGCGTCAGGAAGCTATCTTCCACTTTCTCCAGAAACCTCCTAGACTGCTTTCTCTGGGCTGTGTTGTGCTTCCAGGATATGTCAGGGAAGTTGAAGTCCCCCACGAGTACAAGCGCTGAAGATTTCGCAACTTCTGTCAGCTGCCTGTAGAACTCCTCATCCGTCTCCTCATCCTGGTTTGGCGGTCTGTAACAGACCCCGACCAGGACGCTAGCCTTGTTGTCCCTGCCGATCCTAACCCAAAGGGACTCGATCTTGTCATTCCTAGCCTCGAGTTCTACAACATCGAAAGACTCTCTAATATAGAGAGCCACACCGCCACCCCTTCTGTGCTGTCTGTCCCTTCTGAAGAGCCTATAGCCAGGCATTGCAGCACTCCAGTCATGAGACTGGTCCCACCACGTTTCCGTGATGGCAACCAAGTTGTAGCCTGCCCGCTGCACGATGGCTTCCAGCTCCTCCTGTTTGTTACCCATGCTGCGTGCATTGGTGTAGATGCACTTCAGCTGGGCCATTACCTTATTCCCCGGCCTTGCTATTGTTCCCCCTGGCACAGCTCCAACAATTCTTGCTTCACCCCCATCCCCCTTCTTACCTAGTTTAAAGCCCTATCAATGAGCCCCGCCAGCTCCTGGCCAAGGATCCTTTTTCCCCTAAAGGATAGGGACCCGTCTACGGCCATCAGACCAGGTGCTGAATAAACTGCCCCATGGTCGAAAAACCCAAGATCTCTGCATTGGCACCAGCCCCGGAGCCACGTGTTTAACAGGTGGGCTTTCCTGGTCCTCTCCGTACCCCTCCCTGTCACCGTAGGGATGGACGAAAACACTACCTGCACTCCCGCTCCGTCCACTAACCGTCCCAGCCCCCTAAAGTCTCTTTTGATTGCCTTCAGGCTTCTGTCTTCAATGTCGTCACTGCCCGCCTGGACTATCAGAAGAGGATAATAATCAGAGGGGCGTACCAGGTTGGGAAGCTTCCTGGCAACGTCCCTGACCCTGGCCCCAGGGAGGCAGCAGACTTCCCTATGGGTAGGGTCAGGCCGACAAATAGGGCCCTCTGTTCCCCTAAGGATAGAGTCTCCCACAACAATCACCCTTCTTTCTTTCTTGATGGAGGCAGTCCTGAGGCGTGGAGTCGACCTCCTCGCCCTAGGCATCCTCCTGGGAACACTTTCTACCTCTTCCTCAGTTGCTGTTGATCTCCCAGTCTCCAGGGCCTCAAACCTGTTGTGTAAGGGCACCTGGGAAGGTGGGGCCGGAAGGGGAGGGCATCGCCTGCCATGTCGAGCAGGGACCTGTCTCCATTCCTCCTCAACTCCCAGATCCCCTCCCTCTGCCCGACGGCGACAAGGCAGGGGCTCCACCCCCATTTGGGGTGTCTCAGCCCGGTACCTCTCCTTGAGGCCCTGCAGGGAGTTACTCCACAAGTCTATCTCCCGCTCACACTCCCTGATGGCCCTCAACCTCTCCACCTCCTCCTTGAGCTCCGCCACCATGCGGATCAGGTCATCCACCTGCTCGCACCTCAAATGTGCTCTTGCACTTGCATTTTGATAGACTAGTGGAGAAAAACGATGCAACTATTTATGTTAACAGCGGTTCGTGGCATTTTCTAAATAAGATACTCGGGATAAGATGTCAGAAAACTGCAGTCAGTCTGGATCCACCCCCAGACCTGCCTATCACAGTTGGTGTCTTGAAGCTTTTTAGTACTGTGAGAAAGCTGAATTTAACTTGACATGATCGATGATTTTGTTCCTCTAAATGACTTACTGGTATGTCTTTATTCAACATTAAAACACGCTTTGATTGTATCTTGTAATTTTTCTTGGAAACTATTGGATTCGGTGAGTAACTGCTTAGCAGAGATTAGGTTCCCCCCAGCCCCAGGTTGTGCCCACCTGGCAGTAGAAAAATGCATAAAGAAGCTACTCCCCAGGCCTATCTGAGCCTATTTTGGGATTCCCTTGCCATGAAAAAACATGGTAGCACATTAAGCAGGCAAGTAGCCGGAGCAAGCTATTTTGACTGCTGGCTTGTGCCAGCAACTATAATTTTGGGTAAGCCTCAGACAGCAGAGAGGTGAAAAGATAACTACAAGTCAGTTTGGCATTTCCCATACATTAGCTGTCAGCTATGTCATGCTAGGGACAGGGTTTTAGCTGTTCTGATTTTTTTTTCTTTTTGTCTTTTATTTCTATTGTTGTTAAAAATAAGTAATATTTTAGCATTCTACACATACATGACAGCCCCTCAAATATCTTTCCACATGTACAGTCAGCAATGGTCACTTCCAATTCTGCAATAGTAAGATGGTTACTTAACAATGCATGGGCACATAGCACAGGTGGAGCTCACGGTTGTATTAGGACATTGTGAATCTCATCTCCATTCAACTGATTGTAGCCTTCCAGTTATTCACCTTTTGCATTGCAATTTTCTGTTTTTTTTCTTGGTTTGCTTGTTTTCCTCAGAGTGAAATTTTCAGGATCTGTTTCAGTAAAAATGATTAATCTCTGCTAAAATACAAGGAAAAATTGAAAATGATAAAGCTGTTGACTATTGTTTTACAGTGTAACCATATTCTCAACAGAGTTATTTTTTTCAGTGTTTTGGGATAGAGTCTTAAAAGTAGGCAGGAACCTCTGTCAATTAGGAACAAGCCTTTTAGTGACATGCTTGTACTTGGTGTGATCACTGGGGCAGGATTTTTTTTGGAATGAATGGGTTATTTAAAAAAAAAAAATCCTTACGTCCAATTAACCCAGCCCATGCTGGCTTGGAGAACTATCGTTGCATTGTACATTTGCACATGGAATAGGAATCGTATTATAGCAGTAGGGCTACCATACATCTGATTTTTTTCCCCTTGGATGACAGCTCTCCTTCCCCTCACTCGCCCTCTGGGTCCCATCTGGGTAACCTTTTCATAATTGCACTCTGTGTTTTAAAATCTCTGCCAGAGTGGGAACTGGGGCTTTTTGTTTTGTTCTCTCTCTTGCTCACTCACTTTGTTTTGCTCCAGGGAGAACTAGGCAAGGGCTGGGCTTAGTCCTGTGTGGTATCTAATGAGAGTGCATCAATAGAGCACAGGGGGAGAGGCAAACAAAGCAATGGCAGCAACACAGAGGCACGTAGCAGATCAGTTTGGTGCAGATCCAAACTGCAGATGACTGTTTGGAGGATGACTTAAGTGAGAGGAGGCTTTAGGATTGGTCAATGAGGAGAATAGTGTTAATTTTACAAGGGATTTTGGGCACAGGAGAATTTTGGGATAGTGATCTAAGCTGTGAAGCGTTTAGGGAAAGGCACAAGATGTTGGTGTTAGATGGACCCCTCAAACATGGAGTTTGATGATCTTTGAGTCAGGAGAATTTAGGATTCTTGCCCTGGGCTCTTCTAACAATGACCTCAACTTACGGTAAGGAACATATTCAGGCCTGTTGGACATCATCTCCCACCATGAAACAGGACAAGCAGTAGCAGTAGGCATGCCATGTGGATCTTCTACATACCTGCAGCAGAAACAGATCACAATGCCTACCACTACCGTGATACTGTTACACCTTTTAGATATTGTCAGTAAGGTTTGGGGGCTAGAAATGGGAAAAACAAGTTTCTCCCTCCCCTCCTCCCTTATTCATTAGATTATTGCTTGCCAGTTAATCCTGTTGGAAGAGTAGGGTTTACCTCTGGGACACCTCATCCTATGGTAGAGGCTGCAGGACAAGATAAATTGAACATGCTGGGAATTAATCTTTGCACCCCTCCTACCTCCATCCATATGCCTGGAAGTCCTGCTCTAGCACTTTGCAGAGGGTAAGGAGAACCAGCTTGGCTCAAATAGAAGAGAAAGAGCATCTCTTCTGCCCTATCGTTAAGGTGAGCGAGTAATATCAAGAAGGCTTGATTGAAGGAAAGGAAAGGCAGGGGTTCAACAGGGCTGGTTGGCATAAGGTGGTGCATAGTGGGGCAGAAGTCAACATAATGGATATTGAAAGATTCCAGTAGGATCAGCAGCTTTTCAGGCTGAAATTTTTCAAAATTTTACCAGTAGTTTAATATTTGAGTGCATTTTAAAATATAATGGTGGTGATGTCTGCCCTTTGTCTATGTGTCAAGTTTCATTTAAATCTGAGGCTGAAGTTCCATTAATTTTTTTCCTTTTTCATGTTGCTGTTGAGTTTTGGGCATACATCCCAGTACATCCTTGCCACACTACTGTTAGAGAGGTAGTAATATTCCCACTAAGCAAATGAGAAACCAAGGCTCAGAGACACTACAAGTAAATCGTGATGGATGTGGACCTTTTGAGGTGAAACCTCGAAGTCCTCCAGCTGTGCAGGCACTTCCTACTCCCTCTCCAGTCTGCACTGAATACAAACTCACAGTGAGACCTGAGTTCTCCAGTAGCATGGTTTGATGCAGCATGATCCTTTACATCACGTCATGGAAGAGAAGCTACAGTGCTGAGCATCTTTTCCTCTGCACCAGTTGTACAGTTTTACACCAAAGCTATTTTTTTCTTTTGGATCCTTTCAAGATAGTAGTGTCTTTCTTTCCAGACATGTCCCTGTTATACACGTTCCTGTTATATGTAATTAGGGCTAAAGGCACTTCTGACCTCAGACTCTGTGACAGTGCTTACAGGCAAAACTAGTTAGTTCTCAGGAAGTAAGTTAAACATATTTAGCATAGATGGTCAAAGAAGCTCAAGGGTAACCTTGAAAGTGACCGTGACAGACCAGTTGTGGCATTAAAAAGTCTCTGGCATGGCTGGGAAGTGAACCCAAACCTCCACAGTGCTCCCTCACTTTTGCTAAACATGAGCTCTGCTTCACACTTACCAATACCACCCATTCTGTTTCCCTCTTTTTTTTTTTTTTTTTTTTTTTTTCTTTCTTTTTTAATCTCTCCCTTTAGCACTTGCCTACTCTTTTTACTCTTCATATTCCGTTTTCTTTCACTTTTCAACTTCGACTTAAAATGCTCTATTTAAAAATCTAGGGGCCAGATCCTCGGAGCCAGCCAAACCACACATGGTGCAGGCCCAGGGTATAGGGAGGGGGAAAGTGGCTCTAAGCCATTTTTCATCTCCCTGGATTCTAGGTTGACTTGATGCCAAAGTGGCCCCTGGCATAACTGAGAGCAGGAATGCTCTAAATTACACTAGTTAGAACAGTTCCCAGGGGCCTATCCTATGCCACTTGCTCCTTTCCGCCTTGGCCACCTATGAAGGCCTCCTACACTGCCTTATTCTGTGCAGGGATTTCCTATGTTGGGGAATGCCCAGCTGCCCTATTACAGTACAAAGGTGATGGAGAATCATTCCCTAAACATTTCCAGTATAAATAAAGAAATTCTGTTACAGAATATTGCAGAGCTAACGTAACATTAGCATTTTGTCATCTTAATGACTTTGCTTGAGCATCACATTTTTCCTCCCTACCTTCCATGTTTTAGAATTTCGACAGAGAAAGGGCTTGCTTTTAATTAGGCTGTAAGGTCTTCAAGGTGTGGACTTTTTAGGTTGAGTAAAGAATGGTATGGAGAACAATACAGGAAATATTTTATTTCCTGGGTGCTTTATTTCTGGGTGCTTCCAGATCATAAATAACTATAATTTGGATCACAGCAAATATAGCCAGAAGCCAACACTGAGACATACTGAAATGCCAGTTGAAAAAACAAAAAAGTCTCAGAGCTGAGCAGGTTATCTTAAAAACTTGTGGGAGAGTTGGGTTTCTGAAGTGTCTGATGGCCTGAAGTAACCTGTGAATTTTAGCTGCCATCCAGCAATTTCTTACTTTCCTTCTAAAAACGTTATACTTTGTACCCACATCTTCCACTTCTTTGATGACAAGTTTCCAAAAGTATTGTGGGTTTGCCTAAATTTGGCAATTTTAGCAGAAAGCCTTATTACGTGCTATTGTCCAAAGCAATTAGAACTTGAGCTGAATTAACAAGCCCAGGTTCAAACTGGTTTCAGAAAAATTACTAGATATTCCTGAGCTGCTTCATCTGTAGCCAGTAAGTCTCTCTCATTGTAGTTGTCTTGCTATGTGTATCTTCCACCTGTATTTTGGACACTAAGTACTAAATCTGTGGCTCCAGTACATATCATTTTTGTTGTTGTTGTTTGTTTTGTTTTGTTTTGTTTGTTTGTTTGTTTGTTCGTTTAACTTCCTGGTGTATCAAGGAGTCATACAGCTTTCTGTCACGGAAAGCTTCCTCAAAGAGCTGAGGAGAGAAATTAGTGAAATTTCACTCTGTGTTTTCCTGGAACTATTTATTTTGGAGAGGGGGATTTATAAATGGAAATGTGAATTTTAAATTCCTCTTTTTTTTTTTTTTTTTTTTTTTTTTTCCCCCTGATCCTGTCTACCAGTTATGAAGATTTACAGGGTAAGAAACTCCTCTTGGATGTAAGAACTAAGCTGTTTGTAGGAATGTAGGACTTGATATTCTTCCTTCCTGTGCATTACTGCCATAGTTAAACAGTCCTAGGTTCAGATAGAATAACAGGACATGTGAAGGAACATCTGTGCAGTGAAACTACCATGGCACATGACAGGCATCTTCTTTTGAGCAAGGAGAGGAATATTTGTCTGCTGAAGGGATCCTCCCTTGTACTTTCTCACTCAGAACAAATGACTCAATCAGATGAGAAATACATATATATATATATATATATGCATTTTCCCTGTCAAATACAAGAGATCATGTTTCTTGAGTTTCTTGAGCTTTCAGTACTTTTGTGCATGGCAGAATCCAGAATCTTAAAAGCGTGCTATTGTTATCAGATATCAGGCATCTTATGAAGAAGTAAGAAGCCGATCACATCCTTAGGACAAATTTTATGTGGTTTCAGTTTCCAGGAGTGGTCTTGTGACATGAGGCTATCATGTACTTCATTTTGCTCCACACTGTCAGATTTGGGAAAGTGGGAAAATAGCTTCTGGTGTGGTGGATGGTTTGTCTAGCTGCTAAACTACAGGCAGCACCAGACAGTTCGTGTGCAGACTTCTTGCAGGTCAGTCAGTGTTCAATTTTAATTCAATTCAGTGAGATTTTATTGGCCTGACAAAGTACCCTAGCACATGCACATGCTGAAAGTTTAGCAAAATCACACCTACTAAAATTGCCCTCTTTTATAGGGCAATTTGTGAAGCACTGGTAGCACTCAGGTGGCATGTTACAGTGTCAACAGAGGCTTTCTGAACTTACTGCTTCCACTGACCAATAAAAGCACTAACAAAGACTTGTAGAACTTCTATTTTTCACAAACAGCTTCAATAACCATGCAATGACACTTTCAAGTATTGAAGTCATTCTGTTGTGCTTTAGGGAAATGTTAAGAAAGTTAGTTTTATGTTATCTGTGCTGAGCTATCTGGGTACAGTATGTCAATCAGCAGTAAGACTGAATTTTCCTGCCCAAACCCAAGGAAATCAGAGCCCCCTACAGACTATTTAGCCTTATAATATGTCTGACAAATAGATACAATTCTAATTTTATAGGAGCAGAAACTGAGTTTATAAGATTTGTGTAAAGTCTCAAGGGCTGTCTGTAGCAGGACCTAGAAAGAACCAAGATCTATTTTAACTATAGGTACAGAAACATGACATAAAATGACGTCTAACTGAATTCAGATTTTTTTTTTTTTACTTGAGAAAGACTGATTTAGATGGAAACATATCAAGGGATCGGAACTAGAATTCATTAATGTGAAGCTGATAGTATACCTGCTTGAGGTGGGTGCCTCTTTGGTTGTGCATATGTGGATATGCAGAGATCAAGGACTCTATGGAAAAGCAGAACCCACAACCTGGACCTTGCCAAGGTTGATTGTACGTCTCAGAAGGAAATGGAATAGTGTTGAACAGTGCTAAATAGTGTTGAACAAATAGTGTTTAAATTATCAATTCAAATCCAAAAGCTGGAATAAAATATTTTACATTTGCAAATGGAAATGTATCGTATAGAAAAATTCATTCAGCAGGAAACACAAATAATTTGATATGTTTTCAGCCAGGACAGAGATGTTAAAACAGAACAGAGATGTTAAAACCTTTTTTCCTGACAATTCTTTTCCTGACATTTTTCCTGACAACTCTTATTTACAGTATCAGAATACCTCACTGCAACATTTTCAGTCACCTCCAAACACAATTACATGATTTATAAGTGTAACAAACATGAGAGACACAGCTAGATTTTCAGTCAATATAGACCAGCATTTGCAGGTTGCTGGATCTGTTTTTCAAGGTCAGTTCAGAATGCTGGTGTCTGCATCACTTCTGATTATCTGGAGATCCTGCATCTGGGACCAGTTCTTTCATCCGAGAACCACTTATTTACATGTGAGCATTGCGTAATTTTGTCCATGAGGTATGTGAGATAGACTATGGGTCTCATTAACCGATGGGCCAAGTTCTCTTTATGATGTCTGAGGAGCTCCAAAGAGGCCATGAGGCTGGCTGCAAAGGGATCTTCCCATGCCAGAGAAATGCTTGGGTGGCCATCAGTGACTGCACCAGCTTGTGTCAGGGGGCAGAACGCTACAAGCCACATGTGTGAGGATCTGAGCCCAAACAAACACACCTGGCTGCTGGAAAACTCAAATCTTTATGGCACTGTAGCACAATCTGTGATTCCAGTGCAGAAGAATATCTGATATGGTCTAGATGAGTACATGAGAGAAAGATAATGGAAAGTACTAGGAAGGACGGGACGCATGGTAATGGTTAATGGTAACTGCTACTTTTGCCTTCTTAAGTATCAGTATTAATTGTACTCAAATTCATTCTGAGTCCCAGTGATTGTTCTCCCACTGGTGGCTTCGTCCTTGTGGCGAGGACATAGACACCCCGACAGATGAGTAGGTGTTTAGCACAGCCAACAGACTGAAACAGCTGCGGAAAGGCACAGTACGCAAAGACCTCGCAGATTGATAGTAAAAATGAACTAAGTTGACATCACTTAGCTCTAAGTAACCATGCTTTCCTCAGCATTAATGCTTGATATTTTTGGATGGTGTCCTAGTGGAAGGAAAGCTTTATTCTTCTGAAAGAAGAAATTTGAAGGAATAACTTTATTCTTCTGTGCCTGTGAGCAGCCTGACTGGACTGACCAATGGCAGTGGGCATACTCAGTGTCAGGATCAGAACCAGATCCACACAGAGGTGTCACCATGTGCCAAAGCCTCACACTGAAGTGGTGCAGATAATAACTTGGATGTACTGATAACTCATATATGAAAGTTTAAACAATATTTGCCTGCAGTTATTCCTGTCTCAGGCCAGTGCACTTTGTCCTTTGCTTTTATATGCACCCACAACATTTTTTTCTATGAAAGTAATACACGTGTTTAGTAGCTAATTTGCAGTTATTAACCTTATCAATCATTATTACAAAAATGGTTTTAGAAGAGGCTAATCATCATTATGGACTGGTTTTATATAGCATAAAACAGCTAGTTTTCATCTACAGAACAGCTCCCATACCAGTACTGGCTTCCAACCTTTAAAATGACCAAACCAATATTCTTGAAAAAGTACTGGGATTAATTTATATTTATTTGGAAGCCTGATATCGAATCATATGCAGTGTGACAGGCAACTAAACCTCTGCAAGATGGGAGAGAATCCTGTTTTTTAATGGCATTGCTCAGAAGCATCCCACACTGCTGCTCTATTCGGTTTTAATACAGCTTTGCATTGCTTCCTCCTTTGTCAGTCTTCTGAGCCCTAGTGCACAGATTGCTTCCAGACATATATTCTCACACCCTCTTGGTCTCAAGTGAAATTACCATTCTGATTGTTCCACACATCTTTCTTGTTTTATTTCTATCTTTCTAATCCTGCACCCACTTTGTCTCCCTTACACAGATCCTGTCCCATGCTCCATCCTCAGCAAATCAGTCCCCCATTTTCTTAATGCAGTTTCAGCCTTGATACCCTTTGCTACCCTGTGGTTCCCACCATTTCTTCCATAGTGATGTTGCTTCAGGTACATACGCACTTTGTTCCCATCCCCATTCATATTCTGTCCCCTAATCTTTGCTTATCTAATGCAAATCCTTTGGGCAAAGTCTGAAATAAAGGTAAGAATTCTGCAATTGGAAAAGTGCCAGCATGGCTTCAATGCTATCATCATTTATTAGAGATTTTAGGAAGAAATTTTCCAGCATATCATTATAGAGAGGGAGTGTGTCCATGTATTAAAAGTCCCTATTAATTCCTTACTCTGGTCTATGGGTTACAGGTGTTGCTGGCAAAAGCTGCTATAACGTGCACCTGTTATTCCCATTTTTCATGCTATGCCTTTTCACCAGTAATTCTAGTCCCCTTCTCAGGCCCTTGTGAAATCATACTCAAATGAAAACCACAGATGGTGCAGTTAAACATTGCTCCACAGCCTTTGTACAGCTGAATGTTCACATTGGTTTACTTTTTTTTTTTTTTTTTTTTTTTTCCCCTGCTGTAAGCAACTGTCCTTTTAGAAAGTTGCCTGTTCTTGCTTACTGCTAAACAATTGGGGGGCATGCTTTCAAAAGAAATGAGCAGGAAGCAAGAGTCAGCATACACAGGTGGCTTCCAGTTGCTCTGAAGGTTTTGAGACGATGGCTATGAGAAGCTAGAAGGGCAGAGCTGGAAGAAAAATAAAGGATGAAGAAGGAATGGTATTAGGAAAAGCTGTTGGTTGTAGACTGTTCCATGAATACACCTGTAGATACTCAAAAGAGTGCCATTCCTGCCAGTACTTTACGGTGGTTGTTTTCCTGAAACTTGACAAGTTGAACATTATTATTATTTTGTTGTTGTTGTTGTTGTTTAGAACATTACTAAAAGAGCTATGGTTGAGCATAGAATAACATGGGATCTCAGAAACTGTTTTCACTTAGTTGGACTGTCATCCTGCCTTTTGCTTCAGAAACACAAAAAGAGCTAGTCTTTGCCTAACTGAATTTAGTAACTCAGGTGTTATTGATCGAATGGAACAATTTATTTTTTTCCTGGGTTTTAAAGACTCATTAGATCTCTCCATTAGAACAGTTTTTGAAAGCGGAGTCATGCAGAAATGCAGATGGTAGTTGGCAGCCACTAGCCTAATGATAGAGTGTATTTGTAATGCTAATAACTCATTATCCATGGAAATATAGCAATTTTTAAGTAAACATAAAGAAAGCTGAAAAGAGAAGGATAATGTAATGCATTCTTTAAGAAGAAAGAACTAGACAATGTAACTTTTTTTCTTTCTAATCCTTGGCTACTAGCTGCAGGCTGTTACTGAACATACCACTGTGCCCCAGCACATCTGTACATATTTAGACACTTTGGTATAATCCATGAGAAAAATCCTGCAAACATGCTTGTTGTTTGAGGTTCTGCCCTACCACTAGGATATGTTAACTAGTTAAAGTGAAGCCACTAATTTAGATTGTTTATAAAGAAGTTTATTGTTGGTGGCTTTTGTGGAACATATTAAGTGCGTAGATTTCAGAGCAATGAAACTCATTACCCCCTTTTTTATTTATTTAACTGTTTGAAGTTCTCAGGTGGAAGAGAGCTTCTTAAATGAATATGGTCTGTTTTTAGTGTCTCCAAAAAGTTTGTCTGTCTGTTGTAACCAGTCTTCTTGGCACTGTGGCAAGGTGGGATACATTCCAGTTATGTCAATTATTAGAGTATGAAGAATACAAAAAGAGATTAAGATTCAATAAATCTACAACATAAGAAAAAAAATAATATAATATATAAATAAAATCATAAAAATCAATAAATCTACAGCATATAGAAATATGTTGCCATCTGGTTGCTGTCATTTTTACAACCAGGTAGAAACTGGAAAGATTATAGGGCTATAATTTTAGGAAATCCACTAAATTTAGAAGTGTGCAACTTGAGGCATCCACTTGAGACAACTAAAACAGTGGAGCAAAGAATCAGCAAAATTAACAAATACTGTAAATGTGACCTGGTAGCTCCTTCATTATGACAAGAAGCATTTACAGTGTCCCTGTAAACCTTCCCAAGTGCTTCTCATTTTGCTAAATATTTATAAGAGTTTCATGGGTCTGTGTGCAGGTTTTTGAAGACTTAAGACAAATTTTTGTCTTAAGTACCTGGCCTTTATAATGCTTTTTCTCCTCAAATCCTGTTAAGACCTGGGACTGATTGCCCTTAGGTTCTTGCAAGATTGGGCCCTTTGTGGGCATTTATTTGATTAGTTAAACTGGACCTTTATTAACTGCTGACTTGCCTCCCTTTCTTCTTTCTGTTGATGGCCAGTTGCTCTATGTTGCCACTGTCTATAGATTGGTAGAAACACATTCAAACTATTGATATAAACTGTCCAGTTGCGATGTATATTTAATTCTTGATTATTTTTTTCCCAAGTGAAAAGGAATCAGGGTTGGCTGTCTTTATTTATTTTTATTTTATTTTATTTTATTTATGTGGTTTTGCTTGAATTGTGGGAGAGAGATAGTTGTTTACTTAGGTAAATAAAGCAGATAGCTGCTACATGGTAGTTCAGAACATTAGAAAAGCCCAAGCCATATCCATGTTTTCTGGTATAAAATTTTGTGTTTTTATCTTTAGCTACTTTCCATTCCAAGTGGTCTTTAAGACAGACTTTTCTAATGCATATTATAATGCAAATCATGAGTTTGGTAACTTAATGCAGAGAAAAGGGAAAAGGAATGAAATCTTTGAAAATTGGTTGTTTTTGTTCTTTTGTGTACTGTTAGTACCATCTGTCTGGCTTTGTTGAACTGTATTAAATAACATTTTAGAGCTTTGGATAAATGGCCATTCCCCAGTATTTGAAACCCTTACCACTCCAGGAAAAAGGAGAGACCTGTAAGGGAACTTCTGGAGCTGTTGATAGTTTATATTTATTTTCCTTGACAGAGGGAGACTTATGAAAGGTACAACAGCAACAAATAAATGAAACTAATCTGTTTATCCTTAGAACATGCACAACATAGGCAGCAGCTATGGGCATTATTTCACCACTAAGCTGCCAATGTGTTCCCGCCTTGCTCTGCAGGGAACATGACTGTTCACTCTCTACTGTGCCTGTGTCTTTGGCCTTGCTTACAGAGACACCAGTGGTGATCTGAATGAGCTTGTCCATCAGAAGGAGATAGAAATTTACCCATTTATCTTGAGCTTTTAAACAGCCCATATAAAAATAAGTAGTAAAACAATCTCTTTTGAATATGTAGCAATAGTACAGAAAATAACAGTAAATGTCATTCAGAGATGTAAATCTCTGAATTACTGTGTATTCCAATCAACTACCCTATACAACAATACTTCTAATTAACTAAACAAAAATGTCTGCGTCCACTAATAAAGCCTTTTAATATCTTGAGACCTGTGCTGTCAAAAAGAAGACAAAATACAATTTCTGCTTTTAAAAAATGCCACAGATCACACTTACTCTAATGGAGTGGGTGCTATAAAAATACCTTGAAAAATCACAGGAATTCCAGGTCAGGCTGAAGGTCCATCTGGCTTGGTATCCTGCCCCCAAGAGCAGCCAAATAAGATGCAAAGAGAAGGATGTAAGGGGGAAGACATGTCTCCTGGCCTCCAATAACTTGCAGTTCATGGATTTCCTGTGTCAGGGGTTATGTCTTTGTGTTTAGAAACCCTCAGGGGATTCCTTTCCCTATTAATTTGTCTAATAAACTTTCACCATCCACAATATCCTAGGGCGTGTAATTCCCCAGTGTGACTGCATGCTGATGTGGAGAACTACTGCCCTTTGTTTTCAATCCGTATACAAATAGACTGTTCTTATTTTCCCTCTTTCCCGCTTTTTACTTCTTCTGATCATTTCTCAATCTGTGCTGTACGTAAGGCAGAAGTCAATCATGCCAACAACTTCCCAGGCCAGTTTTCTTCAAACCTGGTTGTTGCCTTGCAAAGGTTCTCCTCAGTAAATTGCTCTAATGTTATGGAAGTTCTTGGTTGGTTTCTCTTTGTCCTGAGCTGGGTTTGCCAAAACCTGGTTTGTTTAGGGAGCTTTTTCTCTTGCCCCCTTTCTGAGAGTGCTAGAAGATTGCCCCTGCTTATAGAAAGCTGTGCTCTCTCCAAGAGCTCAACACAGTTTATTCCTTCTGTTTTGTTACCCTGGTGCAGGCACTGCCCTGAAAACTGTTGAACTTAAATGAGACAGACTTGTTCCTGCCTGTCTCTCACCCACATTAGAATATGTTTAGTACCTGCTAGCAAGGGTTTGAAGTTGGGGTCTGATGCTGGTGCTTTAAATGTCCATATCAGAGTGAAAAAATCTACTTGATTCAATTTTAATACTTGTATCAAAACCACAATCTTACAAGGGTGTTATTTCAACAGGAAAACTCAGCAGCAGTATTTGGGGACTTACCTGTTGCTCTCTGTTTACTGTATCACCACTTGGCACTTGTATTAAGCCCAGGGTTGAGATTCATCTCATGTATTTTGGTAGGCCAGTAGTAGAACCCTCTACAACTGAGAGAGCCATCCCAGGCTCCTCTTTAGGAGAGAAAGACATCTTTTTAAAGCTCAATTCCTCAACAATACTTGTGCTGCTTACTTTAGAACAAGGTGATATATAACTTCTTTCTTTCCACTGTCCAGTAAAGGCTTACCAACCACTACATCAGTTACGCTTGCACATTGTAGGTGTGTACATTTGGTTAGGTGAGTTCTGGTTTAGCCTGGCAGGCAGCTAAGTGCCGCAAAGCCGCTTACTTTCCACCCCAGTGGGATGGGGGAGTGAACTGAAAAAGATAAAAGTGCAAGTTGTGGATTGAGATAAAGGCAGTTTAATGAGAAAGAAAGAAAATGGTAAACTAATAATAATAATAAAAAGGTGATGCACAGTACAATTGCTCACCACCAGCTGACCAATGCCCAGCCAGTCCCCAAGCAACAGCAGCCCCCTTGCCAACTGCCCCACCTTTTATTGCTGAGCATGTCATCATATGGTATGGGACATCCCTTTGGCCAGTTTGGGCCAGCTGTCCTGTCTGTGTCCCCTCCCAGCTCCTGCTGCACCCCCAGCCCTCTCGCTGGCAGGGCAGCATGAGAACCATAAAAGTCTTCAGCTTAGTGCAAGCACTGCTCTGCAACAACTAAAATATCAGTGTGTTATCAACATTATTCTCATCCTAAATTCAAAACACAGCAATGTACCAGCTACTATAAAGAAAAATAACTCTATCAGAACCAAAACCAGGACAATATACACCCCTTATTCCAAACCATTTGCTTCATGCCCAAGTCCCATGCTTTCCAATACATCCTTCATTAATCACCACTACTCTTCCCTTTCTT
>NC_048893.1:35926808-35952481 GCF_011077185.1 Oxyura jamaicensis
GCTTTCCAATACATCCTTCATTAATCACCACTACTCTTCCCTTTCTTTGCTATATACACACAGTTATCATTCATTTCGTTTATGTGCCATCCCTTTAAAATGTCTGTTGAGTTCATTTAGTCCATGACTTTAGGCTTCATCTGTTGTAATGGTCCTTCAGGACAGGAGAGATGGTGTGTGATGTGATGATGTAACCTTGAACAGGTGAGATGATGTAACCTTGAACCTAGAAGCATGGATACATGAATTGCAAGGAAAAACAGTAGCCCAAAGGGATTCTTCCAGGAAAATTATCACTCTATTTTCTATTGGGAAGTTCTCCAGAGTAGAAGGTCAGATCTTACTTCTGATCCTAATGACAGGACCTCTGGTTTTCATTTACAAAAACTAGTAATTCATTCTATGACCAGAAAAGGAAGAAGAGAGATTTTCTTGGTATTGCTGGAGTTTCCAGACCAAGGTGTCCACCACTGGTGCCTCTCTGCTTTTCCAGTTCATGAGTGCCAGCGCGCTGGCATGCAATGGTGGTGCGCTCCGTACAAACTTCAACCACATGGACCACGTGCACTGGACCTCATCTGGATCTGCGGATAGCTGCCCATTGTCCAGGTCACTATACACTACCTCCAGCACAGCTAATTCCCTGAGGTACTGGATTCCCCTCTCCATGGTGGTCCACTTGCCTAGTTGACATACAAGGTCTTCCTTGAAGGTATCCCTTTCCTTCACAGCTGACAGGAGTCGTCTCCAGAGGGTGGAGGCCTGTGCCCCTTTTCCAATCATTCTGTCAATGCCCCAATGCCTAGCAAGGAATCCCAGCTGCTGGGCTTCTTTGCCCTTCAGTCTGTATCTACCGGCCCCAGTGTCCCAGCATCGGAGCAGCCAGGTAACAATGTGCTCGCCTGGAAAACGCCTGAAGTCTTCTCGGATATATTGTAGCTCACGCAGGGATAGGTATCCGGTGGTTTCTGACTCACTTATTTCTGTCTCATCCCCCTCCTGTTCTTCCCATTGCTCTGCTTCAGAGCAGTTTTCCTCTTCTGATCCTTCCTCCTGCTCTCTTTTAGGAGAAGCTGCTTCGTTCCTTACTAACTGAGCTGACTCCTCTTGCTGTTGTTTCTCCTTGACTGTGGGGGTAAGTGATACCACGGAGAGCTGGTTCTCTGCTTCAGCCACAGCGTTTGCTGCAGGAGCTGGATTAGCTGCAGCACCTGTCATAGGAGCTGAATTAGCCACAGTGCTTGTTATGGGAGCGTCTGTCATTTTGTTGTCAGATCCAGAGACCTTCTCTTCCCCTGGAGGGTGCTGAATAGTGGTGAGTACAGCTCGGTAAGCATAGGCCAGGCCCCAGCATATTGCAGAGATTTGTGCCTCTCTGGAAAAGCCAGGGTGATGACACACCTTTTTCAAGCATTCTGTCAGTTTTTTAGGATTTTGCAGTTGTTCAGGTGTGAATTTCCAAACCACTGGAGGTGCCCACTGCTCTAGAAACCTGCCCATATCCTCCCACTCTCCCTTCCACTCATCCTGACTTGGGGCAGACCTCTGGGTGGTATTCTTAAATAGTTGTTTAGCATTATCAAAGAACAGAAACACACTGAGACATAGCAAGAGGAACATGCTGGTTGCCCAGTACTCATGAGCTATTGTAACTGGATTGAAGGAGGAAAGGAAGGTGCTACTCCTTGTCTCCTCCAGGGGTTGGGTCTCGGGGGAGAAAAGATGAAAAGTAGTTTCCAAGAGATGGTTCCTGAAGTACAAGGGTGACAGCAATGCAGAGTGCAAATACCAGATTAGGCTCAAATCCAGTGCTCCTATCATATCATAAGCAAGTGTTACACAGCACAGTAAAAGGGCAAAATAAAAAGCAACATTTAACCTGCCCTCAAAGGTGATAAACAGCAAATCGGGGAGCACATACAGCAACAGAGGCATAGCATAAAACAACTCTGTGAGCAAAGTCATCAACATTGTGACCAGCAACTCTCAAACTAATACAATAATTATAACAAATTATAAATAAATCTGTTCCCTCTAACACACTGTGGTCAGATCTGTCGTTATCTCAACCCTTGGAGCCCCGTGTTGCTCGCCAAATGGACTGTTGTGGTTCAGCCCCGCAGGCAGCTCAGCACCACGCCGCCGATCGCTCACTCCCCTGCGGTGGGATGGGGGAGAGAACCAAAAAAGGTACAAGTGTAAGAACTTGTGGGGTAAGATAAAGGCTGTTTAATAAGAAAGAAAACAAATATAATAATAATAATAATAAAATAAAAATAAAAGAAAAAAGTGATGCACAATGCAATTGCTCACCACCAGCTGACCGATGCCCAGCCAGTCCACAAGCAACAGCAGCCACCCCAGCCAACTCACCAGTTTTATTGTTCAGCATGGACTGCACGACACCATATCATGTGGGACATCCCTTGGTCAGTGTGGGCCCTGTTCTGGCTGTGTCCCTCCCCAGCTCCTTGTGCACCCCCAGCCTCCTTGCTGGCAGGGCAGCACAAGAAGTTGTAAAGTCCTTGGCTCTGTGCAAGCCCTGCAAGAACTAAAACAACGGTGTGTTATCAGCACTACTCTCATCCTGAATCCAAAACACAGCACCATACCAGCTACTAGGAAGAAAATTAACTCCATCCCAGCCAAAGCCAGGACAGCGAGTTGTGATTTTTTGGAAGAATCCATGGGCTAATGAAAAGTAACTGTTCTGCTGGGCTTCTTCCTTTTTTTAAAGCCAGTGGAGCTCTAATCCCATAGTATGTTTGTGGAGAAACTTCACAGAGAGTGTTTGACTGTCACCACAGCTCATTTTCTTCTGTCATGGAGATTTTATTTTCTTTTATAAAAGAGTCCCAGCAATTTGGCATCCATGGAATGCCAATCCCACTTTCAAAGGAGATGCCAAAGAATTGTGTCTTCATCTTTTTTTCATCTTTTTCTTGTTTTTCTCTTTTGTCTATAATTGTTATTTCTATCCAAAATATTTATATGTTCATGGTGTCAGACAGTAGTGTTTGCCTGAGTCAGCAAGTAGACCCTAATAGTAGTACTCAAAGAGATAAACTGCTATGTTCATCTTGTCCACAGAGTTCTGCAGATACTCTTGCAGCTAAAGAGCATGTCATGCCTTTTTTTTTTTTTTTTTTTTTTTTCAGCCTTTCTCACAACAACAACTGATTTTATTGTGTGTATCAAATGTAGTGTACAACTAGGGAGCTGGGAACCATGGAGCCATCTTGCAGGAGTTAGAAAATCCAGCTGGAGAGCTAGGCAGTGTGGAGAGCTGAGGGAGCCAAAATGAATATAATAAAAAAGTCTATATTGGTGGTAGCTATTGTTAAGACTATGTTCATAAGGGTATTTCAAGAGTTCATCAGGACTCATTAGAACAAAACTTTGTTCTGTTGTATTAGAAAGCATACAAAACCCTGCCTGAGTTTGCTTTGCCCTCCTCTGCTCCTTCTGGTAGAGGACCGCATCTGGGCTAGCATTTTTAAAGGGAAGTCACTCTTTCATGTTTCTGTATCTGTTAGCACACTCCTCAGGCGTTCGAATCTTTCAAACCTTCTAATAATGTAGTAAAACATTTTAAATGAATGTATCTAGCCAAATAGGCGACTGACTCAAAAGCAATCATTCTTTTCCAGCAATGGCTTCTAGTTCAAAAATCTCAGCCATCTGCTTCCCATCTTATATATACTGCTGTTATTTTTATTTAGTCAGCATTTTATGGGGCCATCATAATAAAGACAAGTCTGGGTAATTAAAACGGTATCATGGCTTCATGATCATTAGTGGTAAACACATCTGTTGACACAAATTTATCTTTGATTTTTTTTTTTTTCATTTTTTCACTACTTTTGTTGCTTGGGAGACTCTTATACTTTTCTTATGCAACATCAGCTGAGTAGTCTACTGTACCATCAGGGCTGGTGTTAAGAAGGGTTGGCTGCAAGCATATGAAGAGAAAAATGGATGTGGACACAGACTGCTGCTTTCCCTGTTTCTCCTGCTTGGCCTTTTCTCTGGAATATAGAGATTTTAAACTACTTCATCTTCTAAAATGTTTTGGCTACAGCACAGGAGCAACTGCGATATGCTGTGCTGTAATTAGAAGTTATTATGTTGATATTAATATGGAATAATGCAACATACACATTTAAAAATGAACTTTTTCATATGAAGTTGGCCAGCAATGATCATCTAGGTTTAGAAAGAACACTCTCATCCACACCCACTGGCAAGCTATGGTTACTACCATTTTTCTGTAGTGGCTGTTATGTGAAAAGAGAATGTTTTCAACAATTCGTGAATGGGAAGACCTGATTATATGGGCATGTCTACTGCAGTGTCTTCTGATGAAATATTATGGATAATTTATATTGGGGAAAATGTTTCTAGACTAGCACTTGTCTTTATAGCTATGCAAAACAAGATAGCACAATGTTTTTCAAAAGTCTTATTGGTCAAATTTTGACTCTGGACATCCTTTTCACACAGAGTCAGTACAAGTTAAAAAAAAGTAAAAAACAAAAACAACAACAACAAAAAACAATAACAACAACAACAAACACAAATAAACATTCAGAGTTGGGGAAGAAGCCCAAAACAGAGACATGCTATAACAGGTCTTCTGACAGCTTACCAGATGCCTTGATGCGTGACTTCAGGTGACAAATAGAAATTATACAAATATGAACAGATCTCCTTTTTGGAGCCACTTGGTGTGGAATTAGAATTGATTAGCATATTTCATCCTGCACAAGTAGAATGTCCCTTTTTAACTCTTGCACAACAATGCCCAAGCTGGTCACTGAGTAGCATGGAAGTCCTCCATCAATTTCAGAGGAAAGGAATACAGAAAGAACAATGAAGCAGGATGAAACCCTATCAGTTACTTAGAGGTTTGAATACATTTTTGTCTCTGTCTAATGTTTCCTACTGTGCCCAATGTAGTGACAGTGGTTTGCCAGTATCTTTCTCCAGTCTCCCGAGAGCATGGAAATTTTTTCTCTTCTTGTCCCTCAACAGAGGGTAATTTCTGTGGACTTAGTGCATATGGAATTTCACTGGAGGAACTTCAGTGAGGAACTTCACTGTTTAACCCTTCTTCATATTCTGGTACTTTATAGATAGCTATACCTTAAATATCTGACAGTAACATAATGTGTATTGGGATTCTCAACGGAAGAAATATGCAGACAATATGGTCACTACTGTAACACCCCTTTATTAAGCTACAATTGCAATTCATGAAATCATTGCAAAATAATAAAAAATTGTTGGAAGATAAATACCATAGATACGGTCCCTAGAAACCACTGCTCACTTTAATTGAGAGCAGCTGCAATATTGCAGAAGCCCAGGGAATGTTGCAGTTCATATTCTCCCTCCCTGGCTCTTTCTAGGGGAGAGCAATACATTTTGACTAACATACCTCCTGGCAAGTTTGTATGCAATTTTTTTTTTCTTAAATGTAAAGCAAAATGAATTAAAAGGTTGCTTGTACTCATAAATGTTGATCCACAGGTGCTCTGCAACTTCAGAACCAAAGAGGCTGCTGCTTTCCCATTCCCTTTGTTCTTGAAAACTTGCCTATACTTTGGGTTGTGTCTTTGAGATTTCCAGTTGTATGGGCACTTGGGAACGTAAGGGAATGCTTGCACAGCCAAAACTTTGCAAGCACAAATATAAATGAATTGGAAAATACATATCTATGTTATCTGGTTCATCTTCCAGTTCAAAGACCGGGTTTGGGCTGGTCTTTCATGTCACATCTTTATCATTACTTCTGAAAAAAAATGCATGAAGTCATGCATTACTCCCAGACTTCATATCTCTATTGAAACAGGCATCAGAGAAAAGGAATAGTGAGAACCTGGTATTTTTCAGTCCCACTTATATAACTGATGAGAGATTGTAACATATCCTTAGTCTGCAAATACTCCTATGTGCATTTTTGGAGACAGAAAAAAAAGGTATTAGGGAACACAGACAGAAACATCTTAGTAGTCCAGGTGTGTAAATTGTACTCGTAATATATTCTTCTCCCTATCCCCATATAAGCCAATTTATTGTTCTGAAAGCCAAGTCAGATGCAAGACCCAATATAACTGTTTTAACAGCATCAAAATTGCCTTTGTATACCTCTCCTCTTGCTAGCTTTTAAGGACTGACTAAAGTGAGTGGAATTCTTTGGGGAACTACCCAGTTTTAGAAACCTTCAAAACAATTTCCAGCCAAACACGGTGAGTTCCTGTCAATGAATAGCTCAGTCAGGTGATCTAGGATAGATTTTACAGTGTAGGTATGTTAAAGAAAATATGCAGATAGCAAGACAGCATCTCGGACCGGAACATTGTACATCATGTGGAATAAGTCTGTTAGGGTTAATCTTTCAGGTTAATCCTCACCCTGTGTGTTGCACTAGCCATTTGAAGTATGTGCCACACTTACTTTATTTGTTAAAAAAATGCTTGGTTACAAGATTTTATGAACCCTGATAAATAATCTCTCCAGATGGTTCTGGGAGGGAAATCAGTAGCATCAGTCAATTTTCATTTTCTGAGGGGAAAGTAAGGCACAACAGCTATGTCTCTCACCCAAGATCTCCTAGAAAGCCCGAACAAGAACAAGGAAAAGAGTCCAGATCTTCATTACTCCAAGCCTCTCTTCCTTCCGCTCTAACATTCTAACTTCCTCTTTAGTATTTCAGATTAGCCATACAGTTCTGTAGGGAAACGTTTCATAATGATATTTTCTTCTGTGGAATTTTTCCAGGGTTCCACCTAGACATGGCATTTTTATTTTTATTTTCACAGAAGGACTCTCCCTTCCCCAGGCCCCACAAAAGTTTCTCTGATGGAGAGATGGGACAACTTGGGAGGTCTGTGTGAAGAACTACATTTTGCTGGATACACTCCTGCTGTTAGCAAATTGCTCCAATGGGAGGACCAGCCAACTAACTCAGTCAACCTACTAAAATGGACTCTCTATTTTATAGAGATAGATTCTCTCAGTTAACTCATCTGTTAGATTGTAAAAAATGAGAGAAGACAGAGCACACGCTACATGGGGAGAGTAAACAAAGGCTAATGGGTAAGGTTTTGTTGGTATCAACAAAGGTTGGTACTTCTCTGTTTGCTTTGCTTTGCTCTGCATCAGTTTTCATGCTTTCCCTGTCTCTCCTCACTGATTCTGATTTTGATTTTGTAAACATAAACCAGTCACAAATTTCCACAGGGAGCAAACAAAGAACTCTTTGCAGATTATAGCCAGGATTGTCAAAGGAAAAAAAAAAAAAAAAAAAAAAAAAAAAGCATACGCAAACCCCACAACCCCACAAAGAATTCCCAGGAGACCCTCACCAATGTTTGGATTTAACCTGAGCTCTGTGAAATATGAATCCACTGCTCTTTACTGCTACCTGTACAAGTCGGAAACTGCCCAAGCAATTGGAAAACTGGTCCTAAGTTACAGGCTTTGACTGGATGTTTCCTTCAGTCAGCTTTGGCAGCCTATGAAAGCATACTGGCTTTTGGAACAGCTAGTTCATCACATGAAAAACATACTAGAGAATTGTATTATTTCTGCTGCTGTCTTCGAAGACAGGTCTCTGGTTCTCTCTCTTGTAGTTCATTAATGCTCTCTGTTGACTCATTTTGCTCTTGTTAGTTTTCTGGCAGCAATGCCGTTACGTCAGTGAATTTCTCACACTGTTGGATAGCTTTTGAAAGCTGGTCACATTTTTAAAAAGAGCAGTGGGTAATTATAGCTATGTGCCTTTTTTTTCTTTATTGTACCTAGTCAAAACAACAGCTATGTCAATCAAAACTGAGCTCTGGGCTGTACAGGCAAGCAAGCAGGGCATAGATGGGTAATACATTGGAACATCTGTCAGACGAGAGATTCAGCCAAAGAACATGGCAAGATAGGAACTGTTTATTGTGTGCCTTTTTACAGGCCATGCACAATAGTGAAGAGGGCAGGGAAGACAAATAGGATGCTTTGCTTAGTCTCTCAGTATAATTGAAGGTCACTCACAGCTGCAAAGGGAGCAAAATAAAACTTAACACAGTAAACAGTTAGCTAAGGAACTGATTGCTCAAAGTTTCAGACCAAGGACTTAGCAAGCATAAAGAAAGCAACTAGATTTTTATAACCATATACATTCAGTTTTTAAAAGTAAACAAAGAATAAGAACTGTAGGGAGAAAAACCCTCAGCTTACGAAGCTGAACTCACTCTGAAGGAAGTTATTAGTGGCTGGTCTAAATACTTAATTGAGCACAGGCAGCATTATATGCCAGTAGAATGACCTATAGCTTCCTTCTGTTTGGTTTCATGATTCCTCATCGATTGCAGACATTCCTGGAGAGAGGATATCAGACTAAACACAACAGTTGTCTGATCATTGTATTCCACATTGATATTAATACTCTTTAGTTAGTTCCTGCACTTTTCAAAGCCATGGTGTGGCACTTTCTGTCAGTGCTACTGGCAACACTGATGAACAATGGCAACCTAGATGCTAGGATGTTATGAGTAGCTCTGTAACATGTTCAGCTATCCAGGGCTGGAATGGGTGCAGGAGAAAGTCATCAATGTTTCATCTCAAAAACAAAGTAAGAAAAAAGGAAAAAAAAAAATAATTCCCAGGCTCTTTCTCACAAGTCTGTGGGAACGCATATTCTTTCACCTTTAAGTCATGGGGTCGCTTTTATTGTTTTTTTTTTTTTATTATTATTATTATTATTATTATTATTAATTTTTCTGTTATACAATTTTAACTATATCACTGTGAATAAACTTTACCACACTGAAAATTACCTGTAAAGTCATATGATACATAACAAACATATGACACAATATTATTTAAATTGGTCTTGATTATTTCTTCAGTCACTCTCTGAAGACCTTAAGTTCTGGTCTTGTGAGTTTGTGAGAAATGCTGTCTGTTACTAAACAATTTTTGCCTAGCAAAAATCCTCTCTAGAAGACTGCCTAGAGAGGAGTCTCCTCTCCCAGTCTGACTTCTCAAGTCAACAACTCACTCTGTTGTGAAGGAAGATACCTTTTTCTCCTTGATCACTGTGCACTGTTGCTTTTTACAAGATGTTACCATTCTGCTGTTCTAGAGGTGGGTAGCTGTGGTATAATTTATTGAGGGAAAAAAGTTGGTGCAGAATGAGCATTGCGTAATAGAGTGTTTTAAAAGAAATATAACAGGATGAGATTTTGATCAAAAGATGAATACTAACTTCCAGTATAGCAGCTGAGTTTTGTTAGCTCATATTTGGACCAAGAATTAGGATATATGTAAAGTTATGACTGACCTGTAACTCAAAAGTAAAATTCCCATTACAGACCTCTGTAGTTTCAGACCTTGCATGGAAATACCTGAAGCTAATAAAATTAAGTATCTGACCATTTGTATCCCAAGTTCCTTGGGTGGATAAAGGAAGAGGATGAAATTCTCCTGCAACCTGCCACTTGCAGGCGAGGGCAGCTAAGCCAGCACACCTTTCTAAGTGCAAACTAAGTGACTTAGACTTTCTTTCAGGTATGCAGGTGTTGCTCTCACCAGAAAGACCCAAAGAATTTAGACTATTGGTTTCGTATTTGAAATGGTTCGCAGATGCAGAAGGTCAGATTCAGTTAGGACTTAGGTGCCTTAAAGTTAATTCTTGCAGCACCAGTGTTCTGACATCTGTTCCTCATGGCTCTGTGCCAGATGCCTAGGTTTCCTCTGCAGCAGGGGGAGAGCTGGGATCCAAACCAGCTGGTAAGTGCCTGGAACTGGCCAGCTGAGAAATCTGAAAAAATGAGATAAATCTGTAAATCTTCTCCTCAGTGGATCTTATTCAATGCTTTAGGAACTGTATGCATTCACCCTGTAACTACAGCCTGGCAGTTGTTGAAGGAGATTATCAACATCCCTTCCAGCAGGAATTCAGCCCAGCTCGCTCTCCTTCTGAAATGAGGCTCCAGTTCTGGTAGCCTGGCCATCTTGCCTGCGGTATAACAGTTGGAGCACACACCTCAGACACAAGAGACCAGGGTCAATCCCCAGTTCTGCTGGTGGGGACTCACACCCAAGGCAATTGCCTTCTTGCAGGGTGCTTTAACCACCAGATTAAAGGCTACTGGAAGAAGGGAGAAGACGGGCTTTCTCTGTTCCTTTTGTTACCATTGTGCCATCGCAAAACATAAATGAGAGTTTATGGGAAAGTCCAAGGCCAAGCATGACTTTGCTGTAATGGTTGAGAAATTTCAGCTTGCTGCCTTCTTTGTAGTTTCTGTATTTTAGGCAAGGACTACTTAAAAACTAACCTAGAACCATGAATGGTCTCCACAGACAGGATGGATTTCTCTCTTGGTGTTTGTTTTAAGAGAAGAGGGTGGTGGACTGCATTTTGCAAGATATTCTGTCAGTGTTTCCCATTCATACTTCATTCTTAGCCCTGATAAGACACAATCCCGCATGTCTGGAAAAACAGAAGTTGTGGGCTTTCCCATAACACAGGTGCTACAGTGCCTTACTTTTTTTAAAGCTAGATGCTGCTGAGCAGAGCTTTCCAAGGCTATGTCTCTGTACAGAGAGTCTCTGGATTAGATCCATGTTGTTTTTCACACCTAAGCTAGTATCATGGAGCACTAAGTGTGTGAGGCTTCTCCGCATGCCGAGTGCACAGCTCTGTGACAGGCTGCAGGCTAGCTCCAGTACTGAAAAATGGCCAGATCTGAAAGCAGATCACATGTTGATCTGATCCATATGTGCATACTTGCATTTGTGTGTGTATATCCACATGTACCAAATATTAATCAACAAAATTAGACAATGGTCAAAGCTAGAGAGTTAAGCAATAGCAGAATTGTTGTCTGGCTTGTCATCTGCTATAGTTTTCATGCATGTCAGTGAAATGTCTTTTCTAATCATACATGTATATCTAATTGTCCCAGTATAAATCCAAATGGGCTAGAAAGAAACAGAGTGCAAGGAGCCTACAGTCATCACAGTACACTCACTTTATGTCCTATCAGTGTGCATGGCTGGCATTGTCTAATAAACACTTTTCTAACAACCATGTCCTTTGAGACCAGGCACAAGTATCTTCATAAGGGACTTCTATAGAGTGTTCTGTCCAGTATTTCATGATAATATGTAGAAACACTTATTTCAGAGTTCATATTTCTTGGACTTTCATTCTCTGTCATTACTCTTCAGATAATAAATGGTGATATGCATCACTGTAGTCAGAACGAGAGTACCGCTCTTCTGTTGTATGTTGTATGGGTGTAAATCTGGAGGAAATCTGTTGACATCAGAGGTTTTAACCTAGATTTGGTTTTGTGTACATGAGAACAGAATTTGGACCCTGCATCTTATTTTTCTTTTGATACAATCCAGTGTATCCGGAAACAAGAAAGCCATATCAAGCCCCAAATCATAGAACTCAAGTTTTTAAAGATATCAACTTTCTTTTACGATCTGGGTGGCCTTCACCATGTCTGGGAAAACATGAACCCAGTGGCCCTGGTAATGCATCACCTGCTTTTTTCCAGACTGCTGTAATCAATTTGTCTTTATCCACCACATTACCAAAAGACACTATTAAAATTCATATCTGTGTGTTCTCCCCAGAGGGTAAACCATCAGAGATCTCCAGGGTTTTGGAGGTTTTTGTGGAGATGCAGAAGGCTTTAATTACGTTTAAAACAAGATCAAATTTCTTCCCTATAGTAATTTCAGATACTTCCACCAGATTCCTGTAGGGCTATTTTGCACTCTGAAAACTTGATCAATCCCCAACCTCACAAATTACAGCTTTTGTTTACATTTTTTTCTAGAACATCAAAGCAGAAGAGTGTTGCCTTTAAACAGCGTTCCCAGACTTAAATAACGATTTTTTTCTTTTTTCTTCAAGACTTATGGTGATCCCTCCTTTAGAAACTGGAATGGTTAATTTGGGAAACATAAGAATACATTTGGCCTGAAGGATCTTAGCTGCACTTCAGGTAATCTTATTAAGATACTTGGTTACCTTTAAGAACCAAATCCTGAGGTTATTCCTCACACAAATCTGTTGAAACAAATGGAGTTCTGCCCAAGGTATGAATGAATAAGGACTAAGTAAAAACTTTAAATTTTGGCTCTAAGATATTAACTTCTTCTAAACTGTCAGGAGAGATGCAGTATTGTTTGAGCTAAGGGATGTGTTTTACTGTTTTACTCAAATCCTTCGTTCATTATCATGAACGAAGAAGTTCTTCCTCCAGATGCTTTTCCCTTCAAAGCATGACCCCAGAGAAGAAGAACATCCAAAATAATATAGCTTTGGGCTACCATTTCCCTGCTTGTGTTTGAGGCTTCTTTTTTCCAAAGAGCACCTCAGGAAAGTAAGCAGCATTCCAGAAATAAATAGAAATGCTGGAAAAGGGGAATATGTATTAATAATAATCCCACAATGAGAACTATCATGATGAACCTACTGGACTCTCAGAGCAGAGCTGCCAGTAACTCTGCAGCTGTGTATGACTACCCATTTTCTATGCTCTACTCATTCATCATGTCCCAGTGTGTTCTTCTCTGGAAATCCATGAGAACACTTGATTACTTTGTGTGGGAGACAAAACTTATATTTCAAAAACTGTACAATTTCTTTAGAGGAAATGTGTATGTAAATGTGGTTTGGCTTCTCTAATATTGCATTTCAAAAACTCTCTATATCTCCTTTTTTATTAGTTTTTGCAACATCATATTTCTTGCATCCAATAAATGTCTCTTCTGTATGTATTTTTCTATTGTTTCCAGTGTGAACAAGAAGTACATTTTCTACAACTGGAGTTCCTTCCCATGAACACTGACTGCTTGAATCACATTTTGTCTCATTCATATAATTTCCCACACTCTTTTACTCTAGCTGTTACTGTATTATATATCTACCTACTTGCTATCTAAAGTCTTAAAATGATAGCTAAATCTGGAGCAACCATAGGCTTTCAATGAGTAGCTAATAAAGTTAGCCTGGTTATCCTTTGTTTCCCTTTATTTTTGCCAAGACAACAAAACAAACAAACAAAAAAACATATTTGCTTTTCCCTACCAGACCGAGGATTTTTGCAGCGTGCTCTGAATGGCCAGTCACTCATTTGTACTGATTGGCTAAAGAATTTACACCTAAATTCTGCCCAACTTTTCCTCTGTTGGAACAGCCATTTCAATCCCTCTCATTTACTTCTAGGTGCCTAGTTATTTCTGAGACTTCGCCTTCTCTTTTGAGTATGGTTGGAACTGATGGATTGTTTCTTTAGAAGAATAGACTTAATTGCTGGTGGTGTGGCATCCATTTTGCAGAACTTACTAGGTGTTTCTCTTAAAAGTATACAATTCTGAGAAGCTTGTCCTCCCCATAGAGCAAAATAAATGATCACACTGCCTTTCCCATATATTCCACTGCACAGAAGTCTTCCCCACACTGTCTCAATTCAGAGACACCTAAATTCCTGCAAATTAGTGGAGCCTTTCACCTTGCCCTAAATGTTAATGTAATTGGGATGATGTTGAAATAGAAATATCTTCCAACAGCATGTTTTTTCTCAGCTAAAACGGTTTCAGCTGATCTTTTCTGCTGACAGCAGTAGTGGCAGAGCCCTGCAAAAATTTTGGTGGTCACTTGTGGGTTAAAACTGAGACCAGTTTCAAGTGTTTTTCCTAGTTTCATCAGTTTCTCTATTGATGCCACCTTTTCAAATCCATGCATCCCTATACAACAAAACAAAGTGCAAAGTGTCAATATATTCAGCCTGATGATAAGAATCTAGAAGGATCTGGAATACTCCGTGTTCTGTCCAAAAAGCACATTATCTCCTGCTTAATTTTAGGCATGTGACTAACCCCACTGAGAACAGAATCACCTACTCAACGGATACGTAGCCAAAGTACTTAGCCTATGAAGTACTGAATTATGAATGAAGATAAGCTGTCTTGGTTTGAGTGAGATAGACTTCTGGAAAAAGGAGAGTATTATATCCCATACAGCTCTGTTATTAACTTTGTTAGTCATGTTAATGAATGAATGGATGTTCAATATGAAGTTTTTGATTTCACACAAAGTTCATGCATTTGTGAGAGTCTTCAGTCTGTCAGACAGTGAGAATTCTGGATAAATATGTTTAAATGTTTATATATTTATGTCCTGTCTTAAAGGACAAACACACATGAAATAAGCCAACGTTCAGATGTCTGACAATTAGATATCGGGGATTTACAAGAAATCAAAATAGAGTCGCTACTTGCTTAGTTCTGATATTTGTGTAAGCACCTATTTTAATCTTTAATAAATATGAGATAGTCTGTTATAAAATAATAATTCTCTGTGAAACTGTGCTTTATATATTTGTATTTAAAACATTTGTTACTAGACTCATTGAATTTTAAACATTTGGCTTTCAGGACAAAGAAGAAAAGCAGTGACTCTATTTCTTAAACTTAGTTCAAATTTTCATTGACATACATATCTTTATAGACTGCATTTAGAGATTAGAGACACAAGGAGTATGTGTATTTTACTGATTCTTGTTTGAACTGGCTTGCTTTTGGCTGTTCTGTACAGAAAGTCAACCAAATTTAAACAGTCAAATACAATTGAGGAAAATTCCTGTAAACACCATCTACCCACAACAAAACTTTTCTCATTTTCCCATAAATATGGAATATCATCCTTTAATGGCTAGGATAAAAAATACTCTGCCTGGATATATGTTAAATTTCTGGAATCCATTTTGACTTATTGGGTAATGCAGAGTTTTAGTCCACAAGAGAGCTGAGAATCTGTAAGGTATTTGTTGTTATATATATTTGATCACATGGAAATAGACCGTGGATCTGCCACTGAAGTGCTAGCAGTATCAAACTGCAACATGGAAAAACTATTTTGGAAATTATTAAGAGAATCCTCATGTGTTAACATGCAATTTTTTTTTTTTTTTCTCTTTCCATCAGGCCTGGCAGTTACAGCTGTCATACTCAAGTAGCCAGATTTTATAATTGCAAGAAAAAAAGTGCATGAAAAATGAATCTCAAGTACTCTTGTAAGTGGGTTAAATGAAACAGACTTCTATATGTTATGTTTGATATGCCTTTCTCTCAGCTCGCCTGGATGCAACCCTAGTCCCTTCCCTCTCCTGTCTCTTATTCCTTTTTCCCCTCCCTCATTATCACCTGTCATTTAACCCACCTCCCCCCCGACCCTGACAATCAAATTGAGAAGAGACAATATATGCTGTGTCTGGTTCCAAGCTCTGTGTGCGCTCCCCACCTGACCAGTCTGCGCTGGTACTCAATGGGCTGGTGGCAGAGTAAGTAGGAAGAGGACTGCTGAGCTTCCACTGCAGAGTCTCTGATGGTGGAGGCATCTCATCTTTCTCTCTTCTACTTGGCTGGAACATTAACAAAACTTGTAGGAACTTAGTTATTTTGGGGATCTCTGTGCGTTGACAAAGTTGACTGAAACTTGCTAATTTGTTCAGAAGACACCATGGGCAAAGGAGTGATGGAAGCAGGGGCATGAGAAGGCAATCAGATAAATAGCATACCTTCTTTTTTAGGAAGATATCATAGTTGTTAACATTAAAATATAATATCAGTATAAAAATCGCTAAAGAATTTCCAAGATAGATTTTCATATAAAACATGTCATGTGGGAATACCACTTCAGCTACCACTTCAGCTAAGTCAAAAACAATTTAAATACAATAAAATGTTGCACAAATGAAATGAATGGATAGATGACAAATTGAAAGTGTTAATATGTAATAGAAAGGTTTTTATTAATATTTGTTTGGGATAATGAAAATTTCTGTTGGTGAATAGCCTAGTCCTCCCAAGTTCATGCCAATAAAGTGGCAAATTTAAACTGCATAGGAACGAAGAGCTGTATCTGTTTAGCACCTTGCTCATGCTGCTAACAGTAAGTAAACATGGAAATTACAACCTAGATTTCTCTAAGCAATAGTTTACCTGTTACTGCTAGTGTGTGTGACTCTAAGAGCATCCTTGTTGGGTCAAACCAAGGTCCAAGAGCATAACAGCATCCTTGTTGGGTCACACCAAGGTCCATCTAGCCAAGCAACCTGTTTGCAATAGTGGGTGAAGTCTGTGGAAGTGTATGAGAGCAGGGCACATATTTTGTGATACTTAGCTTCCATTGATTTGCACCAGGCAGTTCCTGAGCCAAAGCTGTGCCCGTACTCAACACAGGCCACCTGGACAGAGAGGGTAAGAAGTAACTTCACGTAATAAAGGTCAATGCTGCAGAGCAGTGATAGACCACTGTTGATGGATAGCCAACCAGCTATGTGTTATGTCTTAATTTTTAATCAGATGGGGTTTTCTCAGTGCATGGAATGTAGTGCTAACCAATAACTCCTGCGAATCTTGTGCAGATGGATAACCAAGGACTGAATCTGAACGGAAGGACTGGGATCTTCTGGTAAGCTCAGATAGCCCTTTTATCTTTTTCTTCTGTGGGAGTGATTTTGGTGTCTAAAGTGACCCCAAGTTTCTGAACTAAGTTAAAAAATTGACAACAGAGGCCTCCCTGGTGAAGAATATTGCTGGTATAGAAATTCTTTTAAGTGCATCCCTTTCTAGCAGAGCTGCATTGGAGTGTCTTGAGTTCAGTTTTGGCCAGTTACTTTATGTTTATTGAGGAATGTGGGACATTTTGCTGCTTACATTTGATGAGGAGAAGCATAGAGCTGGACAGGCTTTGTGAATGGCTAACACCTCAGCTCTTTCCCTCTTGCTAGGTCTTGCAGATTGAATAACCAGGCAAAGACTACATTTAGAAAGGCTCCTCAGACGACTGGGTGCTGAAGGTGGCACTGGACATCACAGTTCCCTGGGTTTGGTCTGAAAGGATGGGCCTGACTCATTCTGGAGCATTCCTGTTTGTTAGTTTAGGTTTTTAGAAACCAGCCAGGACTGCCAGGTTATCCATACTATGAAATGCTACAGGAAACTCTGGCAGGGCTGGTATTAGAGGTTAAATTCCTATGCCAGTGGTCTGAGTAACACTGTCCATAAGATCACAACATAAAGTGTTCATTATGCAGATACATAACCTCATTATGTAGGATATTCTAAATGTGTCCTACCTTAACACGCAACAAAGAGGATCTGAATGCTAGGAAATAGTGATAGGTACTGACTTTTGATAACCAGCTTACAAAGAAAAGCTGCCTAGGAGGTGGCATTTTTCTTCATCAAGGTTCTTGCATCAAAAAAAAAAACAACCTATACTTGTGTTTCCTCACTAGTCAGGTGAATCACTTAGAATCTGCTGGTAATAACCTGAATGCACACAGAGGGCCTTCCTTACATGCAAATCCCAGACAAGATGATTTTCTGTAAAAAGCTTTTCTCTGAAAGATTTGTTCAAAGCCAGCCCTGCAGCTAGTCCAGGAGGGCAGTCTGGTCAGGAAGGTAAGCCTGAAGAGAGAATTGAGAAGTATATAACTGGCACACCATCACTTACCTTTCTGCCCATATATTTGAGTCAGTACAGAACCAGTTCTGCTGTGAAGAGAAAAAAAAAAAAAAAAAGTAGAGAAAAAAAGAAAAAAAATAATCACAAGGAAAGAAAATAACTGCTTTTCCTTTGGGAAGCTCTGGAGATTTTAGTGCCATTTGCTGTTGAAAGCAGAGGAGGGAGTGGTGCTCTAAGGACAGACTACAAAGTTTGGTCTAATAAATGTGAATGGATATACAGGGCTTGATTGTTCTTTCACACCAGTGAAACTCCATGGACTGAAATCAGGCACACTAATTACACAATATACTTCTGTAAACGATTTCTAACTCTGGAGTGGTTGAATTGTAATATAACCTAAGGCACAATTAGAATGTGCAGCCCTGGTCCCTGAGGCATGTGTTAATAGTAACACAGCTTGTCATCGTGTGTTTTTAAATTTTTAAATCTAAATAAAATATAACATTGCATGTAATACGTACTTTAAATGGCAGATGTGTAATAAACATCTCTATTTATGACAGACTTAGGCAGCAAAACATAATGAGGTGTGGTTCTGGTACAAATTTTGCTTCAGGTTTACTTTGTACTTTTAACCACCCCAGTTAATTACACAGCTAAGATCATGCCCTGGAGAGTTTTAATTTTCTTGTGATTATATAATGGACTCTTACTACTATCATTATTCAAAAAAATAAATATAAGGCCCGGAGTATTTTCAGGCAGAACTTTAAGTATGAAGGTTTGTTTAGACCTCTTTTTATGAATTCTGAGTCAATACTCAAAACATTTAAAGATGTCTCTTCGCCATAGTTAACCATACAGCTTTTCCTCAGCACTACTCTCTCTCTCATACATGTGATTTTTGAATGACTGCCATCACCCTTGTTTCTGTAGGCCAGAAATGTCTTCATCTTCATAATGGCCCTGGAAGATAGGGAACACTGACATGCATTTTTCCCTGATAGGGTGCAGGCTCTCCGTTCTTGCTCGGCTCCGTGGGAGGTAGGCACCCAGACACCTCCAAGGCTCTGGGTGTATCTGGTTTGCCCAAGGTTACACAGGAACGCTTTTCTATGGGAAAGGAGGAAAATTTACCTCCTGAGCTCCAAACTGGCACTACAAACCTTGGAACCTCCCTCAAAGTCCATATATGCACGTAGGGAAAGCGGACACAAATCAATCTAATTACCAAAGGAGCTGAATGGTTTGGGAACATGATGACCATACGCTGTAGGAAACAGGTGCTCGCCCTACAGACTGCAGGCTTTGGTGGTGGAGGGGACTGTTCCTCAGTCCCACAGCCTGTTCCCAGCAGCTTTCCTCTGCAGGCCCAGCTCCGGCCTGTCGGGTGCATCGGTCTGGCAGCAGCAGCAGCTCCCATCCGGCCCCAGCCTCTCCTGATGGCTGCTTGGCTGCTCTCCCATCGTGCGATGGCTACATGTCTGCGATGTGACAGGCAAATGACCCCTGGGCAAAACTGGAGCAGCTGCCATCGCCAGAAGAATGTGTCCAGCTTGCAGGCAGCTCTCTTCTCTGCTCCTGAGCTGGCTGGGGGAAGGAAGCGATGAGGCATCCTCGCTTGATCCGTGAGAAGTTTCAGTCAGAAAGGTTGCAAACAGTGACAAACACACCGTGACACTAGGAGATGGGTGTAAGACAGAGAGCAGACCCCGGTCTTCAGCTGTATATTGTCATTACTTTATGCATCAGCATCTTTCTGCTCCATATTGCTTTCTTTTCTGTTCCCCTGGGTTCATTTATTTGACAAATTTGTTTTGTTCTAGCCGTTTTACAGTGGTTTTAAGGCTTCAGCAGGCAACAACGGATCTTAAGGATCTTAGCTTTCATTCACATTTACAAAATATCCATTAATGTGAGTGGGAATGCTGATTTTAACACCTTTTGGAATAGGTACTAAGAATTTACTGTAATGTAAATAGTTTACTACATACTTTGTGAAAGTAAGTATAGTGGAAAATTATATTTAGCCACTAATTTCTAAACTGAAACAGCAATATACTTCTCTGGTGTAATATATTTTCCAGTCATGTGCTGAAGAGAAGCATTTTTTTCAGCTGAGCTCACTTAAAGTTCAAAAGATAAATATATCACAATGACAAATTGCAAAATGCTATTCATACATTTAGGTAAAAATCGTTCCCTCATTTGTTTGTATTTCACATAAACTGTATTACTGTTATTTCCAAAGAAAATACAGTGCTAAATAATTCTGATGAAAAATACAAGTATTGTTAATGGACCAGAGCAGAAATTTATCTTAGCTTGGACAGTTTGCCCGACCGCCGAATTGTAGAAATTCAGTATACTTTCATTCCAGCACAAAATGACATCCAGTCAGCCCTCTGAACTGCCTAACCCCTGGCTCAGGGCCCTGCAGGGTGGGAGATGAGTGGAATAGTCAGCACAGGGCTTTTTGCATCTCTGCTCTCATGGGTGGCTGAGATCTTCTCCTCATGGTCTGAATTTACATCACCTGCAGACTGCCTTAGGGATCATCCACAAGAAGTTAAAGTTGGGTGTGAATTTGCCATGTGATTGTGACTCCAGAGCCGCAAGCCTGAGGGCACTCGGCCTGCAGTGAGTGTGGGCTCGTTCATCTGATGCACCAGGGGCTGACTCACGCTTGCTGTGCACAAAATCTGCCTGGGCATCAAATTCTGCTTTTTCTTAAGATCTCCAACTTGCCCTACATGTATACATTCTCTGTGTGGTCGTTAGCAGGCAATGAGGTGCTTGTGTAACAAAGAAGGACGTTCAGCTTCTGCCTTGGTTTCATCTTCAGGTAGCTTCCAATTGACTAACACGTTGTATGGCTCAGATTGAAGAGTTTACATTTAGAACCTATGTAAAAATGAGGAAATGGGACAACAATAAGTCCAATCTTTAAAATTATATAGCAATGAAAGATGAATGAGTCATTTTATTGGTAGAATATATACAGCAGAGTAACATGCTGGGATCATAAGTATTATTTACCACACATGCAAGGTAGGGCACTGGAGGTCTATAATTTCACTGCTCACTATTTTTATCACTTTTATGTTATCAGTTCAGAAATCACTTATGGAATTAATATACCCTGATTTCTCTTTCCAAACGATTATATGCACCCTGCCTCCCTTCCAACACATATGCATGTTCTCTCTCTCTCCCTCACTCCCTCTCTCTCTCACACACACAAAGGATTCTGTAACAACAGGACCATTATAGAGCATGATCTAAAACATGTGGACTGCAGCCAATATTTAGATATGGTATAGTAAATTCTGGAAGGTATAAAAAGGAAATAACTGAACTCATTGCAGAGAAAAATGAGCCAGTCTTAAGTACTTTTAATCACAGAGTTTCATATAAAAACACATGCAAGATACTGAGCCTAATATTGGAGGGGAAAAGGTCTAAGGGAGAGGAGAAATCCAGTTCCACTGGGATTCGTGATGGGAGTTTTTCACCTTTTTTATAAGAGCCTTTCAAGAGATTAATGTGAACCATTTAAGCAAATATATAAATATGCTCACCAAGAGGCAGGCTCCTTGTGTGACAGCTATGACCTTGGAACTTTGTGACACATCCCCTCAGCTGGGTCTGAGCTAAAGAGCAGTGGGTAGGTTGCTCCTCTTCCTCCCAGGGACTGCCGTGACAACTGCTTTGCAGGCACCTCACTTCATCCAAGGAAGTCCCAGGCAAAGGATCCACCACAGCAGCATCAGAGGTGAAGGAAGAGTGAGCCAGTTCTTTTCTCTTTCTCAAAATTCCCAATTATATCCAGGTTTCTGTCAAATCAGATGTTGTCCAACACCCCAGCACCCTGAGCTGGGGTCTCTGGCTCACTTCCACAGTGGGTGGCTGTAGATGGCATCCCCTCTGGCTCTCCTCCGTCTTTCCCCTGGGCAGGTGCGTTGAGCCTCTGCAGATATTTAGAGGCACATGCAGTCTGCATACAGCTATGTTCTCTATTTGCATAAAATGCCAAGCATGAAATGAAACCAGGCTGTCATTAATCAAGTGTTTTAGAGAGCTAGAGTTTTTCAGTGAGGTTTTTGCTGAGCCGGGGCTTCAACATTTTCACACTTCCAACTGCAATTAAAAAAAAAAAAAAAAAAAAAAAGACTGCTGGTATCAGTCAGATAAATAGCTGTTCAGAAGTTTAACAAATGCAAAGCAAAATCTAGTTTTAGTTAGTGGTGGATGTGGATGTGGGTAGAGGATAGAGAGGGGCTTTTGGAAGTGTTTGTCTTACTCAGAATGGGTTGAAACTCACCCATGTCACCAGCCTGCTGCTTCCTAAAGCACACAGAAACAAGTGGGGCTGGTTCTGCCAAGCCCACTCATTCCAAACAGAACTTCACTCCATCACAATCAGCTTGAGTCTTTATGGTGCTGCGTAAATATGGTCTTAATTGGTAGCATTAAAAACCAAAACTGCTGGTGGACAAGAACCTCCACTGATAAAGAAAACATCTAGACCTGCAGTCAAAACTGGAAAAAAATAAAAATCTATAAGTGACAGTGCAGTTTTGAATTAATGAATGTATAAATCAATGAAAAGACACTACCAGATAATTAGCTCTTTGTCCTCAAACATCTTCAAGTCCAGGGCAGGTGAGGACTAAACCACCAGTATGCTGAGGTGAACCCCACTGGGTATTTCATACAGAAGTACAGAGAGTGCCCTCTGTAAGATCTCCTCACCAAGGGCAACAGCCTAGGCGCATAGTTGTTGAGGTGAGGTGGAAGCATGTTTTGGCCCATGAGGTGGCCATGTTGCGTTTTTAGGCTGGTTTTAGGCTGGGGAATTGTTACCAAAATAACCCTGCACGGGCTGATTCCCCTGCAGCTGCACCATGGTTAGCAACAATGGGAGCCTCAGTACAGACAGCTTTCAGCTCCAGCAGCCGTTTGCAGCACTGTATCAGTTAACCCTGCTCTGAGGAGGGTTAATTGACACAGTGCTGCAAATGGCTGACAAGATGAAAACTCATGTATTATGACTCCCAGCATCCCTAACAATTGTGCAGCTGCATTCATATGAGCAATGGTGGGAATTTGGAGGAGGGAAAAAAATTCCCTTGTGCAGACAAGGCCTGAGATCGAGCCTTAATGTTCTTTTCTGGGTCTTGGTTGTCAGTTGCAGTCATGCTTCCCTAAAGCATTATCCCAGCCATCTGCAGACTGCTGACTGTGAGGCAGCAGCCGCTGCTGGTTCCACCAGTTGGATGACCAGGAGCAAGTGGGAGCACAGCAGCATGGCCAGGCCCATCTGATCGGCACCTTCAAGGCTCCTGTGCCCGCTCTTCTCCTTGTCTTGTGTTTCCCAAGACCAAAGGGAACTTGTTCCAAAAGAAACGGGGAAAATGAAAGCTATCTTTTCCCACAAATCCAGAAGATATTTGCAAAATGTACTTCTGGGAGGGGTGGTTTTCTAGAAACTGAGCATCACGATTCCCAGCTCCTTGGCATCCACTGTTGCTTCTGACCATATAAATACCTGTGGCTGCCCTCCATGCTTGGCCACAGAAGTAAAATACCTACCCAACATATGGCACTTACAGACAGGGCAGATTTTAACGGTTGTAGCCCGAGACTGTTCCTCTAAGGAGCTCTCTGAGGCTGTGCAGATCCGTGGGCTCCCTGAAGAGCTGAGGAAACAGGCAGAAAAACTCTTCTGAATTTTCCTATCTGCTCTCCCATCCCTGGCCATTGATCTCCTCCAAAGCCAAACTTGCCTTATCACTATCCCTTTGGGGTAGCTTGTACTCTTGTAGCTTGTAGCTTTCCACTCTTTGTCTCAATGCATGCATATCCATATGTGCATGGTGAGCGGGCATTGTAGAGTCAGTGACAGGCTGCCCATCACACCGACTACATCTACAGGTGGCATCTCCCTCTGATGGTCCACAGCACAAGCCCATTGACTTACAGGATGTAGTTCTGCACCAACAGGCTTGTGAAAAAGGAGGCAGATGAAGAAGCAAGCAAGGGAAGAAGGTTCCTGGCTGCTGCGTATAATTTCCAACACCTATTTAGCCTACTGTAGCTGACTGGGATGTCTTTCCAAAGGGCACCTTGCTGCAACCTGGAGTTAGTTCTGTGCTCTGATGCAAGACGTTACTGCTGCTGTTAGAGTGCAGGGTTGAAAATGCCCCACTGGGAACAGCTGGGCCAATGAACCCACTGCAAGCTGTCACACTGGCTTCAGAATAACACACAGCCTCTTGAGAAGTGTTGTGGGTGAGGTAGAAAAATCCGTATTACCCAATTCTTCTTAACCTTGTAGGAAGTTCCTCTAATTTCTGTGAAAATCTGACTTTTTAGGCTCATGGAGAGTAAAAAACAGGACTTATTTTAAGTAACCTAACCTGTTAGGGATGCTTTCAGGAAAACAAAAACCATTAAAGCACTGACAATTAATACTTCAGTTGACAGACCAAAGGTTAAATCTCAGACCAAAGCTTGTGGAAAGCAGGTCATTTCTACTCCAGTAGATTTTCTGTATTCTCTTCAATGAGTTATACAGTTCTGTTTACTGCTGTTTGCTCTGGATGGAGCAGCGATCCATACGTAGGGAGGACGGATTGGAGCAGTTACCACATCTCTTTGGGGAAGGAACCTGGAACAAAACCAAGAGCTGTTTCTGGCTTCCCCCTTCTGCTAGCCACTTCAGGGAGTCAGGCTTTCTTAATTCTGGATGTTGTGTGCTTACCTGTGTTAAGGTAGTCAGGATATAAATGATATAAAGACAAGATGTTGGATTAGTCTAGACAATAGAACATCAGGAACATCATCTGGCTTATGACCTAAGAACTTTTGGATAAGGAAGGAACGAAGACAGTTTTGAATGGAAGTCAGACTTGTAGTCATTCCAATCTCCGATGCTAAGCCTTGTCACGATAGTGAATTCGTGGGCGGATGTCTCCAGCAGGACCACAGCTCTGTTATGCTGGGCACAGCGCAAGCACTGAGACCTTTCATGTCCAGAATAGCTTTCAAAGTGTGAGCTTAGGAACATTGCTCCCTTGTGAAGATTATTTGCTTATGGCTATATGTAAAAATCTTTGGACCATGGTATTGTTACTAGAACTGCTCAAGGAAAGACTAATGGAACTAATAGCCCATATGGGATGAATCTGTAGAGACAGCAGCTTTGGAGCTACAGGTTTTTAGCAATCACATGTACCACTGTCTTCCACAGACATGAATACGCTCCAAAGAGATTAATGGATGTTATAAAAATTATTTGCTGCTGTGCTTTAAACTATAGACTTTACAATCTCCAGTTGAATTTTTGATCTCATACAGCAGCTTAACCTTTTGATGTACGGAGTGGATGCAGAGACCTTCAGATTTCTTCGTGGCGTGATGGGAGCTGAACATTTTACAACACATCATTGGGGCTGCGTAAGACCTTTCCGATAGCTATGAGATTTAACAGATCTTTAACAGAGATCTTCCATAGCTGGTTGCTTTCAGGGACGGGAGGGAAGAGGGCTTGGAAGGCTCGTGATTGGATTAAGCACACTTCGGGAATATTTGCAGTCTTAAGAAGTGTTCTAGGATTACTCTTTCCTTAGCCCACCTGTCTGCAGTGTTATTTTTCCTATTCCACAGAAAGTAACTCAGCTGCCTGCTGTATGTTTGATTGGAGCAACTTTTTGCCTTATTATATTTCTTTACCTATCGATAGACGACTAAGCGTGTGTAGCTTACTCAGACCACTTGAAGCACCTAGCCCGGCATTATACCAGATACTTTTTTGTCCCCTCATCGGGGCTCTCTCGCATTGCCCATCCCAAAGCAGCACCGGACGAAGAGGAAGCCACAGGGGGCTGCCCAATTTTGGCGCACCCCCGAGGGAGGCGTTGGGCAGGGTAACTCCTCGGACGCAAGCTGGAGCCCAGGTGCGACCACACCAGCAGCGCGGGCTCCACCGGGGCTCTCCCCGGGTGCCCGGCGCTGTCCCGGCAGCACCTCCCGGCCAACCTCTCGCCTCCTCCGGCCCCCCCGGTGCAGATCCCCCCGCGGCCGCGGGCGGGGCGCGGGTGGCGCCCGGCGGGCCCGGCCCAGGGGCGGCCCCGTCCCGCCGCCTTTGTTCCGCGCCGCGGCGCCCACGTGG
>NC_048893.1:35952881-35969792 GCF_011077185.1 Oxyura jamaicensis
CATCCTAGTTTAGTCCGTGGGCAGGACTCGCATAATAATATTTCCAGTCCCAGCAGCTCACATCACAGACACGAACCCAGGACCGCCCCCCCTCAGTTTTTTCTTCCCAATCTCCCAAATCGCTTTATTATTATTTTTTAAATGGTCGCGCTTTTTGCCCGCTGCTCCCGCTGCTGCCGAAATCCCCGGCTTCCCAGGGTGCATGCTTCTGGCAAAACCGTGCAGTGTTCTCAGTCCACTTTCAGTGTGTCTTATCTTAATTTGTCCTGATCCGATCTAAGCGCGATAGCCACCACTTGCTTTCAATTTGTAGGATTTTTTCCCCTTCTCGGTTCGCTCCGGCTACCCTCGGAGTGTTTCCCTCTCTGCTCGCATTTCCAGGGTTGCGATCTACTACTCTGCCTTTACTTCTTCTTTTTTTTTTTTTTTTTTTTTTTTTTTCTTAAACCTCCCCTCTCTTGAATTGCTTCATGTTACTAACCATTCCTAAATTGTAGGAGAGCTCCATTCCCCCTCCTCTCCCACCACCACCAACACCACTACCACCATCACCTCCTCCTCCTCCTCCTCCCCTTCTCTTCTCCTTTTTGGCAGCACCAGGACGTCCGGTGTGGTGGTGGCAGCGAGCAGCAAAAGCAGCAAGAGCTCCTTTTGATTCCCCCCCGTTCCAAGGTGCTTTGGAGAGACCCGGTTCAAAGCTGAGCGGCAGAAGTCACGATGAGTGCACAAGGTGAGGGACCCGGTCAGCCTTCCACTGCTGCCCAGGAGCAACCTGCAACCGCAGAGCCTCAGAAGAGAGGACGAGGCAGACCCAGGAAGCAACCACAAGTCAGTATTCGCGTAGAGGCGTAGAGCCGCAGATCTGTAGTGTTGTAGGCATGTAACCATGTACGTATTGGTGCAGGCGGCCGGGGACGGGGCGCGGGGGCTCCCGGCGGGGCGGGCAGCGCCCGGCGGCGGCTCGGGGCGGGCGGCGGGGCCGCGGAGCCCGCCCGGGGCTTTCGCTATTGTGCGGGCGGCGAGCCGGGGCTTTTCAATGGGGACGGGGAACATGGAGCGGCGAGGCTCCGACCAACCAGCGCTCGCTGGCTCCTTTCAAGCTGGGTTTGAAATTGCGAAAGCGGCGAGCGGGAGAAACGGGGCTCGCCCGGGCTCCCTCCTCTGCGAGCCCTCGCAACGTCTGTGTGTGTGTGTGTGAGCGAGTGTGAGCCTGTGTGTGTGTGTGTGTGTGTGTGCGCGCGCGCTGTGTGTGTGCTGTGTGCGTGTGTCGGGTCCCACCGGGGCTGCTGCCGCCTCCGAGCTTGACCAGCCCAGCCCCTGACTGCCCCTAGATCCTGGGGTTGGGGGAGAGGAGGGTGTCTAGAAAGTCGCATAGGGTTGGCTTTTTTTTTTTTTTTCCTTTTTTTTTTTTTTCCCCCTCTTTTTTTTTTTTTTTTTTTTCCTGGCGTTCCCCCCTTCCCCACCTCCTCCCTCACCCCCGTCATCGTCTGCAGAGAGGTGCCCCCGTTGCCGACGGAGGTGGGGGAGGCAGCCGGAGGGGGCTTGCCCTGCATTTGCAACACCTTTTGCCTCGGCTGCGCCGCTTTCCCAGGCAGGTCGAGGCGCGGGGACGGCGCCCGGCTCCCCCCAGGGCCCCGAAGGGGACTCGCAGGGCTCCTCTCTGACTCGCCAGACCTCAATCCGCACTAAGGTTGCCAGATTCGCGCATTATCCCCCCCGCCTCCCCGTCCCGTCCCTTCCCATCCCACCCCATCCCTTCCCATCCCTCCCGTGTGCCGCTGTCGCATCGCCCGGCACAGCCGCTCCCGGCTCTCGGGGCTCCTCGGGGGCTGCCCGGGGCTCTCCGCGGCCCTTTCCCTGCTTCGGAAGTCGCGGCTGGAAGGAGTAGGGCCGCCCGGGGAGCCGCTTTTAAAAGCCAAGCTTCCGCGGAGCTTTAAAACCTCTCGCCCCATTCATTCAGCATCAGCTCCAAGTCCCGAGATCCCGCCAGGGGCTTCGGGGGCACCTAGCGAGCCGAAGAGCCGAGCCCCGGCCCGGGGGCAAGCCGGTGCCGAGCCCGCGGTGTGCTCCAGCAAATTACACAGAAAGTAAAACTTATTATTATTATTTTTTAAATTATTCTTACTTTTGGGAAAGCCGTGCGAGCGGAGCCCCTGCTTTTCCCGCTCTGCCCTCAGTGCCACTCGCTCACCGCCCGCGGCTCCGTGCCCAGAATCAGCCCGGCACCCTTTCCCTCCCCTCTTCCCCCCCCCGCTTTTTAAAAAAAAATTTTTTCCCTTCTCCCCCCTCCACCCCTTTTTTTTTTTTTTTCTCTCTTTTTTTTTTATTTTAATGTATGGCAGAGAAAGCAAGCCGCGTCTCCTTAGCCGTGCTCAGCCCAGCTGTGCAGTGCCTGAGCCCCTCTGCAGCCTCCCCAGCCTGAGCCTGCACCCTGAGTCTCCCCGGGAGTGGAAAAGCTGAAGGGTTTTAAGTTGGTCTAAGTTAACAAACCGCATTGAATTAAATTTGCCACCTCCCGTAGTCCGAGGGAAATGTATGGTATTGAAGGCTTGAAGAGTTTTACAGTATTTGTGATTCGCTGAATAAATATTTGGAGTCCGAGCTTGTAGTAATTCATAGGCATTTTTAAGGACTGGTTGTTTGCTGTCTGCCAGAGGAGCTAGTTAGCAAAACTTCGAAAACAATAATTGCTTCTGCCCAGTCATTTTAGATTTTTGTTGTTGTTGTTATTGTTTCAGATATTTTACATCCTCAGGGTTTTTTTTGGCTTGCTAGTGCTCCATTTCAAGAAACATTAGCGTTTGCATTTTACTCGGATCAATTCTGTTTGCAATAGGTGTGAATGTAACGCAGAGCTCAGAACTGCAGAAAAAATCCCCCTAAATTATTTGTACCTTTGAGAGAGAAGATAGTCTTAAGCTTACTTTCTACTTTTCCAGTAGTTAGCATTGTTTTGTGTTATTTTTTTCAAAAGTGTGTGCTAGTAACTGCATATGATAATTGTATCTTGTTATAATAAAATGCAATTTACATTAAATGGATAACTGTATTAATTTTCAAATAATCATTCTTGCATGAGGGAAACCATAGCCATCTTATTTTTAAAATGTGGTTTCTGCTATAACTAACTTGCCAGAGTATGTAGATTTTATTCTTCTTTTTTTTTTTTTGGTGCAATTACAAGGAAAGTTAAACTCTTATTATGTAAAATGCATGTTTTTCTTCACTTTGAGTTCTTTAATTTTTCATGTTGCATTTTAAATATTGTTGCATTTATTTATACTGTTAATTCATGTACTTTAAGTAACTGCTCAGTTGTAGTTTATCATTGAGTTCTTCTTGGTTAGCTGTAGCTTCTTGCCACAATAGCATGTTTTCCTGTATTTAGGAACCAACTGGTGAACCATCTCCTAAAAGACCAAGAGGAAGACCCAAAGGAAGCAAAAACAAGAGTCCCTCTAAAGCGGCCCAGAAGGTGAGATTACTAAAGAGAGAGTTCCTAATGTTTTTTCACCAATTGGTAGCAAAAGAGCCAGTCATTTAGGCTGTAAACTGTGGGGCTGGGACCCTTTTAATAATGGCAGCTACATCATAGAGCATGTATTTTGCATTTGTAAGATAGGAAATAACATGCTGCAGGATGACCCTAGGCACAGAACCCATAAGGGCAGCTTGCTTTTTGAATAGCATACAGATTAGTGGAATAACATAGAGCATTTGATGCATTTACTGAGATCTCCTGTACCTAGTAAGGAGATCAATATTAGGGGTATTATTTGCTTGATGGAGGTTTTTGAAAGAGGAAGATTAATTTCTTACCTATTTGCAGACGTTACTACTACAGACCAAATATGTGTATTAAAGCTAAGTGTTTTGTCAAACAGGTTAATTAGAAGAAAATCCAATTATGTGTTGATGGAAATAAGTGCATATATTGAAATTTACAGCTTTAAAGTGTGATGGTAAAGTAAACTGTGAGCTACAGTAAAAGCCTACCATATCTTACTTAGTAATCACTTCCAAAGAGTTTTTTACTTGAAGTGCTATTAGTCTTCTGAACCACTACTTCTGTTTGGGGATGGGAGCAAACTTGTGTTATGGTGGCTCTGAATGCATCCAGCTATAGTACAAGCTCACTGGAGTCCTTCCATTTAGTGCATGGACTTCACATCACAAATACAATGTGAAAATGTACCTTAATTTTATTGGAACTTGGGAAAGCTCAGTGTCAGAAAACTGTGCTATCAAGGCAGATAATACCTTGCTGCATGAATTATTTTAGTGAAGATAAATAGTTGTGTATAGGCTTGGGAAGAAAAACTGGAGTTTTGTTTATGTTGATGGTTACACAGCAGTTAGCACTAATTTACAGGTACTAAATTGGAAACAAAAGCTTGCAAAATCTGGTAGTGAACTGTACTGCTTAAGTGTACCAGTATCTCTTAAGTAGATCTTTGACAAAACGTGTGTAGAAAATATTTGTAGCCTCATCTCTATTCTGGTTCATTTTTCAGTATGCCTATGATCCTGACCATATTAAACTTGATCATTTTCAGTGTTATAAATTACTATAGCAACTCCTAATAAATATTAAATTATTAGGGGGTGACTGTGATTTCATGTCTGTTTTGTTATAAGTGTTTTCAGCATTTGTTTGAGGGACATTTTCCAACTCCCTTTAAATTTAAAATAGTTTTTTTTATATTCTAAACTGGAAAAAGCGGTATATTCTGTCAAGAAGTTCATGAATTAGTAAAAATGCTTTACAAGTTAAGTATTTAAAATATATCAAAGCCATGCTGCAACCTAGTGAACTTAAAATGTTGATTTTTTTCTTTATATAATAAAAATGTTCCTCAGATTCACTTTTAAAAAGTTTAAATTTCACTCTTCAAAAGGGAGAGAGCAGTTTTTTATTAGTCTAGTAAGTCCAAATGTGAGCTTTAGTATTTTAAATATTACTCTTAGGAGTGTTGGCTTTCCTAGGAGAAACATTTGTAATAAGATTAAATTTTAAGTAATTCATAGAAATGTGTTTTCAAAAGATATTTCTAAAAGAAATATTAACATTATTTCATTTGTATGAGTGATTTGAAAATCAGTTTTAATGGAAAATAACTTAAAATCTTTCATACTTATGTAGGCATATCAATTCAAGAGCTTTCCAGATGATTCTGGTACATACAGTTGTTTTTTTTAATCTAATTTATGAACTGAGCAATTTCATTGTAACGTTTTGATTTTCAGAATGCATCAAGTTACTGCCCTAATTAAAGCAAACTTTTTTCAGGTGTTGATATTATAAAAAATTGACCAAAGACCACATGTCTTTTTAGCATTAAAAATCTTTGAGGGGTATGTAATTACAACTTTTATTTGTATCTAGGTTTATAGATAAAATATGTAAATGTTTGATAAATCTAAAACATGAAACAGTGATAAAGCCTTCTTAGAAAAAAGTCAGTGATCACATTTCTGATAAATATTTTAGCTCTTTTTCCAAATAGATAATTAACTCTCTCTGAAATGGTTCAACTTCTCACCAGACATCTCAAAGCATCTAATACTAATTTTGATAGTTTTTCTAACAGTAATAAGGATGGAAAGGTTTTGACACTGTAAGAAAGCTTCAGTTGCTGATGAGGGTATCACCTCTTAAGAGAGTGAGCTATATGTTTGATTTTGTGATAAACATATTTACACATCCATAGACACACATATATTTATTTAAGGCTTTCTACCCAGTCTCAGCTCTCAGAAACTGAAGTTGGCTAACTTCATTTCAGACCCTGTGCCTGTGAACATGGGTCCTATACATGCAACTGGAAATTGCTGGAATTTCTGCAGAATAGTGTGTGGCCTGTGTTTTTCAAAGTGAGCTCATTGAAATGTTCTGTAGTGTTCACAACATGTAAGATAAACGCACACCACTAGCACCCACCGAGCAGACATGAGAAGGCACTCGTGATTAATTGATGGGGTGTTCTCTTGCAAACCATTACACATCACAATTAAAAATGCATTGCACAAACTGGCAGTCAGTTAAAAATACTCGAGTGCTGGGGCTTTGTTTTGTTGTGCTTCAAAAAGCAAATGCCCTTAAATCAGCTGAGGGACACTTTACCCTAGAAGCTGATTGTGTTGTGGATTTAAAATTTCTTGGCTCATGGGACTTTTTTTAATTTTTTTTTTTCCTTTAGCTTTCAGAGCTTGTGTTTGGTCTTAGTAAACTGGCCTTGGGGCATCTGAAAACAAACTGTGCTTGTTAGGAAATTAGCAATGTGAAACTTGACAATGCATACAGAATGTTGCAAGACCAATTGGATAGCTAATAATGTGGCAATTACTCTAATTTTAGGTAATACATGATTTAAAAAAAAAAAAAAAAGGTTTGCATATCACACATACCTAACTTATGTTACACAAAGGGTAAACTGCATTTTATGGAAAAACAAATAATTTCTCAATTGTTTAATTTTCATGAAGACAACATTTTAGCAGATGAGAAGAGAGAGACACAAAAAGACTCTTATCACCTAGTACGTGAGTCTCCACAATCAGACTTATTCAAGTCTGTGTCTTCAAACAAGTCAATCTGTTATTCATTTAAAATATTTGTAAAAAGTTAGCAAAAAAAATGAATTATTATTATTTTTTTTTCTAATGAGTAACGAGGTTTTGTGGAAGGATCCTAGTAAGGATGTTCTTTTCTAGTTTCCTGGGTGTTGTGTGGTTGAATTTTATTTGTTAGGCTGAGCTGGGTTCCCAGCCCATTGCATTTCCCTTAAGTATTCAGGGGCTTCTCTTTGTTTAGCTCCCGTAGCTGGGCTTAAAAATATTGTATGGGCATAAATACTCTCCTGTTTGGAAGGAAGAAACAGAGTCGTTTGGTCGAAAAATAAATAAAAAAGGCAGGGGGGTAGTAACTACTGTGTGTTTGTTTCAGAAGAAAATGTCAAGGGGATATCCCAGGAACATCCAAAAATAAAGGCTTTTTTTTTTTTTTTTTTTGTAAAATTCGCCTTCAGTTGAAATATTGTGGCTTTTGTTATAGTCATTCATGTAGTGAACTTCACTAATGGTACCTCCAGATCTTGAAATACCGTTCTCCAGAACTTGTGGAGTCTCTCCGTGATGACACTTAATACTGTCTCTTTACTACATGGCCAGAGTTTGGTATGTAGAAAACCATGTCCCTGAGTTAAGCAGTCCAAAGGTAAAAAAAAAAAAAAAAGTGCACATGACAAGGACTCTGCCCTAAATTGGTTCATGAAAATCTATTTGGCTTTCCGTGCTTCATTCATTCTCACCAGCACCAGTCATAACAGGCTTAAAGGGAACATGAGTTCAGATTTATCAAGGGATTGTAGTATGGTCATTGTACGTAAAGAGTGAGGGACCCCAAATGTTTTGAGCAAGATGGGTAAAGCGGGAGAAGCCTGACTCCTGTTTAGAGGTAAAATGGGCAAAACATGACATGGAAAGTGCGATATATTTGTATCCAGCCCATGCTTAATTTTCTTCTAAGAAAAATAAAAGAGCAAAATGAATTTTTTTTTTTTTTTTGGTAGGCAAGGGACACTTCCCTGCACAAGCTCTTTTGGCATGGCTTGGCAGCAGTGATCCTCATGCTCGGACCTAGCAGTTGTTCTACCAGACCTCAGCTCTGGTGCATTTTATCTGAGGGCTACAGATCGTTTTGCACAGTGGCTAGAGTTCCTAAAATTTGGATTCTGTTGCATTCACAATCTTCCTTGACAATAGATAGTTATCTGAAGAGCACATTCAATTATTTATACCTGTCTTGTCTTGTTAATTGCCTTCAGTAGTACAGCCTCAGCTCCTGCTCAGGCTTGGCCCACTGAGGCAGCGAGGAGATGGAGGGATGCTGGGCAGCCGAGTACCACAGTGGCTGACAGCAGCCGTTTGGAAGCAGGTTTTGGTGGCCTTGTGGTATAGGGCTTGGATGAGCTGCAGATCTGTCTGGAGACATGTTAACGACATGGCGGTGGCTGGAGTGACCATCTTTCTCACCTGGGGCAAAAATATCATTTCCTGTACTGAAGAACAAGTAAATCCAGTTCTGTTCCTAAAACATGACACAGCAACCATGAAATGTTTATGTGGATGGTTTTAAGAAATTTTATATTTTTCCATGAAGGATCATAAACTTGGGTTTGATTACGGCCCCAGCCTTCTTTAAGTTGGGTGATTTTGTGTCTCAGCTGTCCAGAACAAGAGGATGCCTCCTAGCGCAGCACCAAACGCTCAGAAAAGCCTGACCAAACACATCTCAATTTCAGAGAGTGCTTTAGAGGATTAAGGCAGCAGCTTCCTTTCTGACTAAGCAATTACAGGCTGCTGTGGGTAAGGTGGCTGAGAGCACTTGCATCTTGCTGCCCAAATAGGAATCCTTGTGATCTTTGGGTGGCTTGGGGCTCTCCCTGGATTTGTTCCTAGCTTCAGAGGCAATGCTTCAATTAAAGCAAAGAGCCAACAGACTAGCATGGTTTAGATTATGTAAATACCTATTTAAGAGGAAAAGCAAAGCTTTAGCACTTACATGTTCCTATTCTTATTAATTACTTGAAAATGATATGGAGAAACATTGAATTATTTGTCTGCAATAAATCCTTTCTTCAAGTGCTATCACTAAAAGACAGCCTTGTGCTGTTGGAAAAAATACAGGTTAGGTTTGCAGAATTCAAACTAAATAATAATAATAATAAAAAAAATCCAGATGGAAAGAGGGGGAATATTTTCCTAAACTTCATGTCTTTATTATCACCGCTGGACTGCCGCTACTCCTTCGTGGTTGTTCCAGGAGTGTTTTGTCTTTCCCTTCCCTCAGAATGGAGATAAAAACATCCACTCAGGAGGTTCCCGTCACTCACTTTCTGCAGTTTAGTCTATGGAAACCCTCCTATTTACTTACAGAATCGCCCTGTACCAAAACATAGTATCTGGCATGCCCTGCTGTTTGCTCAGCTCACCTCTGGGAAAGGTTTGGTTTTGATAAGGACTCTGGAAATGTTTTTCTTCTGACATGAGGTGGAAATCACATGCAGCAGGGATACAGCGCCGTTCAGCGCAAAGGGTCCCTGCTGCAGGGGCCAGGCACCGCTGGTGGCTGGAGCAGCTCGTGGCACCCCTGTGCTGTGCTGTGCTGCGCGGTGGACGGTGGCACAGGGTTTTGCTCACTCCCCCAGCCCGTCAGGCAGTGTTTTGTGCCCTGGTTAAGCTTACAGCTCTTGTCAACCTTTGGGTAGTGTTAATTGGTAGAGCAAAGTGGGTTCAGTTTCCAAAAAGTTAGTTTTTTGGTAAAGGGTCTTTCAGTGAATATAGAAGAAAATAAATGGTGTTTATCCTTTCACAACGTGTCAGGTGCAGATTTGTTAAGAACAATTTTAGCTGGTCTTTTTTTCTAGGCTTACACCCCCTGTTTTGTGAAATAAACATAAATGGGGGGGGGGGGGGGCGGAAGGACGACACAAATGTTCAAAACTAAAACACCTCCTTTTTTGCATCCTTCAAGTAATAAGGTATGAAAAAATGAATACTTTAAAAGGCACCGAAACTCTGAAATAGACAGCTCCAGTATGTAGCAAATGCACTTTAACAAGTATTCTCATAAGAGGGTTTCACCTTACATGTAACGCTGGTATAAACGATTAAAGAGCAAGTTTACTCTTTTAACAAGTCTGAGTGATAATTTTGCCCTTTAGGAGTGTGAATTTTATTTTTCACAGCTTTCTTCTTGGTGAGATATTTATTTCAGAGTAACTGCGTTTAATTTGTGGTACAGCTTTTTGATAGAGATTCCTCTTCTGCTTCCTTGGCTCAGGTTCTCTTGCAGAGGGATCCGCTTTGCCTAGCTTTAGGTGACAGTGTCTATTACAGAGATTGATCAGCGAGTGATTTATTTAATGAGACAGTTGATTTCTGAGGGCAAATCAAATACGCATGCAGTTAACTGGAAGCAAAACAGCTCATGGAAATTTGGGAGCACGTTTACAGAGTGTGTGCTAAAAGTGTTCACTCTTAGGGACTTCTTAAGCAGCACGAGTCCTGTGCTCACCGAAGCTGGTGGCAAAATCTTGATCGCCTTAATGAGACAGGATTATTTACCTGACAAGGTGTGTGCATGGACAGAGCCCATCTAGAGAAAATAACTTGCAGTTCTTATTTTAAGGCCTGTAAGTAGTTTCCTTTAGTGAGCAAGCAGTGCTATCCACAGTGTCACACAGTGAGTTCATGGAACAGGCTGGTAGCAGAACCCAAATTTCCTTTAAGTTGAGCTTCAGGACCAACTGTTTAGCTTACATAAATATCACTGTTACTTCTAGGAAACCTTCCATGCTGTTTCCTTAACCCTTGAAAGAGAAAGTGTGTTTTGGAGCAGCGGTGGTTTGCTTAGAGCTTAAGGATACATGTCTACCTGGAAAAGCTCACATGAAGTAGAGGAGTTACCTCCCAGTGTCACGTTCCTCGTGACTGTCTGTCCAAACATGTTCCATGCATGAACATCATCAGACTAAAAGAAAGAATTGTGGCTGCTATAAATTGCTTTATTCAGGCTTGAAATGGGCTGTATATCTAATACAGTACCTTTAGGTGTTGCCTGACAGACTGTGAAAGGCTAGAGGTGATGCTGTTGGGGTCCTGCAGGTCCCAGTCCTCTGTGGACCAGGGCTGGGGGCACCCTTGGGTGCAGGTGAAGGCATTCACTTGGGCTTGGAAATGGCAGTAAAAAACAACGTAATCACCTTCTGCCAGAAAACCCATGGAGCCAGGGGGAGGCTTGGTGCCACCCTAGAGATATGCTTATGGATAATGTTACAGGAAAGGAGTTCCTAGTTAACCAAGGCTGTTAAACAATGCTGGGGTATAAAACATGTTGTGTTTCTTTTCTCTTTACAGAAAGCAGAAGCCACTGGTGAAAAGCGACCCAGAGGGCGGCCCAGAAAATGGGTAGATATTCCACTTCTAATCATTTGATTTATTTTCTGTGTTATAAAGCATGCTATAAAGTCCATTCTCTAAGGGAACAATTATTTCTGCTTTGTGAAAAGAGCATCCATCTTCTGTGTGGTGGATTGACGGAAGGGTTAAGATAGCAGAGAAGTTAACCACAGCTTCCTACCTTTAGACTCTGGTAGTTTGCTCAAGACACTTTACTACTGAATGTTTGTCGGGAGTGAATATTTATGTGTCTCTTATCAGCATGGAAAGGGGCACAACTCTTCCTTCAAAAAAGAGTAACAATGAGATAACTTGTTCAGTAATGGAGTAACAAAGGTTAAAGGGGCACTATCAGACATCAGAAGGTGATTAAGAAAGGTGATAACATTCAGCTGTAGTTTGTACAAGGTAACGTTTAAAAAATCAAAACGTCTTTGTCCCACATTCCCTGAAAATATAGTATATTTTCCTTAAATCCGGTGAGAAAGAGCAGAAATGAACAGCAAGATACCTGCACTTAGAATTAAGCTCTTCTGTTCTTGGCCGTCTTTGTGCTTCATATAATTATAGTGACAGTAATACATTTCGTTTAAAGTTTCCTCTTTTCCTGGCCCTTACTCTGTAGATGTGGCCATCAGACAAATGTGTTTTGATTCTTTGGCCATGGAAATATCGCAGTCTTGGATACCTGAAATCCTGTGTTGTCACTGCTGTCTACGTGAAATGAGCATCTGTCTTGTACACCTCATGCATATGTATTTCATGCACAAATATATTTTCAGAAGGGGTGAGGATACCACTCATAAAATTAGAACATTTGCAAGGTTGTGGCCATTTACTCCGTCATAAGTTTACATTTCTGATTTCCCTTCTGTAGTTACCTTTTCCTTTTTGTGGAAAGCCTTAATCTCTAAACTTGATGGAATCTCAAATCCATCTGTCCCCATCTCAGTTTTCCAGTACTGTCACTTTTCCACTTCTCTGTTCAGTTCTTTTGGATGGATGTTAACACTGCTGTCAATGTGTACGCTTCTGAAGGCTAAAATGGCACCAGAAGGTCCTTAAAACTACAGCTGACATTCTCCAGAGTATCAGCAGCTAAACACAGGAGAGAGGGCATTAACAGTCACCTTAAGAGCTAGTTTTGTAGTGTTGTCCAGAGGTAAAGTACCTCAGGACATCTCTGTAGGTCAGCAGAGAAAACAGCCTCATACATTCCACGTGTTGTTTGTGCTTGTAGTTTTTAGACCAGGCAGATTTCAGGTATGTGAAGCAGCTCCTTGGCAGTAGGAAAAGGTGGCTTCCTCAAACCAACCTGTGCTCGTGATGTTCCCAAAGGTGGCTTGCAGCAGGTAAATGCCAAGTGCAGTAAAACATAGATTAGTTACTGCCTGCTTCCTCCCGTTCGGTTCGGAGCTTGCACACGTGGATGCTAAGTGGTGCTGGCTTGATCCTCACCTTGGGTGCAGTCCCAGGGGAAGCAGCAGAAATAGCTGTTTTATGAGAGTAATTTATAACAGGCAAGCCATCTCCACCAAATTAGAAATGCATGATGGTTGAATAGGGATGGTTGAATAGCTTTGTGAAAAGGGAGAACGTAGCAGTGTGAAATGTTAAGAGATTTTATCTCCCAAGTGCTCATAGTCAGAAATTAAGGTGAGTTTTCAGAGGAAAGGGCTAAGTATAACAATTGTGGCGTGTTTAGGTTAGAATGTTTCCCTTTTGTTTTTGTATCTTTATGGGGAAGAAGGAATAGGCAGTAGCAGGGAAGCATTAAATTCAATATGGGCTGTTTTGGAATGAAGAATCTGATTCACAGAAATGGGAATTATTGGTTACTTAGAAGGCATATGCATTACTTTGTTATGAGACCCATACTTAAAGGAGTTGCACTCATTCCTTTGAAACTAAGGCATATTCTCAAAGTCCTAACTGCTTTCCTATTGTGCCTGTTGGAAGCATGGTCTTTTTATTTGCTTCTTCCAATGCTATGATTGCTTCTTGTGGTTTTCAGAGATAATATGCATATCTGCAGCTTGCATTGAGATAATTCTGTAGACTACGAGAACCAAACATACCCTTTTTTCCTCTCTTTCTTCTCTTTTCCCAGTTTAAATTAGATTCAGGGTTCCTTCTCTCTGCATGGTGAAACGGAGAGTGATATTGTGATCCAGAAATACAGTTAAATTATTACAAACCACTATGGTGCCAACTGTAAGTACTTTATAAGTGAAATCAAAGAAGGATTCTGTGTAAAAGCAGATGGCACAGTATCATCCTCTGTGTCTCATGTATTCAGAAAATGTCCCTTTTTATCACCCAAACTTCACTTAAGTCCTTAATGATTATTTTCTTCCTTAATCTCGTTTTATTTCTATACCAAGCCTTGATGATAACAGTTCTGTTTCAGTTAAAGTAAGGGGTGTTTGGATTTATTTTTTTTTTCTTGGAGAGGGCAGAATTCTGCCTGGCAGGTATTTTCCTAAGCTTGTAACCCTTTTTTGCAAGTCTGGAGGTTCAGTGTCATATGTTGTTCATCAAATTGTAAAGTATTATTTCTGCTGTTTCCTTCAGTATGCACACGCAGAGACATATGAGCTAACAGACCACTGCAGAATTCCAGTAGCTGGTCTTTCTGCCGGTTCAAATTAAGTATTTAATGTTTGTGACTCTCAACATATTTATTTATTTATATATTTTTTAGAAGAGACGTAAATCTTCTTGACTGGTATAGAACTGGGAAGGGGGAGGGAGAGCCCTAGTGAAGAAGGCAAGGAACCCAGTTTATCACAAGCATATGAGACACGCGGTGATTTTTTCAGAGCAATAAAGTGTGCTTTGCAAAGCTGTCAAGGAAAAGAAGACCCTTGTAAGTAGAGCAGACAGTAAAGAGTGACAAACTTCTGAAAATAAAATACTCAGCTACATAGAAGAGCTTTCCAAATGTGAAAGGCTAATTGAATAAAAATCCTGAAGGTAATAAGGATCACACAGATGGGAAATGAAAATATTTGGAATCAGAAACAGTGTCTGCTGCTGGAGAACTCATCTTCACTGTAAGTTGCTGCACATGTGTGAAATGCATTGAAGGCTGTGAGTCCTATTAATTGGGAGGGAGGTAAAACTCTTCATGACCTTGGTACTCTGTAATTTTAGAGGTTTTAGTGACGGAACATGTTCTAAGCTCTTTGGATGCATCTGCATTAGCATCTTAGGTCAAATTGGCAGTGTGCTTTGGAAACAGATCTCCTAATTGTCCCCAGTTATTGTTTGCATTGCAGAGAAGTCCCAGAGCTCATGGGCTGGATTCCTTTCGAATGAAACAAAATTGGAAGACCTGCTCCCATAGTGCACCTAACACAGTCCAGTAGGCATTGGACCCATAGGACTAGGCTAAAAAAAAAGTAAACACCTCTTGAAAGGTGCCTGGCATGGAGTTTGGTCCTCAGCATCAGCCTGTTTTCGGCTGCTGGTCCATGTTGTTTGCTAGTGCAGAAATAGCCGTTGCTGCTTGGAAAAGGCAGGTAAAGTAGCCTGTTTTTTATTAGAAGAATTATTTTATGTTATAGGTATAAAGTCATATTCCTAAGCATGCTCAGAAGTCACTGAAAGGTTTGTCTTGGTTTCATCAGTGACAGGCTTTCTTCACTGGGATCCAATGCTGCTTCTTGTGGAATCAGCAAACGATTTTGTCAGTGGCTTCACATAGCCCTGTGCAAAGAGCTCACAGTCAAAGATATTTCATCTCATCTCATCTCATTTTTTTATTTGTGTACATCTAGAAGTTGACTGAAAGTACTGGGGCGGGAGTGGAGCAGGAGAGTGATGAGTCAATTATCCTGCTGCTTGTTGTAAGGAAATGCACTGAAAACCCCTAGAAATTTCATAGACTTCTAGAGCTCCCAGTTTAATGGAGAAACCTGAAACCCAGTTCTGAAGTTTATGCTTTAAATGGTGTTTGTATTTTATTTCCATTGTTTTTGTTATGTCTTCAGATAGACTTTTGGCCTTGTCTTTCACATCCACCTTGTTTAACCTGAACCACAGATTCACTGTGGCATGGCAGAATTGCTTAGGAAAAAAAAAAAAAAAAAAAAAAAAAAGCCCAGAGCTCTTCACAGCTTTGAAGAGGACTTTGTTGAGGAGGAGAGGGGGATGATGCCGTGCCATGAAACTGTTTTAAAGGATGGAAAGATGTGGTTCTGGATGTTCGTAACAGCAGAACAGAATCAGTTGATTTCCAAAGACAGGACGTGCACATAAAGCATCTGCGTGCTCACCCAGTTGCTGACACCCAAGTAGGAACTGTGACTTGTTCAGAAAACCTCTCTCACTTTCAAGAAATTTGTTTTCTCCTAGATGGTCTAGATAGCACATCTCAGTTTGCTGGAAGATTAAAAGATAACCAGAAATGAACTTAATTTCCTTAAGCAGGAGTTTTAACTGATCCGATCAGGATTAGCTAGCTGTTCCAGTATTTCTGAAGCTCAGGTTTTCCCCTTTTTAAAGAGGGCAGAATTTCATTTTATACTCAAAGTCAGTTTAAGTTATGCCAAAGCACGTTTAAAAAATCATTACAGAAATGCTTTTTTTCTGCAAAGTGTTTCCTCAGATTATTTCCCGCTGCAGTTTTGACATAGCTGACATATAAAGCTGTAAGCATGGAGTGTAGGAGACGTTTCTGTTCCAGCCATTCCAGGAGGCCTGAGCCAGGCCGAGGGCTCCTAATCCTCCTTCACCTGCAAGATTTGGAAAATGAGGTTCTGAATTTTGAAGATATACATATACAGAGACCCCCCTGCCTCAGATACTTCATTATCTAACAGGAATACCAGAAGAGACATTGGTGTCTTGAGGCTATTTGTTGTCTGTTACAAGTCTTTGCAAACAATTATTTAACTAGAAGTTTCTGTCTGGCAGTGCCATGCTACATTATGTGCTTTTAAACCAATTTTGCTGGTTTCTCACTCAGTGCAGTCAATTTTGTCTCATGTGAAGGCGCAGTCTCGGAAGCATGAAGGCTTCTTCGATAGGCAGTGGAGAGAGAAAGGTGCTCTGCAATCTTGGTGTGTCCTGCCCTTAGAAAGGCTTTGCTTAGGTTGTGGTAAATTCCCATCTGGATATGGCAATCTTTTGCCATTGGGAAAGACAGCCTAGGTAAACAAATAGGCACAAACCTGACTTTTAGACATTTCCCTATGTGAGGAAAATCACACCTTAGGCAGTAAGCTGCTTACCAGTGCATACCTAAGCCAGGCCAGAGCTGCCATTTTTATGAGAACCAATTTTTATTTGAGTGAATTATTTCACGGTCCATTTGGAGTAAACCACGACTGAGGTAAAACTTAAATCACATGCATTAGATGATGAATGTAAAAGAAAGTTGCTATTTATGTAATTACAGATACAAAAGATATCAGAAGTAAAAAATCTGTTACTCATACTTGTGGGAATAATGTAAGTTCCGATACTTTGTCTTTCTAACTTGACTGCAATATATGTGGTGTTATGGCTTTGTGTGAAGCCCATCATGAAAATTTGCACGTGTTCCTGTTACTTTAGTCTTCCACATTACCTTACCTTCTTTGTTAGGGTCATTGGTATTATTTTGTAACATGGTAATATGAAATATTTTCTGTCATGAACATATTCTATCTCTGCACAGGCAACACTGTCATCTGGGAGGGATCATCATTTCAGTTGTCTAAAGGGCTTGAAGAGTCTTTTGTAATTATGAAAACCAGAGTATTGACTTCTCCTTCAAAATTCCTAAACTTAAAGAGTGGATAAAGAGCATGAACTAAAATCCTTAGAAGTTTTATATCTATGTATTTACTTTCCAGTTCAGATGTTCTGTAAAAGGAATCCTCTCACAAAATCTGAAAATTTTGAGAAAAGCAGCACTAGTGATTATTAACCTTTTCTCCTATGCCTATGAGATATTTAATG
>NC_048893.1:35969892-36114399 GCF_011077185.1 Oxyura jamaicensis
GGCCCCGGGCCCGCCGCCCGCCCCCCGCGCCGCCCCCGCTCCCCCCGCCCCCCCGCCCCCCCCCCCCCCCCCCCCCCCCCCCAAAATGGGGCTTTTTTTTTTTTTTTCTATTCAGCATTCTGGGGAAGGAAAAAAAATCTCCCTGCTTGTACTAAATGCATAGAAACACACTAAAATATGTTCCACCTTACCTGTGTTCAGAGGGGTATGTGTCTTCATTTCTCTGAAATCTTGTCTAAGCAAAGATTGGACACCACTGTTGTCCTTCCTCAGAATCTCCTAGTATATCCCTTGTAGGTGTAAATAGATGTGGCACCATCTATTTCAGGTGCAGGTCTTCCTGAAGAACACAAGAGAAAATTTAGCCATGATATTTCTTTTCTAAAATAAATGTATATTACCAAAAGGATATTTCACTCATTCTCTAATCTGCTTCCACTTCTGTTAAGGGATATTGCAAGATGTCCAGTTTAGCTAAATAATGTTTTGAATTTGTCACTTCAGAATTCTTAAAGGAAAATCTTTTATTCTGCTTGAGGCCCAAAGAGGAAATTTTAATGAGCAAAAATGATGAAAGTAAAAACTACGGCACCTGTACTAAAAGGTAAACTGAATTTCTAGCTGTTCCCTTTTTATGATCTCAGATAACAGGTGTTTAAGTACTTTAGCAAATGGTTTTCTGTTTGGCTGTGTATTTCTATTTCCATAAGCCTCATTGTCCATTTTACATACAAGGAAACCGAGCAGTGGGGCTGGTCGTGGCAGCATCCAGAGGCATTTTTGCACCTGTGGTGCGTGAAGTCACTGTTTTGTTGCTGGCAGGGTTCTCTGCAGCAATCACACATCCAACTGCCTGACAGAGAAGAAGGCATATCAGGTAGTAAAAAGTGCAGGCAGTCATTCTTGCTCCTACAATTCCATTTTCACTGTTGGAAACGTTATGAATGCAGAAAAAGGAGCTGGGCCTCACCTCCATTGAAAATGTACTCCACAAGGTTAATTGCCTTGCCCAAGGAAATCTGTAGAAGCGCCAGGAATAGCAGTCAGATTTCCTGGCACGCTGCCCTGTGCCTGCAGCTCAAGGCCATCCTTCCTTAGTACAGCTTGCTGTGAGCAGGTTGGGCAGGGGAGGGAAGCACATGTTTGAATTCTGTGTCTTAAACCAATATGTGCTTTTTACCTGTTTCTGTAAACTCAGGGATGAGTTTGCAGAACAGACAGTATCTCTAGCATGTGTCTAGCTGGTGGGCAGTGACATCTAGAAGTAAGAAACTGGAAAGGTGTGTGTTCTTTAAATACAGCGTAGAGTGGAGAGGTTTGGTACCAGCAGGGGTTTGATACTTGAACCAAACAGAAATAAAAGCCTGAAAAGTGTTTGAAAACAGTGTGCTTATCAGTGGTATGTTCTCCCCTTTGTAACCCAGTTACATACAGAAGTCCAGTACTGGTTCAGTGAACGTCAGATGTAGTCACAACGCCACGGTGCCTAGTTTCTTGAATGTGGTTGATCTGTTTTTCAGGACTAGCTGGTCTGAGCCGTAGCTATGGGACAAGGTGATGCTAGGCCACCTCATCCAGGTGGTATTTCCATTCCCCGTCCTTCTTCTGGGCAGTGGTGCAGGGGGAATGAAAATCCATGTGATAAAGCGTGATTCAGGATAGAAGGTTCAGAGTCAAGACTTCCAGGATTTCTTCTAGTTTCTGACTAATTATGCACCTTATTTGATGTATCCGTGCCAAATTCTGTTTTAAACTGCACACCTCAGTAACACAGTACCTGTACAAGAAAATACTAGGTTTACTCTCTGCCAGAGATAGAAAAGGGCCATCTTAGAAATGGCAGTCATCCCCTGTGGGGATGAATTTACTCCTCTCAATTAAGAACTCTGATAATAATTAAAGAGAAGTAATACTTTTGGCTTCATTCTGCATTTTTTACAGACCCAAGTAAGAGATGTGGATGCTGAAGGAATGCAGGGTTGATCCTGTCCTGGAAGGACTTAGGGGGAGGCTAGTATGGGGATAATTAATATTTGGAAAGTGCTTTCAGGTGATTGGATGAAAGTCATGACATACTGTGAGTGCAAGTATTATTTCCTCTTCCTTAATACTGGGAGTGGGTCTCAATTGAAATTGCCACTCTGTATTATATTTTAGGCACAATGCTAGATTTTCAACAAAAAAAGTGAGCTTCTTTCAGTAAGTAGCTACAAAATATCCTCATCAGGAGGTGGCTTCTAATTTTGCTGCACACAATTTGGAAGGAGAAAAAATATTTTTTGTACCAGCAGTGGTGTATTTTATACCCATTCTCACTCTGCTGTCTTTAATTTATTTTATACTGGGTATCAATTATAAATACAAAGGGAGCACAGTTTACAACAGTGTTTACAAGTGCACCTGTTTTTCTATCCCAAGACCTATCTGAGATATTCATCAGACTACAAAGGGAAAAAAAATAATAAAAAAATAAAAATAGGGGGACAAGAATCCAACTGAAATTGCAATCAATGCATTTGATTGAGATCAATGCAGACCTTACTGTTCAAATAGTCAGGTTAGGATATGGGGTATAGTGGTTTAAAGATGCAGTAGTGACACTGCTGGTAAAGGAGGAAGAGATCTTTTAAAGTCCCAGATTTTTCAGCCTTCAGAGGGAACCCTAAACCAGGACACCAAGGCCTGGGAAGATGCAGGATTGAATGAAAGAGCCGTGCATTGAGGAACGTGTAATCCTGGTGCTGTAGCTGATAATGCTCATAATGTGCTGTTTGTTTTGCAGTTTTCTGTTATTGCCTGTTCAGAACCATTCTGATTTCACCGCAAATGCTTATCAGCCTTGCTGTTTTTGGAGGCTGTTGATAGGATATGATTTCCTTGTTTGTAGTACAGAGGCAGGCAAATTTCTTCGTCTTGCTTCAGTGTTGGGGTGATTTCTTTCTACGAAGGTAATCTTTCTGCTATGCAAGGGCAGCCGCTGGCCACTCTGAGCTGACAGGCAGGGGAAGGATGTGGTTTTGTTTTCTGAACACAGGCATCCCTGGGCTTCATCCCTCACCTCTTGTAGCCTGCTGCTGTGGGAAATCTGTTCACCCTAAGCTGCACACTGCCTCATTAGGATTTTAGGAGCCTGACCTGGAAGGGGACAGCTGCTCTAATCTGCTTGACAAAACCTTTCTCATTTAATCTTTCTACAGGCAGTGATGTGAAATAGGTGCAGAGAGGGATCCATTCACCTCATATATCTCCATCCCACTCTCCACAAGGTGATCCACTGAGCTTTCATTGAATTAATATGTCTATCCTTCCTCTCACTGTATAGGGAATCAGAAATGTGGCACTTGTAGCACGCTACTTGGGGCTAATTTACTTAGCCATCTCATAAGGGTGGATGCTTGATGGAGGGGGACTGGAAGTCCTAGGTCCTGAGTACTGCTCAGCAGGGGCCAAACCTGTGTGCCGAGAGAAGTGACATGCCATGAGCTGGTCCAGGTGAGAACTCCTCAAACCCAGGGCATTTAAAAGTAATGTGGCCAAATGCCAGCAGATAAAAACAAGAAGCAGCCTTGCCTGGTGTTTTAGCCACGCACATAGAAATCTGGGGGGACCGTCCTAGAGCTGCTTCTTGTGTGATCTCTGGAGAACATGGCCTGGAACACCACTTCTGTCTTAGTTTGAACAACTAACAAGTTAAGACCCTTAACTAATAACTCAAACGATAGCTTCTTTTTTTTTTTTCTTTTTTTTTCTTTTTTTTTTTTTTTCCTTCTTGGACCTTTTGTCTGCATAGAATTCAGCTTCGGGGGAAAGGCTGGAGAATGTTTCTCACCCAGGAGGGAAGCACAGGAACTGAGCATTAAGACACTTGTGTAGGAAGTGTGGGTTTGGTTCTTCCTCATGTTAACTAGTGGGCAGACTCCCTTTGAGTGCTCCCACTCCTAGACAGCAAACTACAAGTTGGGTTTGAGCACTGTGAATGGAGTTGTGTTCTGTCCTGGCCTGAAGGACGTCTCCTGAAAGGAGTTGTGTTTTGTCCTGTAGCTCCGAAGGTTTCTCCAGGCTGTGGAGCTGGACTGACTGTGGGTGGCTGTCAGCTGAGACTCGAAATGCACCAAGTGTTAGTTGGGATGTAAGGCTTACTACCTGAGACTAACAATTCTGAGCATGGTCAGCTAATTGAACTTCAGTGTGCAGAGGGCTTTAGGGTTAAGCAGGAAAATACTAGAGAGCTGAGGAGCTGAGAGTCAAGCAGCTGAAAGGAAGAAATAGATGTGTTGGATCCCATCCTAGAGCACTCTGCACACACATAAGACATTATTTGTATGTTTTAAAGTGTGGCTGCAAAAATTTTGCAGGCAACAGCTTGCTGTAATCTATTTACACATGATTTTGATTCTTTCTCTTACTGATTCAGATAGTATTGCATGCTATTATTGTACGTATCATAAACTTCCAGGATTTTGGTGATTCAGTTATATATATATGTGTGCGTGTGCTATTTCTGTATCAGTTTTAGGAGGCTAGCAATGCATAACATATTTCTTTATTCTGCTTTTTCTTTATATATATATATATATATATATACATACATATATATACACTTGTAATAAACTTGCTACCTTCAGTTTGTTTTATTACAGTCTCCCAGTCCTGAGAACTGTTGAATCTGCATGTTGATCTGCAGGGTCAGACTGTGGTGCTGCTTATGATGACTTAAATAATAGCACTGATAAATTACATTTGAAGTAGTGTATTAGCGGTGTATCTGCATCAGGGTCAATGAGAACAAAGTCTGGTCCACAGAGGTTGGTTGGCTCTGATTAACAGTGATTTGCCTGTAGTGGCAGTCTCCATTTTGGAGCCATTAAGACTGTCAGTGAATTGGCAAGATGCAGAAGTTTTACATCCTGTCTGTTTAAAATAACTGCTGGGAGCTTAAGCATTCAGACTGGTCATTCCTGTATGTAGAAAAATCATGACTTTACCCAATACATTATCTTAATCCATTTTGACTGTTATATCAATTATCCTAATAAACAGCAATTGGAGCCTTTTACAAGACATAATACAAACACATATGTGAGCTTCACTATTGTGATCTTATCAAAGTTGCATTGTGTTAACATGTTCTTGGGGTTTCCTTAGTATTCACACTGAACTCATTCATACTCTGGCCGCTCATGCTGCATTGTTTCCTGTTAATGACGTTAGACACCTTGAGAAATCTGCTTGGGGACTCTTATTCCAGACAAGTGTCTGTTTGGGTCTTAAAAAAAGCAATTCACACAACACATTGACAAAACAATGCACTCGAATCACGGTGTTAAAAATGCAGAAGAGACAAAGATTAGCATTCATTGACACTCATAAACTACTTGAAGGAGGCAGAGGTGTATGAAGCAGAGGTGCTTCACTTGCAAACTTCCCATTTAAATCAGGGATGACCATCCAAGCATGAAACAATTATTTCATGAAGTTTTATATGTAAGTCTAGTTGAGAAAGATAGATGAGCAGTCTGTCAGTGACTGGTGGTCCCTCAGGTCAAGTAGATGGAGCATGCAGCCAGGAGATGCATGATAAAATCTTACACCTGTTGAAGTTAGTGGCCAAACTCCTAAGGACATTGGTTGCCTGGGTTTCAGCCCATCTGCCACTGGCATGGTGCATAACTGCATCTGCTGGTTGGTTATTAGCTCTATAAATTATGCAGATAGCTATGTTTGGACAAAACAAGTCATTTGAGGCATAATATACATGTTCCTGTTAGGCACCAGACGAACAGAAACGTTACAGTGACTATCACATGGCAAGGATATTATTTAAAATGATCTGTAAATATGATACATTTGTAATTTGTGTCAAGTTTTAAGCAGACACTATGTGAATAACAGGCAGGCTGTACTTGTGCAGAGATATACAGATAACAGCTTTTTGCTGATACTTTTTAACTGTAAAGCAACTTGTATGCTGTATAAATAGTATTGATTCTTAAAGAAGTAGAAGCTTATTATTATTCAATCACTTCAGTGTGCACTATTTGAAAACTGGAATATGGATACCTCTGCACTTTAGCCTTCCACATTTTTTTCTAAGATAAAGACATGGTTTTGAAAATGCATGAATGATCTTGCTGCTTCTGCTTGTACAGTCTTCATTAAGGGTATGCTCAGCAGTGGTCAAATGTAGATACATTATGAGCATATGTTACTCAGTGAAACTCTTTTTCAGGCAAGTCTGTGTAAAATACTTGCTCCATTGAAGAAAATTCAGTTATAGGCCTCTCATTGACTTTGTTGCAGTTAGGATTTCCCTCCAAATACTTGCAAATGGTGACATACAAATTGCTATCCCCTTCTTAGTTATGCTAACCCAAAGCCACTGATTATGGTTTTGAATAAGGGAAAGAATTCGCCCCTTCATCTACAGCATCTCTTGAGGGAGGTTTTGTGCATCATACTTTCAGTTTCAACTAGATCAAAATTCCTTAGGTAAGGGCAATATCCATTGCACAGACAGCAAGAAAGAGAAATTACATTCTAGCTGTAGTTCACACACGCACACAAAAGCATTTCAAAATTATATGCTTAATAACAATTTTGCTCCAAGCAGAAGCTATTTCATCTCTTTCAACACTCATTTCAGGAAGTAGAAGAGCCACTGCAGGCAAACCAGATGCCATTGTTTTCCAAGAAAAAGATTATTAATCCTGTGCTTACATATCACTAAGAAAGCTACTTAAGAAGGAGTTAGAGCCATCATGATCTTTGTGCATCATTATAAATCATTGTGGTTTGCTTTGTGTGATTAAAATTTCAGACAGTTAATTAAATGATGTCCCAGAGCAAGTTTTGTACATTGCAAGGCTCTGTGCTTCCTTCTGTACACCCATTATCCTGAGTGTCTAATAACTAGGGTGCAGAACTCTATTGATTTTTTTTAGCTTCCTCATGTTTTTGTTGACTTTTTAATTTTCATAAGAGCTTTAGTGTCCATATTGCAAAAAGCCAGGGAAAGGATTTTGTCTTTCCTTTACACTTCTGCAACGTGAGCACTTTGCATAAGTGTAGAGATAGAAGTGAAGTGTAGCTGCATCCTTTCTCAGTCTGTCTTCTCATCCACACTGACTTCCGAGTACTTAGCTTGCCCACTCTCCTTATTCAGGGCTACATAAATGTCAGGGGTAGAAGCTTTGAAAAAGTTCTCTCTTTGAGTAATTTGAGCATGATAAGACAGATGAAAATTTGAAAAGGGCATTTATTTAATTAAAAAATGTCTGACGGGATTTATTTGGAGGCTATCCAACAAAATCAACAGCTGACTAAGACTAAATATGAGAAATTTCAGGTAACCATTAAGGAGGTCTTAACAGCAAAGAGTAGGAGACAGGCAGAAAAAAATGAATGTAGAGCCTAAATCAAAAGTACAGAGCTATTCCTGCAGCATTTTATATGTGGAGCCCATGCACAGTCCATGCTATAAGCTCTATTAGAGCAAGCAATGGAGAATTGTCCTCCTGGGTTCTTAGGTTGGACCTGAGCTTATCAGCTGTCAGCTCAGTTGTGTCCCATACACTGATATCAAAATTTTCAGTATAGGGTGAAAAAGTGCACGTTATCCATCTTTTACCTTAATGACTGTGGTGAGTCAGTCGTGGCCCCTCCTCCTCCTGCTTCTAGGAAATTGAAAGGAAAAACAGTTTTTGCTTTATCAGAACTGAAGGTGATGCTGAAAGATCTTGTGTTCACAACAGTTCTATTTCACACCTCAAGGCACAAGGCAGTTGTCTTGTATACCTGGGTTAGCTGTGGAAAGAAAAAGTTTAGGAGGTCCCATCCTGTCTCCCCTCCTTCCATTTTTCCCTCTCACATTCCTTTTTCAGATCCTATTGCTCAGCCAGACACCTAGGGATCTTCTAACAAGCTTATTATGATTGTCTTTCTCTGTTGTGGAGGGAGTAGCCAGACCCCAGAGCCGAAAGCCATGTCAGCTTGAGGACAAGGGCAGAATTTTGGGAGGTTTGAAGGCAGTTAAAAATCACTTAATTCCCTTCATTCCCTTCTGTTTGAAGCTGTGTGCTTGATTTTGCGCTTCCAGAGAGTGCAGCAAAGAATGGGGCCCATAGCACATGATTTAGTCTACTGCTGACATCAAGTTTGGCCCACACATCACTAGTGCCAAGGCTGAGTTTGGGTGGCAACAGATCAGCACTGTGAATGACTTATAAATGAAAGAGAAAATTTTAAGGGGTATTTTCATACTTGGTGTGAGTGAAAAGTCAATAATATTATTTATGCAGATGGGAATGCCCGTGCCTGGTGAGGTGCAGTGTTGTTGTAGCTAATCTCAGGTATATTTGTATTTGAGCATGGATTTTCTCCTTCGCACAGAGGTTCTCCTTCTAGTGGGTCTGTCGATTGAGTCATAACCCCACAATTGACATCATAGTCTGTGGTCATGGAAACTATGGCAATCTCATTTCATTTTAATAGCAGTCTCTGAACGATGGGAAAATGAGCTGTAAGAGAGGAGTTTGCTGTTTAAACTCGATTATCTTTGGTAACTATCAGAAAGTATTAAGACATAGCTCTGTAGGACCAGATTGATTCTTGGTGTAGCACTGCTGAAGGCACTTGAGTTACCCCAGGGAGGAACTTACCCCCTGTGTCTGGAATGACTTGATGGCAAACATGTGAAGAGGAAGTGAATTTATGCTCCAGTTTAATATATTGGAAAGTTTCCCCTCGTCTGAAAGTCTTTCTTTATCTCTGAATTTCCTGGCTTTTGTGGATTTATATTAGATCCTTAATGTTATTTCAGTGTATTTTTTCTGGAGTTTGATGTCTTTTGGGTTGTTTTTATTGGGGATATTATATATCTATATATATTTAATGAAAGTAAAAGCAGTCTTCCATTGAGGTCACAAAACTTTCATGAACACTATGTACCTACTAAGAGCAAGGCGTCTTTTATTTGAAATCTATGGTTGTTGCTTGCTTACCTAAAGCATTCATTTTGATGAGAAGAAAGATGAAAATGTCTCCTGAAGAGCACTATAGCACCTATTTTCCAAAGTTTAAATATTAGTAATTTTTAATCCTTTACAAAAAATTACCTCTACAGCTCGTGGAGAAAGCTTGTAACATCTTAAAATTAATGATCTTCAGTATAAATAGAATATCAGTGCAACATGGTTGTTGAAATCTTTAAAAAGAATTGTTGTTTTTTTTTTAGGGGGGATACATGGAAAGATGGAATAAGCCAGTTACATGCTGTACTGACATGCAAGTGACTCACCCTTATTCTGCATCAGAATTCCCCATCATAAGCCTCCTTAGTAGCCCAAGTTGTGGAAAGATTATGTACAAAGTCAGACCATGGGGAGCAGAGTCATTTGAGGATGTGGGTTAATGGAGAGTGTCATTTCTGCACCAACAGAGTTCCTCCTATAAACAAGACTGTTCTCTCTCGCTTGTGTAGGTTTACTGAACCCATGACATTTCCCCAGTTATGGAATGGTATAAGGGGACAAAGAGCAATAGCCACAGGTTTTGGCAAGGGAAATTCCCATGGAGCACAGTGAAGGGGGGTGACCAACTGGATGCATGCTGGGGAATCTCCCTCCTTGAAGATTTTCAAAAGTCAACTAGAGAAACCCCTGATCAACCTGATCCAACTTTGAATTTAAAGTTAGTCTTGCTTTGAGCAAGAGGTGGGACTAGAAAGTATCTAGGCGCCTTCCAACACAGATTTTATGCTTTTATGCTATACCTGTCAAATTACAGAAGCCCGTTGTGTCTTAGATCTTTTAATGACTGAGAATGTCACCAGAGTGAGTAATTTTATAATAGGGTCCAATTGATGCATAAATTCTTGATGCACAAAATCAGCCACAGATTTTTTCCTTTGTTCAGAAGGGAAGAGAGACACAAGGTTAACAAGAGTTTTAATGTAAGATCATGTGTTCTAGAAATATCTTTTCAAAATGCAATAAATATGTACATGACCAGTAATCTTTTCTAACACTGCTCCTGGACCAACGATGGTGAAGGAAATTCTTCTCTCCCTGGTCTATGACAACACTGTGTGAACATACGTTATACATCAGATCTGGGGAAAAATTTTTGTTTCCTTCCTTTTTCTATTTCTGTGAGTAGTTACAGGAAAACAGCCTTTTTGTTTTTAAGAGCTCATCTGCTCAACCTGTTTATTCCCTACTTACAGTTTTACTAATCCTTTTTTTTGTGACACCAGAATCATTTCCACAGCAACCAGTTGTGATGTTGCAAACAAAGGATTATGACTTCAGGTGCAGCATGAACAGATGAACTCTTTAGAAACAGGTTTTCAGTTAAATGACCCTATTAATAAAGAATGAGAGTGGAAGGAAAAAAAAAACACTCATGATATGCAGTACCAACAGATTTGATTCAAGCTGAACAGTTGTTAGGATTTCCTATAGGGTTATAGCATTATATGAAGGCAATAAAATTCATGAATCAGTCAGAAATTGATTTTTCACATCTCTGTTAGAAATACTGAAGCTGCTATTTAAAACTGCTCTGTTTGTCAGAAACAAGTTACGTCCTGACTTGCGTGGTGTTTGAAAGCAGCACAAAACCCCACAGTGTAACTATTATTGAAGAAGACACTATTGATTCCTCAAGGGCTTTGCTGTGAGTGTGTTCCCCATGTAGCTGACTGCAGCAATGATTTTTTTGCCAAAGCTTCCTCAGACTGTCAGCAGCAAACATTTCTGATGACCTTTCATGGCATCACATTGACTGCTGGAGTGACCTGGGGAAAGACTTCTGCCAAGAATAATCTTACCTTTGATGCCAGAAGCTCCCAAATCTTTTTGTTGATGTTTCCTACTTCCAGTTTCCTTTTGGTTTTATGGCTTTTCTTTCACATCCGCTCTTCTTAGTTGTCGTCAGGCTCATAAACCCCACTTGAAGGAGTCACGACACTCCTCAAGGCTCAAGAACATCTGCCTTACGTCCTTATCAAGCAGGCAGATTTTTAATTTATCCCCAGTTCAGTGGAGTTGTAAGTGTGTACAAGATAACAGATAAAGGAACGGGTCCATACTGGCTGTGGCCATCTGCATCCCTCTAGTCCTCATTCTTCCTAAAACATGCTGGGGAGGCTTACAAACCACAGAAGCTCTGGGACCAAGTTTCTTGCATTTCTTTCTGGCTGCTGACATTGATGGAAGCCTGTCCTTGCCCATGCTTTGGCCTCAGTTCTAGGCTCTGTGCAGAGTTCATGGCCCTGGTTCACTTCAGGCCTGTAATCTGCCACCCTGCAACCACTTTCCAGCCCCATGGCAGCCGTTTTCCTCCACTGCTCTTTCCTGGATATCTTTACCTAAAAGCACCTTGAAAGGAGTAGCAATTTTAGGGAGACTTAATTAAAGGACTGGCATATCCTCATGGAGCTTTCATCTCTCCACATTCATTCTTCAGCTTCTTCGCTTATAAGACCGCGAGACAGGATTCATAGCTGTGGATGTTTCAATTGATGAAGCTGATGAGTTATTGTAGGTCTTGCCATATTTAATTGCATTTATGTTATTGAGACATCTTTGTCTTGCTCTCATTTCCCTCTTCTGATAAAGACAGGAGGGGTTTCTATATGGGCCAGTACCTCTAATCCTAAATGATTTCTAAATTTCCTTTTCCCTTTAGTTTCCCACGAGCGCTATTTCTTAGTTTCTCAGAAATATTTCCCCTAGGATTTGTCTCATTTTTCTGTAGCATTTCAAAGTTTGGACAGAGACTCTTTGCTTCCTGGAGTTTTAATAATTACATCCTCTGTGCCCAGTCATGGCCTGTTAATTGAGTCATACACACCAGGCTTCATAAAGGAATTTTCTGTTTGCTGCTCCTGAGGCAGAAGAAAGAGTTCTCACAAGTAGTATTGGAGGAACAACAACAAATGCACAGGGCTTTTCCTGGGCAGCATGACTGGCTGGGAGGGGTGGGTTGGTGACTCTTTGTTTATCCATCCTGAGGAAGTGTCCTGTGTGAGCTTGCTCTTTGCTTTTATGAGCTGAGAGGAGAAGAGGTAGAGCAGTCCTGGGCTGGGCAGAGTGGTGTTCGGTGACGCTGTTTTCATCAGACGTCTTCTGTAACTTTTGTAATTGTCAAGACAGTGCCTTTGCCCTTTTGAAAACAAGCCATTTTTAATCAATTCTGGCCACAGAATTGTGGCCAGAAATGTGCTTGAAAATTAAGATTGTGTAAGGCCAAATATACTTGGCAGAAAGGCACTTTTAGGATCATTACAGTGGTACTGACACCTTTACATCTTTGTGGAGATGTGGACTGTTTTCAGCCCATGAGTGATACTCAGTTACCCGTGGTAGATGTGTAATTGAGGTCACTAACCACCTTTCCCCATTGACTGGTGAGTCAAGATCAGAGGTGATCATCCATCTCCTGAGCTGCATGTGTGGCCCACGTACAAAGCCAGGCCAGTAAGGGACAAGCATTTCTTGTCTGATTACTCTTCCCATTTTTTCCTATTGCGTTTCTCCTTTCTTTACCCCGTTCCAGGTCTTCCAACCTGCAACAGGTTGCTGTGGGCACCTCTTTCCAGTTCCCTCTTGTGTAAGTAAAACTAGCCCATGGGAATGATGTTCTCAGAAGCATCTACCCTAGCAGACACTGCTTCCCCTGGGCCTTCTAGATAAAGGACCAAGCATTCAGCTTTGTGTGGAGACTTGCAGATATTAATAGGTAGCGTCAGCTGAGGGTTTTGCATACCAGAAATGACAGAGGATAGAAAGAAAACACACTGCGTTTATCAGGTAGCTAGAAAATCTATGGCTGTCAGTGCATAAATGCAAAGATAATGCTGTTCACATTCCTGGTACATGCACAGATATGAAGCATTCACAGGTCCTGCTTGCACTTGCTGCAAAGTCGTTCACCTTTACACACCCAGAGACATTCTGGCTGTGGTGTGGGTGGTTATTTTAGTCTCGGTTTCACAGTAACTGTACCTGGAATGATTATGTGGGCAGCAATGTGAAGCATTTTAATGCAAACGAAAGTGATGAGTGGCGTCGGGTGGAAGTCTCCCTTCCCACACCTCCATGGCAGCCGTGGTGGCAGCTGTGGCTGCTCGGCTCGGTGCTCCGTGTAAGTACCTTCTGCTTCATTTCGGGTTCACATTCATTTTGGTTGCACATTTTAGTTTTGATTTTTTCAGCCTTTTCTTTGCATCTTCTTTTTCTTAAATAAGTACTCTATTCCATTAGCCAAGACTATCTCCAGAGGCGAGTGGGAATGCGTTTCAGTGTTCATTAGTGAAATATTCATCAGATGTTATGCATACAAAACACCCGTGGCTGACGAGTACGTGGTAGTATAAGTATGTAAGTTACAAAAATATCTACAGATCTTGAGTCATTCAGGACTTTCATTGGTCTGGGGGAGATTCTAGGACTGCTGTGAGCGGCTGTGGTGAGCAGTCATGTAGGGATTGGGCAGATCTGATTTGATGGCAAGGAGGTAGTGAATGAAAGAGGTAGTTTGTGTGTAAATTGGATGCCATATGAGAAAGAATAGATTGACCAGTATATGGTTTGTAAGGTTCTTAGCAGTGCCTGTATTTGATCAATTCTTCTGTATATGTAAACACATAGACACACACAGATATTTTAAACTGAAGAAATTCCAAAGCAAAGATCTTTTATTAAACTGTAATTTACAAAATAAAATATTATTGCAGTTCAAACTTTTGAATCCTAATGTTTGTAAGCTTGAGAGACTCAAAATTAAGGTTATATTTTGGAAAAACAAAACAAAACCACCACCAATCCAAACTTGAAAAGTATGTAAATGCTTACTTAAGGTCAATCAATTTTCTGATGTGCCTGTCCTCACAACTGGAATTTTATTGGCAATCCTCATAAAGACACAGCAGTAGTGACCCCTGATAGAATGTATTTGGTAATGTTACCTTGCATTACAGCTCTGTCAAACATCAGTGAGGACAAAATTTTAACCTCTCTCTGCAGTGAAATCATTTGTCTTCTTTTCTGTTTTTTATTTGTGATTTTTCTTTTTTGTGTGTGTGTGATTTTTTTCTTTATCTTTGGAGAGCTTTACTATAAATCCTAAATGTACATCATGCTATCATTTGAAAAGATCTGGCCAACCTTTCTGATTCTTTGTCAGCTGATAGACTAAGTTTCGTCTGGAGTCACCGTGGCAGCTCCTGCTTATGCCTGGCTGTATGGGAAGTGTGCTCAGATCTGGAGAGTGAATTGTCTGCAGGTCAAGTTCAGCCCTCTTAGGTTGTGAGCAGGGAATTGCAGATTTGTACCCAGTGGTAGCAAAGTTACTCAGTCTTGTATTTCTCTGCAAATAGGAGTCCATCTTGCTCCTAAATTCATGCACAACCCTTACATCCATAGTCACAAAAATGTTGTACCTATACATGGAAAATTGCAATAAAAATCCTTAAATTATCTGTGGAATAAATGATATGGAGAACTATATACAGAATATTTAAAATGCACGGAATACACTGAGAGCAATGTTTAATGTTTTGGCAAGCAATCTCAGTCTTCTTGCATGCAGCTAGGGTTGTATTTAATGTGGCGTGTCCTCCATGTGGCATTCAGCTCACTGTGACTTTTCCATTAAGTTTTACTGACATGTGTGCTGCTTTTCTTGAAGTGCTTAGGAAAAGGAAGTTTTGCAGCAACTAATCTCTTTCAGAAAAATAATGATAATGCAGCACTTTACAAAATAAATACGAAAGGTAAATATTTGGTGGGGTTAGTGAGAAGAGTTAAGGTTAGGTAGATTACCATAACTGAACAATCCTGTCCTTTACTTGTTGGCGTGCTTGTTGAAGCAGCTAACTGCTGCTTCAGTTTTTATTTAAAAACTTCAAATTGATATGCTGCTTTAAAAGGCATCAACTTAACTTACCGAGCAAATGAGCAATGATACACTTTCAAGAATACTTGTTAAAGAGTCATTTCCTAGTACCACAAACCAAGGAAGTAATTTTAAATGAGTAACTAGTCGATTTAATAAGTCAGCTAATGTACTGTTTAAAGGAATGGAAATAATTTAATATCAAACTAAAATATTTGATAAAGAACCTATTGTACCTTCATCTGTTATGTTTGAGTCAAGTATTTAAAATATGTGGAAGTGTTTTCTGTGACTTCGATATGCGTTAATCAGATTTTTACAAATGCATTAAACAGACCGGTTGATCCTTTACAGTATGGTTTTAACAAAAGATTATACAGATAGATGGTAAAGTTGACCTTTATTAACATTGCCTTCTGTGGTGGTACGTGGAGATCATTGCATAGTAATCAGGTGCTGATGTAAAATTTTCGGTTTGCCATTACTGCAAAAACGATTCTTTAGTACTAGAAGGCAGTTAGCAGCACTAAGCAATAAAAGCTGTATGCTCAGAAAAAGTCCAAAATTTCAATTCCAATATGTTTGTCTTTTAGGTTGGGCTGCAAAATATTTTTCTGTTTAAAGTGAAGTTAACAAGCTCTTTTACATGGAAAATTTTTTCCTTCACTCAGGCTTTAAATTGTTTCTCTCCTCTATTTGTAAATTGCATCTGTCAGTCGGATGGGAGAAGTATTGCTGAATTATCTTATCCTGTTGTGATTAAAATCACCTCCTTCATGTAGCAGCAGCATAACTTTATAGCATTTACAAAAAATCTTTTTTATGTATTAAAAATAAGTATAGCAACAGTAATAGATACAATAGCAGTAATGAGTGATGAAAGGAATATAGAAAAAAAAGAAATGGATATGTAGCTGTACTACAGTACTTTCAGTGATTTTTTGGTACTTTCTTCCCTAAGTAGGGAAACAAACAATGAGCATGGCTGAAAATTCAGTATCATAGAAAAGTCATTAATGATTGATAATAGTGTAAATTGATGTGGCTATAGATTTTTTTTATTTTATTTTTTTCTTTTAGCAACCTTTCTAAAAAGGTAGAAAACAATAGAAAAACATGTTCTTTTTAATGTCCTGTATAATGCAATAGCAAAAATAATGTTTACTAAGAATGCTAGTATTTGGGTGGTTTTTCTTCCATCTGTAGCTCTTGATACTGTATTTTTAAGGGTAGTGAGATTCGTGACTTTAAAGAATTTTGTAATTAACGTCTTTTTTTTTTTTTTTTTTTTTTTTCCCAATTAGGGGCTGTGAGGGTCAGTATTCCAAATGGCATCTGAAATGCTTATAGCTTTATAAGTATTAGCAGAGGTTTGGTATTTTCAGCACGTTTAGTGTAAAAATGAACAAAGACCCAATAAAAGCTAAAAGATAAAGTGGATGTAATAGGAAAAACTGAAGAAAGGAAAATTTGGATTGAATATCAGGAATATTTCCAAAGAGCAAAATCTATCAGGCCACGGTGCTGGCTCCCGAGGGACGTACTGGAAACCCCATTGCTTTGAGTCACTTAGGGGAGAGCTACCAAACTGCAGTGAAACTGGAGCTCAGCTCCATTGTTGGGATGCTGCTGGCTGAGCTGGGCTCAGCAGTGGTCACCACAAGTTTCAGTGTTGGATTTCTCCACTGCCTTTTGGTGCTGTGGAGGGGTTTTGCTCACCTGGGAGCATGTCAGATTGCTGGGGCGATGTTGATGGACAGGCAGTGTCATGCTTTCTTGGTCTAGGAAGGTTTCCACAACCTTATTTCTTCAAGTCTGCTGGAGTCACTCCCTCTGTCAGAGCTGTTAGTTTCACAGATGTGAAGCCAGATGGCAACTCCAACCACTGATCCCCTTGGCTCTTTCTCGTGTTCCTATCATCCCAGAGGGCCTATCCTGAAATCCGTGTGACATGCTGCTTCACTGTCAGACATATGCTTTATGAAGGAAAATGGATATATAAGAGCTTCTACATACAAGGTATCTTAAGCTGCTCTGGCATATGGAGATCTAAGCACAATAATGAATGTCCACATGTATCTCCCTGCCTCAGTTTCTTCTTAGGGTTACAGGGCAAGAGCAGAGTCAGGTGAGAAGCCTGCGATGTCCTGTTTGATGCTTTTGTGCTTATGGAGTTGCTTTCTTCTCAGCAGTGAATTTCCATCTTCCTCGGCTAGTTCAGCAGCTAGGCATGTTTGTCCCTGTGAAAACACACTTCTCTTTCCTGCTAAAGCCTCCTCTTTTTGTGAGTCCTGTTCCTGGCTGCCTTACCTTCATATTTTTAAAAGGTTTTCCCAGATCATAGTTTCTTTGTTCTACTCTTTCTTTTGACCCTTAGTTTCTTGTGAGAAATAGAAAAAAATCTGGTTGAGAAGAGGTGGAGTAAGACAGACCATCTGACAGTGATCATGGACACGTCAGAACAGCCCACAGACAGGGGGACCGAGCATGCACAGAGGGAAAAGGAGCAAACAAGAGCATGCTTTTCTCTTTCAGACACAGAGAGGTTAAAAAGGCAATAAAGAATGATTCATACTCTTTAGACAGTCTAAAGCCTGAGGCTGATGTATAAAAGTAATCAGTGTCATACCTGGGATGAGAGAGACATGAACGAATCTTTCCTGTACATCTTTGGTTAGAAGGCCTAGTCCTCTCGTGTAAAGGTGTGGTGATATGACAGGACGGAGTGGAAGAGTTGTGCTCTCAGAAAAGGAGAAGAAAAAATGCAGGGGTAACATAGGAGAGGCATCACAGAAAGGGAAAAAAAAAAAAAAAAAAGTGGATAAAAAGAAAAGGAAGGAGGAAGCAGACACGAAAGACAAAGTGGAAAGAAAGATAGGCCGTAATCTGTTATACAACATAAAAGAAGGGAAATGTTGAGCAAAGCCAGAGGGCAAGAAGAAGCAAGAGATTACACTGCATTACAAAAAATGTATTAGGAAGTCTTTCCAAGGCTTTCTTGCAGTCAGTGGACTAGATGATGTGAAGGGTCTCTCACAGTTCAGAATCTGTGGTTCTGTGATATTAACGGAGCGGAGTGAGGGAGGGGAACTCAAAGAAGGGGCAGAGTAAAAGGGATTTTGAGTGGAATTAAAAAGACAGAACTCCAGAGGAAGTCTCAGAGTGTCTAAACTGACGAGTTTATACTTACATATTTAATTGGAGAGTCAGTGAAACTCTGCTGTTCAAGATGTTATTCATTTGGGAAGCTGTTCTGAGCAGTCCTAACACAATGCTCATAGTCTGATCAAAGAGCTCGGTGCGGTCAGCACAAGTGTCCCACTCTACTCCGCTGGTCGTTGGCATGTTTCCAGAGTCTCCAAACCACTCAGCCTGAAAGGCAAATGCAAAATGTTTACCACTGCAATTTGGCAAGTGTTTCTGAAGCAAAGGAAATAGTAATGAGCATATTTTGCCCACTGACCTGCCCTCTGACTAAAACGGTGGTGTAGGAGGAGAACTCTTATATAACATGAGTGAGTGAGGCAGAATATTTCTGCTATTAGTGTCCATTGTTAGAGGGAAAAGGAAATAACACAGAACTGGTTCAAGTATCGTCACTCCACAAACTCTAAACACTGGTATCACTCAAGGAATATTTAGATCACATTCCAGTCTTCGTTACTCAATGCTGCAACGTACTTCTGTCACTTCACAGTGCCAACGAGAAAGGCAGCTAACACCAAAGAGTCCAGATCCTATTTTTCAGTTTTGCTTTGTTTCTCTGCCCTTTTGGTAAAGATAGAGTGATTCCTTATAACGCGTTTAACCCTAATGGGTACCAGATAACTAGCAACTCTAAGCAAGTTTACGTCTCTGTAACTAATCAGCAGCTTCTAAAACTCGGACATTCCTTGACCATATCTGGTGCTCTGTGAGTTTCTGACTTCATTTGATCAGTAAGTTACTCTTCATAGTCTTTCTGGAAAGAGAACTGTATCTGTATTTTCACATCCAGGCTCTCCACCCACTTGTGCCATATGTTCCATTTAAAGTTCCAGGACAGGAAGTATAGTAGAGATACCTTTCACTTTTACATCTAATGACAATTAAGTGCTTTACATTGAGTCAGTTTTTCAGTAACCCAGTTCCAGCATTCCACAGCTGGGACTTTCAGTTGAAGAAATGAGAATTAAAGAAGGCTTTGCCTCTCTACTGAAGAGTGTTGATTTTGTAATTTTCCTTCATTACTATCCAAGGCAAAAACAGGCAAAATGCCTCTTGTCTGTTGTGGATTTTTATTCCCATGGAAAGATTTTACAGACACAGTCTAAAGTTTTCTGAAAATCATGAGCCTCATTAGGTTCATGTGGGCCCACTTCTCAAGCTTGTCCAGGTCCCTTTGGATGGCATCCCTTCCTTCTATTGTATCAACCGCACCACTCAGCTTGGTGTCATCTGCAAACTTGCTGAGAGTGCACTCAATCCCACTGCCTGTGTCATTGATCAAGATATTAAACAGCACTGGTTCCAAGACAGACCCCTAAGGGATACGACTAATCACCAGCCTCCTTGCCATTGTTGGCAATGCAAGGCATTATGCTGTTTCCAGCCCAAATATCATAGAAGGATGACTTCAATAATTATATGCTTATCTTGCATGCTGTTTGCCTTTTATTTGTTTAATCTATGGAACCTCTATCACCTGAGGAAGATAGACCAGAGCTTACGATGCTGTTGGAATAACCAGAAGTTGAAAGGAAGTATCTCAGAGTGGTATTTATACCAGTCTCAGTCATACATTATTTAGTTAGAAGGAAAGGCTTCACTTTTATTGCACATGTACACAGGTATGCATACAAGAGATGCTGTGCAGTAAAGTACACATGGGGAAACATTTGCCCAACTCTTTTTCAGGTTTGACAATCAGTTCATAATAATTAAGAAAAGATTTGAAAAGTCCAAACATAATGTAGTACTTGTCACCACATAACATTTACAGCTTCACTAAATGTAGCCAATATCTAACAGTTATGAACCTAGCCTTTGCCACTTTGGGCATGGCACCTCTAGCTGTATTTTACTGCTGCTGGGGATGCTTTTATCTACAATTAAAAACACATTTCTAGTCTGTTTTTGAAAAATGGCCCTCATTTTTGTGCCTGTAAATTTGCTTCAGGAAATAATTGTGGGTGCCATTTATAGTACTTAGAACACTAACTACCTGATCACATCTACAAATTAGGCAATTAGACATCTAAGAACTAGAAAATGAACCTATGAAATAATCCTCACAGGTATTTCTAGAAGCAAAATTCCAACCAAAGAATTAATGAGGTCAGGCCCTTTCAATAACAGCAAAAAGCCAAGCACCTCTAGATTAGTTTCCATACAAAATGGTTATTGCCAGAGGTTTTGTTAGGTGAATGATGATACAAATATTTGACTAATCTGAAAAAGCAATGACCTAAAGCAGCATTTAAAAGTATTGACAAAAGCAGCACATGTAAAATATAAATGTCTTAATAAAACTAAAAATATTAATTAAAGGTGCTGGATGAATGGCCTCTGAAAATAGTATCCTGCATGCAAATAAAAATTTGATCATAGCCAGAAGAATTGGGGGTTGGTCCACAGTCTTCCACCAGTTTGCCTAAAGCTGTTAAAGGGTAACTTTAAATATAGGCTCCAGAGTCTTTTCTCTGAAATCCTCCAAAATGTATACTTGAACTGAGGAATAATATTTATGAGAAGCTGAAGTTGATACCACAAACTCATGAGCTGTAAGCCAATCAACCAGCACTTAAAGCACAGCAATATGCAATCTCTAGTCATTGGGGCTGTGCTTGAATGTATGATTCCAAAACCAAGAGTGTTTTAGTGGTCCCTAGGAAAAAGAACTTTGTATTATGTTGTATAAAAATACATAGTGTTTAACTACAAAATCCATACAGTAATAGTCATATTGAACAAAGATATCTTACTGAGTCATCCATGTTCTTCTGCTGCACTCTTGTGAGGATGTTGGTCAAAAGGGAAGGAAGAGTCAACAGGGTGAAGTGACTTTCACTCAGCAGGAAGACTGCTTGCAGACATCTTAAGTGTTCAAAGTACATATATGTTCAAAGTACTAGCTGCCAAAAAGACTTTACAAGGATTATGAAAGGGCTGCCATTTTTAAGGAGAGCAGTGGAGAGGACAATTTAAACAGTCTTCAAAAAGTTGAAGTCATGTCCAAATGAAGGAGAAGATAACCAACAGCATGTTAAATATTAAACACTGATGAAGCAGGCCTGAAAGGGTTCTGAGGAACAGCCTGTTAAAGGCATGGAACTGTTAATAAAAACACTTCCAAACATGCTAGAAATGGGAAGTCATTGAAGAGTTCTGTAGAAGTGATGAATCTTGGCCAAGTAGAGGGAGAGCTTAGGTAAATAAGGCCACAGCAGTAGAGAGATACAAACTCTAGGTATGTTAGTGGACTTTAAAAAGATTCCCACCCAGAAGCTTTCTTCAGAGTGAATGATTTTGAGGAACTGTCTAATACTGAAATACAGATGAAGGAGCTTTCAAACAGATCAATAAGCTTATAAAAAATAAAAGTGATAAATTGTCACGACCAAATACTGCTCTCTGAAGAAGTCAGATTGAACTGATAAGAAATTCTCAAGCTTTCTACAGCAATGCTCTAGCAGTAGGACATAAAGTAGGCGTTCAACACCTTAGAAGACGGTGGCAGTCGTTCCACCTTCCACACCAAGAGAGCTCCAGAACCACAGACCAGTAGGTCTGATCACCACACCAGGCAAATAGGTATAAGCTATGAGAAAAAATAAGATTTGTAGGGACTTGGGTAAGTATAATATTGATAGGAAGAGGTGCATAAAAATAAGAAAAGAACAAGTAAGCTTTTTAAGAAAGTTTTTTAGAGTTGTGTGTCACAAACCTGTTGGAATTCTCTGAAACACGACTGGTGTGTGTGTGGTGAAGGAACCTATGTGATGTGTCTGGTTTTCACAGAATCACAGAATTTCTAGGTTGGAAGAGACCTCAAGATCATCGAGTCCAACCTCTAACCTAACACTAACAGTCCCCACTAAACCATATCCCTAAGCTCTACATCTAAACGTCTTTTGAAGACTTCCAGGGATGGTGACTCCACCACCTCCCTGGGCAGCCGGTTCCAATGCCTCACAACCCTTTCAGTAAAGAAGCTCTTCCTAACATCTAACCTAAAACTCCCCTGGCGCAACTTTAGCCCATTCCCCCTCGTCCTGTCACCAGGCCCGTGGGAGAACAGACCAACCGCCACCTCTCTACAGCCTCATTTAAGGTATCTGTAGAGAGCGATAAGGTCGCCCCTGAGCCTCCTCTTCTCCAGGCTGAATAAGCCCAGCTCCTTCAGCCGCTCCTCGTAGGACTTGTTCTCCAGGCCCCTCACCAGCTTCGTCGCCCTTCTTTGGACCCGCTCAAGCACCTCGATGTCCTTCTTGTAGCGAGGGGCCCAAAACTGAACACAGTACTCGAGGTGCGGCCTCACCAGAGCCGAGTACAACGGGTACAGAGCCGAGTTTTCCAAAATAATTTTTTTCAGTGTTATTCACCAAATGCTCTTAAAGGGATTAAGTGGTCAGAGAATGACAGGGTTCTCTTCTGAGCTGCTTTGACAGTGGAGGGGAAATATCAGTATACTTCTGATAGGAATTATGCAGGGACCTACACTGCTCAAAATTTGTGATTTTGAAGATATAGTTGAGTAAAGTTATGATTTGGTGATGTCAAAAATTGTTTAGTTAATACTAGAAAGGATTATGATCAGTTGAAAAGGAGCTCATGGTACTGAATGGGCTTGGCAATGCAGGTGACTCTTTGTTTTACTGTCTTCAAGGTAATGAGAAGGAGCTCTGCCTTTCCAAAGGTGAGCTCCAAGATAGCTGTTTCCAAAGAGGAAAGAGAACTTGGAGTCATGATGGAGTTCATGCAAAATGTCAGCTCTGTTGTAGCAGTGGTTAAAAATAAGAAATAAAATATTGGTAATTGTTAGGACACAAGTAGAAAACAAAATGCAAAGCATAATGCAAAAGCAACTCAGTGGCACACTTGCATTTTGAATGCTATAAATAATAAGGGACCTGAAGAAGTGCAAATGAATATTAGATTGTCCAGAGGTGCACAATTATTTCCACACAAGGGAGAGTAAGTAGACCAGGTCTTCTCAAATGAAAACAAGACAGAACTGAAGTAGAAATATGTCAGAGACACATAAATCCAATTAGTTCTGTGACATGAATGGAAAATCATTATTTATAACTTCTCCAAATGTAAGAACTAGAAGACATCAACAGAAATGGTTAGAGTAAAAACAAAATGAACTATTTTTTTCACACAGCACAGTTAAATCAGTGAACTAATTAGCACAGAAGATTTTCATGTAAGATATATTTACAGTTTACAAAATAAAGTTATAGAAAAAAGTAAGATACAGAAGAAGGATTTATACAGACCTTATACAGAAGGTATTTTTAAACTCGGTAGAGGTAATGCCATCTCCCAGTTCAAAAATGCATGAAGTTTTTATTCCAAAATTCCATGTTTGCCACATTTATTTTTCCACAGCATCCATTACTAGCCACTGTCTGAGCTGGTACTACTCTAGAAATAGATTTTTATTCTGACTCATTGCAAGTGCTCTTACTGTCTAATTTCTAGTTCAGTATGCTTCTATATTATGGTAAATATTTCAGTAATAATAAATTCAATTGAAATAACAATTCATACATTCTAAAATGAGGAATAAGTATTTTGATGAATGTAAAGTATCTGGAAGCTCTAGACTGGAAGTCTCTCCAACTTCAACATATTTTTAAATGATGCAAAAATGTAGTTGTTTCAGTGTGCTTTCTGTCAGTTCTTTGCCTGCTTTAGATATGCTAGTATATGGCAGTATGCTGTAGGAGAACTTTTTTGGGCACTGAATAGAAACTAGCATTTTTTTTAAATGAACATGGGTATAGGACAATTTGTACCACAACAGCACTTCTTCAATTCCACAGTAACTTATCTACATCTCTATGTCAGTCATTTAAATATATGTATATACCCATCTATATGTATCTGTGAGTGAGAATAACCCTTAGTATGTTGTAAATACGTTCTGGAGATGAAAAGCTTTTCATATTAATACCCAAACATTTGCAAATGTTACCGGTTATACATACATATATATCCGGTGATACATAATGAAGTGCATTTGTTGGATGGGAAGAACATGCTGAGTTTCAGGTGGTATTGTGGTAGAGATTACATTTGGATTCACTGAAATTCGTCCTAATATCACAAGGTGGGACACAATGAATGTAGACAGAGCAGGAAAATAATGCTCTTACTGCACTGCTCTTCTCCCTCAAAAAACAACCAAACAAAAATGAGGAATTTGAAGGATCCTTTCAAAGCAATGATGTAGATACAAGTCTGTTGAGTCAGACAACTTGCACAGCTGATTTTGCAGAAACACAATGCAGAGAACTTAAATCCTGTCAGTTGGAAGGGTACCCCTCAGCTGGTGCTGGGCGCTGCGCTGTGCACCCTGTGGGGCTGCCAGGTTCCTCGGGGGCAGGCGGTGGCAGGGGTGCCTGCATCTCAGCCCTCCTCCAGGGCCTTCAGCCAGGGCAGCGGCGCCTTTTCTTTGTGTTGGGTGAGTCCAGGAATGGTAGGGAAGTGCTGGGTTAGAGGGTGTTGCTCAGTACCCTACAAGTACTGTCTACACCTTATTAGAAGTGTGTTTTTCTTTTCCTTTTTCTCTGGTTTATTTCAGTGGAAGCTTGCATGAATTTGAGATTTTTTTTTCTGATGTATTCAACCAGTACAGACTCCTTAGCACCTATATTATTTGAAAACATAATCTTTATTTATTGCAGCAATGTCTAAGCACTTCCATAAGGGTTTGTGACCTAAACTGGAATAGATACAAGGCAGGAATATCCCATTTTATAGCCAGTAAAAATCAGGGTCATTGTCTTTGTCAGAGAAGCGGAGAAAGTCTTTGGCTCAACCAGGAACATCAAGGTCTGCCCGTCCTGTTCCCTATAGAATTGTTCCTCCTCATGCATCAAACACGGCACGAGAAAAACAAACCCTTTAAGAAGCCATGGGTGAAATCATGCACATGTTAAAGTGCAGTAGATTTACATATTATGAAGCTTCTGGCCGAAGATGGGAGACCAGTTACACATTAAAAGTCTGATTTAGGTTCAGGTTAACTCAAGCTTTAAAGCATTGCCAAATAATGCTGTGCCTGTTGATGTAGGTCAATGGTGGTTTAATTTCTTCATTTTTTTTAACTATATAGAGAACAACAGATGCTAAAAGTGGACATCAAAAATCTGTCTAGGGCTCTGTAGAGAGACAATATGCCAACAGCGCTCCTCTGTTCACCAAGAAACTCCAGTCTCACTTCAGGTGCAGATACTGAATCTGTCAGAAGAGAAGCCAGATCCCTTGAGCTCCTATCTCCTTGGCTGAAGGGGCAGTTGAACAGTAGGAAGACCATGTTTGCCACCTGACAGATTCTGGGTTTCCCAAAACAACTGGAATGTTGTCAGGAGCAGCTCAGGGCAAAGGCGGGTTGCTGCAAAGCTAGTTTAGCTGTGCCTGCATAGGCAGTGCACAATTCCTTAATGGGAACTTAAGCTGCTTAGTTTAAAAAGCAAACAAACCGTAAACAAAAATAAATCCTCAAGAATACGTACTTTGCATGCCTAGCACAAGTCTTGGAAACACTGGTAACTCAGTGAAACAGCTGGAGGCTGTGTTTTTGTTTCTGGTTAATCTCTGTAAAGAGAGAAAAAGGTAGGACCTGCACGACCATCCATGGTTTTACCTCATCTCCTCTGCATTCTGCAGAACGAGCCTCGGGGAAAGCCAGAGGTCCTGCGGAGAGACTGCAGCTGAGCCGATGATGCTTCGCTGGGGAGGATGGAGACTTCACGTGCAGAGACCCCAGGCCGTCAGTATTGACAGCACAGGTGTTTCCAAAGTGCAATATGTTCTGTACAGTCACAGGGAAAGCTTGCAGTCTGAAAAATGGAGGGGGAAAGGGACAAAACAGATGAGTTGGTATGGTATTTCAGGCCCTGCGACATTGTTCATCCCATCTTTGGGGCAAAGTTATGTGACTGACATAGAGAAGCTGAGATAGCAGCAGGCTTCTTTCTCGAGCTGTGGAGTATGCAGGATTTTTAGGATGCCTGAGTTTGTGCTAATATCAGGAAAGCATCGAGCTGTAAAGCACTGAGTTGTAGAAGGGCAAAGTCGAACGACTTCACATTTTGCTTGACCTTCAGAGCAACAGAAATCATTACTTACCCAAACAGCTAGGCCAGTCATAAGCCGTTTTATGAGAATATAAAGATTACATATGAAATAGTGCACTTGAGAGTATTTGCAGGCTTCTAACTCCAGATGTGCAACCCAGCCATGCTCCAAATCCATGTCCAGGCAAGACACAGGAGCCTCCTACTCTTTCCTCGCCCAAAACACACACAGCTCTCAGTTCAAAGGAAACAAGAAGACATGGGCCAGAAGGCATGCTCAAGTCCCATCCCTGACCAGGACAACTGGCCCACCACAGGATTCAGCCGCCACCCAGTCTAGACACAGCCAGGGCCAAAAGGGAGCCATGGCATGTTCAGGCTCCATCCCTGACCGGGACGATTGGCCCATCACAGCATTCAGCCACCACCCAGTCTAGACATAGCCAGAGGAAACTTCAGGTCTCCTCCAGACACCACTGAGCATTCCTCAGCCATCCTGGAGTCTCTCCTTTGGTAGCCAAAAATGCAAGTACTGAGGGTGTGGGGAATTAAGAAGAGAGTAGGACTGGAGAAGACACACAGGAGAGTAAAATAAATAATTAAATGTATCAAAGGAATTTCAAGTGAAAAATCAAGTAGAATAGGGCTCTTTGGCCAGGATGGAAGATGAGTGGATAGGATGTGTTCAAGGGGTCTCTAAATTAGTAGTGGCACACAGAAGGGGAAATGTTCACTTTCACGCTTTTGATAACAGAACCGGGAGTCATTTAATGAAACTGATAGCTGGTAGGTCTGATGGAAACAAAAGATGTTTTGTCACACAATACATTTTGAAAACAGGATGCTGAAGCAACTGAAAGTTTTTATGTAAATTCAAAGATTAATCGGATAGATGCAAAGAAAGTGATTTCATCTAGGGCTTTTCCATACCATGGCTTAGGTTCAGGATGTCCCAGGTTTTCAAAACCATTGAAAAATGAGGCAGTATTATGGGAAGTGTTGTAATGTGCTTGTTGCACTCATACTGTCTTCTGTAAGCATTCCTCCTTGGTGGCTGTTTTGGAAGGGTTGCTGGGCTTCATGGTCTAGCTGGCATGCCCATTCTGATGTTTTTAGGGAAGAGGTAGGAGAGAAAAGATACCATTCAAGATCTCAATAACAGTGCAGAGATTTTACTAATAACGTGATATTGGTAACCAAATAAACAAGTAATTAACGTAATTAAGAGTGGAGATTAACCATACCATATCACCAGCCACTTGTTTTCATTATGAAGGCTTTTTTAGTGCTGTTCCAAATGTTTGGAAACTCGTGGAGGTCTCAGAGCAGTCAGCGAAATCCTGCAAGCACAGTGAATTCAAATGGGCAATAAGCAAAATAAGCGGGATTGGGTCACTTATCCCTCTTACCCCCCGTGACAGTGTTTATTTAGGTCACACGGAAAATTAATTTCTCCTTTTCCAGGTGTCACAAAATTAGCTCATGACAAACTTCATACAGGATTTCATTAAGTATTACTTTTGATTTGTAATTTTATTGGACTCATTTTTGACATTATTTCAGAGATGGAAATTGGGAATTAATCATACTGTGTAATTTGTAGTAAAAATCTGTATTCATTTGCTTTGCAAATATGTATTTATTTGAGCAAGATGCTGCAGCAAAATATACCTGTGGTAGGCACAGGACACAGTGCTCATGGTGGGAGGCAATTTACTATAATTCAGCCCCAGCTGGTGACATCTGCTGTTATGTCATTTGGGGCCTTTCTTGAGCAGAGAGATTTGTGCCAAACTACGTGTTCACTTGTTTGTTTTATGAGGTGAGAATAAGAGGATGCTAAAGATCATTTCTGCTCATAATATGTGCTAAGACCTTGTGCTCTTGAGGTGAAATGGATTAACATACTGTCTCTGTTAGTTAAAATTCCCATGGAGATCTTCAAGCGTGATATAAAAAAAGTATTTAATAGAAGAAGGGAGGTAATTTAGGTCTTTTTAGGCCTTTTATCTTCATTTGGTGTAGATACATAATTTAGTATGGCCTGAATTACAAGGTAAAAGTGAATTAAGAGTGCAATAAAATTAGACATTTTATTTAAAGTGCCCTATATTTTTGTAATTTCTATTTATGTAGGCCAACAGAGTGTAGAGCAGATGGAGACAGTCAAGACTTTGTAAGTACCATCAAATGTAAATGTCTAGTGGCAATGTAGAAATAGTTCCTTGGAGTTCTTCTCTCTCAATCAAAAACTGCGTATGTGATTTTGAAAAGTGCCTCAGTGCCTCCTGTATATAATTTCTGTAGCTGTACAGAAGTTTTGCTAAAAAGAACATGTACCCCAGGCTTCATGAGATCGGCCGAGAATCATGAGCATCTTGAAAGAGCAGCAGCCTTTATATTTGCCTTCAGGATTTTGAGCTTTTCCATTAAAACGCCTTAATGATGATGTATTTTAACATTCTTATATTCACATTTGGCTCCAGTGTCTGAGATTTTAAGAAAGAAGTTCATCTAGTAGCCCAGGACCCATTATGGAGTTTAGCATGCAAGTCTTTCAAGGTAGTAGCTCCCAACCGTTTTCCTGCCAGTCACCACTGCCATCCTCTGTCTTCTCTATCACCTGTCTCACTGGTCCCAGGAGCCCAGCTTTCCCCTCTCCCAGCCTCTCCCTTTTCCCATCAAAGTGACAGCGATCTCAGCCTGATCATAATGCCTAAGCAAGTGAGTCTGGGCTCCATGCCACGTCTCACCTCTGTTGTTGCCACACCTCACGCATCAGGAATGCTGCATTTCAGTGTCAGAAAAAAAAAAAAAAAAAAAAAAAAAAAAAAAAAAGCTCCTTCTGAATGCAGTGCACAACCCAAAGTGGTGGTTGCCTTCTTTGTATGCTTTGTGCAGCCCCCAGCCTTGGAAGGCTTCGATCCAGACCGCTTCGCTCACTGGCAGCAATGGTTGTTTTGACTGGCATAAACCAGGGCACTGATATGCATATCTATGCCCACAAGGACTCCTTCAGGGAGCAGAAGTGGCAAGGTGGGTATCAGAAGAGTCTTTCCCATTCTGCTAGAATGACCTGTACACAAAAATCTCTCCAGAAGGGTTTTTTGACCCCTTCTACATGCTCAGCAGGCTGCACTGCAGACTGCAGCAATTCCAAATAAGCCATTGCAGCCCAGCATACGAATGACTTACTTGACTGCTTTGGTATGTTGTATAAGATATGTATTTAGGGCAGAGATTTTTTTAAAAAAACATATCTGTGCAGAGTTTAAAGAAAACTGCTTCTTCATAGCTGTGCAAGTCTGCCCCTTAAAGGTGGAGGACCAAGTCCTGCTGCGAATGGAGCCGTGTTAAAAGGTGACCAGTAGGGTTAGAGGCATAACAGAACACCAGCTCTGTCTCTCCTCATTTATTAGGAAAAATGTAGCAACAGAGAGCCACGGAAGGATTTCTCATTACAGAGATGTTACTGCTTTTTTTTTTTTCAGTCCTCTCCAACAAATTTGCTGGTACATTATTGGTTACTAACACAAGCAGTAAAAATATCTGAAAAGCATCAGGCTCCATCAGCCAGCTATATTATTTCTTCCTCTCTACTGTGTTTCTTAGTCAGGAGCTTGCAGGCATGGCTAACTTAGACTGAGCAAATCCAGGAAAGCCTGGTTGCCACAGGCTAAGAGCAGGAGATACTTTGTTTTCTGAGGATAAGCAGGACAGGGATGCATGGATGTAGTGTACCCTTTGCAGCTGACATCCCGGTAGAATGCACACTGGTGAGGCAGGATGTAGATGAGGTGGATGATGGAGTAGGAGCAGCATTGGTGTGTCTGCCAAGCAGTGTGTCTCCTGAGATGAGATGAGGTGACGTAAAATAGGAAAAATCCATCTGTGGTGAAGTTATTTGCAATGAGGAGTTTGATGGTGTCACGGGTCACTGCTCCCAACAGCTTGCTCCCTAGGGCTGGTGCTGTGCTGTGTGTACCACCAGTGCCAGGGAGGCTTCTCCGGGGGCTGCACAGCTGCTGCCTGCACTGCTTGAGCACCTCCTGCATGTGTGCTGTGTTGCAGAGGGCTGGATGCTGCTGGTGTGGTGGCAGTGATGCATGGGGATGGCTGAATTTGAGCAGCCCCTGGCTTACAGCAAGGCATTTTTGTCACTGGCTGGTAAAGAGTCCATGCATGGGCTGAGCATCTTGGATACCTGCTTGCCATTCTGCCCACACTGTGAATTTTCACTAATGTCAGTATAATTCAGCATGAAACAATTATTATTGTGTTAATTTCTGCAGTGTCAAGCATCATGTGAATTCTCTCTAGAAGGCATGCTGTCCAAGCAGAGGACAAGACATCCAGATCCTTATGCATGTGGAATATGTACCTGCTAAGCTGCCTTTTTATGACTGAGCATGTTGGTCGTTACTCTTTTATTTTCCCAATCAGACTGGCTTACTAGGAGATCAGTTGCCTGCCAGCATTTCTTTGTAGAAATGGAAGATATACGCTAAAAAGCATCCAGACATGGTAACCTCAGTTTTTAAAACATTAGTAAGATTTTAAAAGAGCCAAACCAATTATTTTTGAAATATGGTAAAAATCGTTTGCTCCCTGGCTAACAGCTGTGCATGCCAAGTTCTGCTCAGTGAGCCAGTTTTACAGCCAGCTGTAAACTTTCAAATTTAGGGGTTTATGATGGAAACTGCAACTCTTGCCTTCACCAAAGCTGTGCAGACACCCCACTGTAATATTGATTTAATTACATGCTGCATAGTTATTCCTGGTAACAAAAGCAAAGGGCACGCAGCATTTTAGAGTCACACACAGTGCTTTTATTTGGGATACTTGGCAGGTGAAAATCTGAAGGGCAGAGCTAGAACTGGAGGCTCTAAGCTGTTTGAAATCACTCCTTGCAGCACTGGTTTGTGAAGTGATTTATTTGAGCTGCAGCCTATAGACCATACATCACCTTCCTGGTTGGCTTTGTTGGCACCTTGTCACATTCTTGCGGGCTTGAGGAATTCATTGTTCTTGTTTGAACTGATAAGAACAAAAAAGGATTTTCTGCCTGAGACCTTGGGAAAGGCAGAGGGGGAGGAATGTTGACATGAAACAGCAGGGCTGCACTTTCCCAAGCCTTTCAGCCAGCACAGCAGCCTGCATTCTTCAATAGCTGGGGAGCCCGGGCTGGAGGTGTGCTGATTGCCCCTTTATTTGCTGCTGCCCAAAAGCAGGGCCCAGGGAGGTGGTGGGAAGTGGAGTGAGCGGCGTGATGGATGCTCCCAGGAACCAGGACAGGATCGCTCCTAAGGGAAGCTCACAAAGGGAAGCTCAGGCCGCAGTCACCTAGAGGGATGTGAGGTGTGGAGTGTTGCTGGGTTTGGGCCAGTCCTCTGAAAGTCACCGTGTTGCATGTGTGCTTTTGGGTAGAGGAGCTTCACCAATCCTGCTTCCTCCTTTGAGTCCTTGAATGCTCAAGGGAGGCAAGCTCTTGGCTCACCTGGCTGATGAAGGTGGAGTGGGAAACGGATACCGAGAGCATTGCTTTGCCTCTCACAGACTTGGTAGCAACTGCTATTATAGTATTATGACATGGCACTTCATCGCTATCTTGGGGATCAAAACTCCTTTTTTTTTTTTTTTTTTTCCCCTCTCATCTTCCTCAACAGTATGAAAAAGATGCACTTTCTTGTTCCTCTTGAAACCACAAAAGGTTACCGCAGGTGCTGGAGGCTCATGAAAACGTGCCAGTTCGAACCATCTTGATGAACTGTGAGCTACAAAAAATACCAATTAAAAACAGATTTTTTCCTGTGAGAACATGAAAGACAACCATCTGCACCAAGGTTTTGCACCTGCTATGTGCACAGAGAAGTGTTTTGCTTTTCTTATGCCTTCCAGCATGCCTTCTCCTGGGGAAAGGAGATCACTGCCTCCTCAATCTCTCGACTTGAGAGTGTATCAGAAAGCCCTAGCAGAGGCTGTTATTTAAATAATACCAGCTTAATTTTATAATTAAAAACAAACAAAAATACAATAACAGGTAGCTCTTTACCTTTCCAAGCGGTGCCAGACTTAAATTTCAAAATACTGATGATAAATAAATAGGCTTGTATCATTTCTAAATTAGAACAGAAATAAGGTATTGCTGACTGCAAGAGAAAGGTGTAAAGTCAGGGTATGGCAAAAGGTCTGATCTGAAAAAAAAAAAATTTTAAATTTTTGTTTTCTTGCTTATTTTTGTACCAGTTGAACTACGGATCTATCTACAGGCTACTCAATGTCTACAAGACCATCTAGTAGCATGACACATAGGTACAACATCCCACTGTCAGTACAGCTCAGCTGACAGAGAAAGCAGTGTTTTCCCTCTCCTTCGCATTGTTGCCCAGTGGTGGGGAAGGCTGGAGACCATTACACAGGACAAGGCTCTGTCTCAGCCTCTTTTTATTCATACTTTGTCCTGCAGGGTCATGTGCCCACAAGATGCAGAAAGAATACTTGGTTATTTGAGTGAAAAAGGAATTGAACCCACGTGCATAGTTGAGACGAAAAAGCATAGGGCTACTTCAGACAGAATATGGTGAAGTGAGAGGAGGAAGCAGCAGAATCTCATGTGCACCACCGTGAAGGTCTGTCGTGATGGAATCCTTGCACATTTCTGTTGCCTCAACATTTTTACAGAAAAAAAGTTTTATAATTGGTGCTGCCCTGGAAATATCTTGGGGCTACCAAGGCAGGAATGAAGGGGAAGAGAATAAGAAGAATAAAGACAAGCTATTCCTTTGGACACAGTAGCCAGCATCTGCGTGGGTTGTGGCACCAGAGGACACAAGCTTGCCTGAACTCCCCAGCCCCACCAATACCCAGACAGCAAAAAGGCAACCCAGTCTGGGTCCTGCCAGTACCAGCAAGGCTCTTACCAGAACAGGCAAATTAGTGTTGAAACCACCCAAAGGAATGGCTCTTGCTTGCCCATAGTGCCAGGGTGCCGTGGGGAGCACCAGCCTGTAAGCCCTAGCGTGGGATCCCTGCTGGCACAGGAGGGTGATGGAGAGGTGAGGCGTTAGGTGTGGGGGGGCGGAGCAGGCAATGTCAAGAGGACAGTGTTGGATGAATGACATGCTGAGGGAGGTCGAGGTGGCAAGGGCAGAGAGCCGAGGTGATGTGACAGGCAAAAAAACAGTGGCAGAGAGGTCTGGCTGCAAGCAGGTTGGGGAAACACAAACTTGATTGCCTGGCTTCGGGTCCTCAGTCCAGACAGTTCACTTCCTGTGCTTCACATTGCATCATGTGTAAAATAGGAACAATAATTCTGGTCTCTTAATAATTCTGAGATCTTTAGGTAGAAGAGAAACATCTATTTTATTAGCAGACAGGACATGGGAAAAACTTTCCACCTGTAAAGGCTTTCTTCTAGGGAGCCAGATCAATTCCTAAGGGTTGGGACAGGTAAGGCCATCCTTCCCCCGTTGCTTAGACTATCTAATAATAAAATAAATGTGTGATTTAATTTCTGGCAATAAAATTTGTGACTTAGCAATCTGTAACTTCTATTGCTTAAGAGGGGTTCCCATTTTGGCTTTTTTACTAATGGTAGTGGCGACTGAGACTATATGAGGATAAAATACATACAAGGTGTGAAAGCTGAAGTGGCCATGTCTGTGGATGTGCATGTGGATATATGTAAGCCTGTATGTGAAGCATCCTATATGCAGGGCAAAGTTTGGGACAAGCTTCTCATTTCTTTTCAGTAGGTATTGGTTATTCTAATGAAAGAGTCTCCTGCCTGTAAAACTTGCCTTTGCTCACAACCTGAGTTAGTCAAATTTGCAGTGACTGTGCCATTTCAAACAGTTTGTAAGGTAGATGCTATTCTCTTAGCAGCATGGGGTCTTCTCCTTGGTACCATCTGAAGCATAAGCACCTTTAGTGAAGGCTGCCAGAGTGTCAGGTGCTAATCTGGAAGCAGGTGGAGTTTATGGTACAAATGCCCCCAGCACTTCTTGTCTTACAGTGCAAAATGCTGCAAGGATCTGACCTCAGAGCTCTTACTCGCATGAGTAATCCCACTGAGGTGAGGTTGCTGGTGCAGGCACTGCCTTTGCAGGTATTTTTAATGACTCTCTTTTCAGATGATCCCACCTTGTCATCTGTTTCTCCAAGTCCAGCTCCTGACATTCGCATTGGTGAGCTTGCCAACTTTGAGCTTTGCCTTTGCTGGTTCTTGGAAGCTGCCCTGCTTTCCAGGGCTGAGCTCATTGACAGTGTATCACTGCTCTCTGCTGGAGAAGCACTGAGCTGGGCCAGGCCTCTCTGGGTCCCCAGCTGTTTGTCAGGAATGCAGGTGTGATGGCCAAACTGATAACCTCTGAGCCTGCAAGAGCAAACTCCACTTACAGCGTATTCCTTCTCACCATACAGCACAAATTTAGGGTCTTTTTTGTGCAGGCTGCAGGCAAGAGTTTCAGAAAGCAAATGAGAGAGAGAAATACAATGATGCTGCTGAGCATAAATATCTGTGGTCACATTGATTTGCTCCCTGGTAGTGCAGGCTGACAGACACTAGAGTCATTTTCACAGGTTTCTTCACTTGTATGGAGTCCTGATTGCATTAGCATCCATCTAATGTTCCATCTGCAAAATGTTTCTTCTGGTCAGATGCAATGTCCATTTATGAGTGTACCGTTTCTCTACGCAGGGGACATAGGTAATATGAGGTCGTAAGAGTTCATGTTGAAAGATAGCCATTCCGGTCATCTTGATTAGATTTTGGTAGTTGCAGAAGGTCATCTGGCTTTTGCATTGAGTCATTTTTCAAAGACACGGGCAAATGATCAGATCTTCCCTGCAAACTGAAAATTATTTAAAATAGTTTCTCCCATATATCCCCCCCCCCCACACCCCGCATCATGTACAAGCATACATGATACATCTTCTTATTTCACATACTTTTGTAGGTCTGGCATCTTTTTTGCTTGAAAACAACTCAAACATAAATCATAAAAAGGCAGCTTTGCAGCAGCTTTAAAGTGCTATTATATTCTGCAGCATTCCAAGTGAATTATTGCTGTGCTGTCAAAGAAAACAAAAACATTTGGGAAGGACTGTTTATTTTACAGTGGTTGACCAAAAGTATGCAAGTGGTTATAAAAAATGTAGACAGCTAACGATGGGAGGTGCCATTGCTCATTCTGTAACCCATTCACAAACCTTTAACACTGATTTGAGATCAGGAGAGATAGAGCCAGGCACTCCCACCGGAAAACACACACTTCCAAATCACTCAAGCTATAAACAAACAAAACACACCGTTCTCCCCTCCCTCACTCCACCCTGAACTTTCTTCCCCAACCAACCCACCCACATAGCCAGCCAAGAAGCATGGGATTTCTGTATGTGTAGTATTCAACCTATTCAATCTACTGCTTCTTTGAGCTGTTTTCTACTACCACAAGGTGTAACTTACAAAGCTGTGTATTTAAATCTAACTTGTCTTTCAGGTAAACATTTTTATTAAGACTGTAACATTTTAGGTGCTATAGGGGGCCATGTCCTATCGTTAGACTCCTTTTGTATTGAGATCCCCACCAAAATTGTTGCATGGAAGTTGAAGGCGGGTTGGAGTCTGTATGCTAATATGTTTGTTAGCATCTTGAATGCTATGTGGAGTTCTCGTCTTCTCATCCTACAAAGGAAGCAGTAGAACAGAAGTTTCAAAGGATGATCAACGAGGCTGACATATGACTGGCTAGCCTGTGAAGAATGACTGAGTAAGCTGTGATTCTTCAGCCTGGGAAAGAGATGATTTAGGATAGTATACCAAATCATGAGAGACATGGAGAACTGGGAATTGACTGGTGACTAGCTTTTCTAAGACAACAGTGAGTGGAATCAACTAAAATCAACAGTAGCCTATTTCAAGACAAAGGAAGAAAGATGGTTCTTCACATCACACTCAGCTTCTTCTGTCCCTCTTATAATAGTAACACCATCAGGAATTAATTCTTGAAGATGCTGAACACCTTATGCTTTGCCATGGCTTCTTATACAAAGGGGTAAGCACCAAACAGGATTGGTTTACAATTACAGGATAATGAAGACTCAGTCTTCAGCTTTATGTTGACTTAATTGGAAATCTGCCTGCATAGGGCACCAATCCTATGACAACTTAAATCCTTTTTTAGGATGCTTATGAGCTAAGTGCTGCCCTTGACATCCTCAAATACACCTTACAGGTGCCATCTTTTAATAGCTTCCAAGCCAGAGGAAAGAAGGACCATAAATTTCTTCCATGAATCTAAGCATCAAGGTACTGGTGTTTGTCAAAATAGATGTCATACAACCTCATGCTGTATATGAGCACATTTAGTCTGACTTGAGTTGGCTTTACTGAGAATTAAAGGCTCAGGATCTTGCAGCCAACAGGGTCTTAGTGGTCTCTCAACACAATGACACCAAATTTAGTACTTGAAGAGAACACGTCTTCCTAGGAGACCTCTATCTGTTGTCACTGCCCAGTGTGAAGCACTTCATCCCATCACCATCCCTTCCTGCTCAATCCCTTCTGCAACAAAACAACCGCCAGAGGCACCAGTGCTTTTACAAAGAAATAGCAGTTGTGATTTTTATCAAGCAAGCTCATTTCTTGTGGAAAATCCACCTCTGATTTGGAAATGATCTTTTATTTCTTTGCTCTGTGGAGTCCCTGGATTAACTATCTTGCTTTGGCTGGTCACAGTGTGAAAGTTGGTTGTGTGTTGGGGGGAAATCCTTAATAGATCATGAAGCAATCTTTCAGTTAACAAGCAAAATTGTAATAATATTAACAATTTAATCATCATAATCATAAGCATAATGTAATCATAATAGTTTATGGAGGAAAAGAAAACTCCCTGCAAGACCTCATTATCATTGGAAAGTGGTGGAATGATAATGATGACCTGTCTTGGTCCGGGTCAGTAAATATCCTGCAGGAAAAAAAAAAAAAAAAAAACTTCCGAGGAATTCATTCCACCCACTGCTGTACTCTGTACACACCAAAACGTGTGCACATGCTCCCTACGGTTGTTAATGAAGATCTGTTGATGAAGGAAGTATGTTAATCCCAGTGAACCTGCCTTTCATAAATGTGCTGGGATTACTGAGTCACTGCTGTTTACACATTTTCCTTCCCTGTAGGTGCACACCCTTTCCCATGTGTTCCTGCAGTGTGTGTGAATCGGTCTGAGGAGTCCTCCAGCTAAGCCCCTTTATATGGAATTTCATTAGAAAGCCAAGATGGAGAGTGTCCCTGAGCTGCTTAACAGCTGATCAGTGCTTTTGCCCTCTATTTACTACCCTTGTGCATCAACACTGCCAGAGACTGCAGTATTACCTTGCATGGCTACGTAATTAAAGCTATCTGCCCTGACCAGAGGGAAATAAGCATGCAAAAAACCTGCTGCTGTTTGCCAAAGCAACCTTAGTCAATGAGAGAGAGAGAGAGGGATGTTGTATGCTTGGTCTTTTTGCTGCTTGTATTAGAATCATGCACTGCTATTTCTGCTGTTTCTGCCAGTTGGCATCCATCCACCTTTTCTGTTCATGCTCAAGCCGCCAGGAACGCTACGGCGGGAGAGGAAGCCCCTTCTCATATGTTGCTGGCTGAGTTGCCAGTGCCTTGTGTTTGTAGTGGATCCAGCAACAAAACAAAACAAAACAACCCCATCAAATCAGCTGTGTTTGCTAACGACCAGGTCTGCGGAATAGCATTGGAGCAGTGTCCTGGAGCTCCCCTTCCTCTTCTGTTGCAGTAAAGGCATTAGATTTATTTAATATCAAAAGCTAAAGTAGGCACATGCTTCTATAAAACTGAATAGCTACTTGTATAGAAAAATAAAAATAAAAATCCTGAGTCACTTACTACTCTACAAAGGTAGATGGAAGTGAATGAACTTGGCCTGAGCTGATCAAGTTGATGAGATGGTTTAACTGAGCTCTGATATTGCAAAAAAAGTAGAAGTCTCTTCTGACCAGGAAGTGGTAAAAGCTGCATATAAACAGCATGTAATGAGAGAATCTGAGTCATTAACTTACTTGCATGTGCAGACCGGGTATACGCTTACATGTCTCATGCCCAAGTTACAGCCACAACAGAAATATTTTATGGGGACTGAGTAATAGTTGGGAGAGACAGAGGGAGTTGGGAAGCAAGAAAAAAAAGCCAAGTAATTGAAAACATCCTCTGGAGAAGTAGCCTACAAACGGTATTTGGGATGCTGAATGTGAACTGGCAGTACAAATACAATTTTTCCTGAAAAATGTTTGTCGAGGTAATTGTCATTTCAGGATTGCTTAATTTGAAAGGATAAACTTGCTGGTAGAAACAGGCTTATCCCAGTCATCCCCTGTTGGAACGGTATGTACTGAAGCTGGGGCTGAATTCTCCTCTTGGTGTCTCACTGAGAAATTATCTTTCAGTTTTTCTTCCACCCACTCGTTCTGAACTGCTTACTTAGACAATCACCATTGGAGTCAAGTTGTACCCAAGGTGCTGTGTCCTATATTAAACTTTGTGGTACCACTTGCTAGTTTTAATTCAAAGACTCAGATCAGTCTGTTTGCTAGAGCAACTTGTGATCAAGAATGAGGGAAGGGACTGTTTCTGACATGAATAGTACAGTCTTGTTGTACACAGACACTTTTATTTCCAAAATTCATTGCTGCCTACAATTAATGCTTTCTATTGTTAAGATAGAGGTAGGAATGATTTATTCAGCTTTCTGAAAATTGTAACATAGGAGAATGTAATGTAATTAGACAAGTTAATCATTTATTTAAAATGGAGTGGCCCACATTTTAAATAGTCTCTTTTTCTTCTGAGCTAACTGGTGTTTTTATTCGCAGTGCTCTAGAAGTCTGACTGGGGAAGTACTCTTTACAAGAGTGAAACACTGCAAATTGAATACCTTATATGTGTACCACATTTCTGATGTGTAGACCCTGGGGGAATTGTATAAAGGAGAATGCCATTGTCCCATTTAGGAAATTAGGCAGCAGAAAGTGCATTAGTGGTATATTCCAACTCTTCAGTCCCTGCATGATAGTCTGTGCTTCTTCTTTTATCTGTAAGTGTGTGCCAGGAGTTTAAATTATATAATAAATTACCTAGTATATTTTTCTACCGGTTACAAGAAAAATATTTTGGAAAGTTCTGTCTGTCAGCTGGGAGAAAGGCTTATTGTGAAAGCGTTTCAGAAATTGACATTATTTTTTCTCAGAGTCTATCCTTTCTCTTAGATGGAAACTTGCCAGCAGCGTCCACCTCTACTCCATACTAAGGAGTACTTTGAAAATGGAAAATCTAGTCAATGCTCACGTTACAAAATAGGGCAAGGGTTGAACCTGGACTTTTCACATGTTCTTATTCATTGTCTCTTTTCTGCAAAGCAAGTCAGAGCTGTAACAGCAATCGTGTGTTATTTTGTAGAGAAAGGTCCTAAAAGGAGTGGGACCTAGATCAATGCTGCTTGTTGGCTGAACTGCAGCAGCCAGTCACGTGTGTGTCGCCAGCCTGCTGCAAATGAAAGGTGAAAGGTGTCACTTCAGCTGCTCTCCAAGGGTGAGCGTGTGGTCAGCAGCTTGACTGTGTGCCTGTGATTTCTTGGACTGACCCAGAGGCAGCCACGTGGTAGTAAAAATCTACCAGAGAGACATTTAGCAGAGGAAGTTTTAAGACGCGACATATAAAATCAGGCCTAGTAAAAATTATATTAATTCAACGTAAATTGGGGGAAATCTGGCTAAGCTTTTCATTTTAGCATTAGCCCGGTCCTTAGCATAGCTGTAATGTCTCAGGAAGGTGGGCATTTGCTTCTGGGAAGTCTACAGGCCCCAGGTCCCCAGGCGTGGGAAAGTAACATGCACAGAACAAAGCACCAGGGCTCTGAGATTCCAGAGTTTAATATCCTTCGGGGTGTTTTTCCTTCCTTGCTTTTCTGGACAATGAATAAACCTGGGAGAATAATATAAGTCTAGATTTACTCTACGTTTTAAGTCTCATATTCTTTATGGCACAAGGTAAGCTGTAAAAGTTCAAGGTTTCAGCTCTCTGTAAATCTGTGTAGAGCCATCAAAGAGACTGGGACAATGCTTACATACAAGAATCAGGGAATAATTTGGAATAATAATAATAATAATAAAAGTAAAGCTAGTTCAATATTATCCAACTGTAACCTTTTCTCTACCTTAAAGACAAGACAAGCATCCAGGATTAGTAAAGCTTTTCCAGTGCCCAAACATTCATCTTTTTTCAATCATTTAGAAGTAGGCCAGTAATTTAAAGCCAATTAGAAATTATTTTAGCTGTGCATTAACAAAGGATCCTTTTACAGTTCTCTGGACTGACTATCCAGTTTTGCTTATCTGTCTGGTGTTGGCTGTCACAGCAGTTCTTCTTGGGAAGGGAAAATATTTTCTTCGAGGTGGACAGTAGTTTTTGTACAGGTAAAAAATACCAGCATATTACTTGAAAAACACCTGAAAGGCAGGATTCTTTTATTTGAAACAGCTCTGCACCCAGGAGCTCATGGTTTTTCCATTATTTTCTTGTGTCAAGGGGTACTCATGTTGCTATAGGTACTTGGTATCAACTAGTTGTTGAATTCAGCTGATGATGGATTGCAAGCGCTGTAGATTCACTGATAATGACTCGCAAGCGTTGTACGCTATTTTTTGTCCTTTGCTTGACACTATTTCAAAACCTTGTATCGTCATCCGTCACTGCAGTCTCTGAGTGCCTTCTGCATAAAGTCAATGCCAGTAGCATAGACCCTAAAGACAAGCACAGAGCTTCTCATTCCTGTCTGCAGCTGACATAGAAACCTTTATAGAAGGCAAGTGTTTATGGGCTCGGCTGTCCCAGGGCTGGTGGTCAGGCATCTCTAGTGCTGCTTTCAGTGTGCTTGCTGCTCCTGCCAGCTCCCACCAGCCCCTACCTCAGCCCTCAGCAACTGGGTGGTCAGCTCTCAGAAATGAAGGCAAATCTCTCATCTGTGGCTCTGCATGCTTTTTGAAACATCCAGGATCCCAGATGCTTTAATTGCAGCATGCCCTCTACTTCATTCATGAAGCCCATTTTGTGTGCAAACTTGGCACACAAAACTATATTATGCATGTTATCCTCTTCTCTCACCTTCTGCTAAGTGAAACTTCATGGCCATGTCATGTTCCACCATAATTTTAACGTCCCATTTCACGTTCCTCAAGCTCCTCTCAGCCAATACCCCTTCTTCCCACCTTCCCATCCACCACAGGCTGGGTCCCAGATGCTACAGCCTTGGGAAAGAGCTCATAGCTCTGTTGTGCAGGGACCTCTGTTGCCAAAGAAACACAACTGGCTGAAAGCAGCATTGCCCTGACCTGCCTGTACAGGATGGACCCATGAGAAAAGTTTCTATGAATGGAGGGTGGGTGGGAGGATGGATGGGGTGGTCTGCCGGCCTGCAGTGCTATGTGGGCAGCAGTATCCAGCCAGCCCCACACATGCCCCTTCCCCTCTCTTCGTCTTCATTTCAGCCTCCTACTCACTCCTTTTTTGCGTCCTGACTGACTCCACCACCCGTTTAGCCATCCCCGTGGTTACAGCTTTCTAACCATCCGCCCGCTCGCCTCCTCCTCCTCGGAGAAGAAGGGAGGGAGCCAGCCCTGCCTCCCCGCTGACGCTCACCCCGACAGCCTTGGCTGGGGGACAGATGCTGCTGGCAGAGGCCTGGGAGGAACTCGCAGTGGTAGCAGAAGAGAAGAATTTGGCAGGGAGGTGAGCCACATGATTGTGATTCATACTGTACTCTCGAAATGCGGCAGGAGGGCTCGGGAAGGCGTCGGGTGCCAGCACCGAGAGCAGAGACACTCACGTTCAAACATCACGTTCTTTTTATAGTAAGGCATGCCTCATAGGAAAAATATTGAACTTGGCCTTCCAGGATGAAGAAAATAGGCCTGACTGTGATTTTACTGCTTGAGTCACTCACTTAATCAGTTACTGGTTGCATGTAGGAAGCCTTCTATTAGGCTGACTTGGAAAAATTGTTTTTAATTAATTAATAGTGACACTGAGCTGTTTTTTAATTTGCTCAAAACTGCTTTCATTTGTAGTTCCCTCTATGTAAAAACATTCTTAAGATACCATAATTCAGAAGAGTAATCGCCTTAATTCTGTCATTCAATACAGCTGCCTTCTAGATAGGGTGCTTGTTTCAGTCGGAGGTTAGAAGTTTGCTGGGAAGGTGAACAAAGTTGTGCTGGACACATGGTGGCTTTGTGGGCCTGGTTCTACCTTTCCTTGAACCAAGTGGCCCCTTAGCCCTGGGTCGTCCCCTTCACATACTGCGTATGAGCGAAGGGAGCAGAACATGCCATTTAATACACGTGGCAGCACAGGGTGGCAGTTCGGAGGCCATGTAACCAGTCAGTCCCAGTCTGGCTGGAAAATCCTGGCTCTCCTTTTGTTGCAAATACCCAAGGTAAAAAGCTCAGCCCCTCAGCCTTGTTACCCAGCTCTCCTGTGTTTCAGAGGCGGACTGGATGCGTGGTTTGGCCATGGACCACCAGTCCACACAGCCCAGCACTCTTGCAAGGCCCAAAGACCTGTTGCTTCCCATGCACCATAAATCTACATCTATCAAAATCAGAAATAACTGACTGAAATCGGAAAACACAGAGGCTGTGGCGGATGGAAGTTCCTCTTCCTCAGTGACAGATCTGTATGGATGGCAGAAGTGCTCTACGGCCACAGACTTCTGTTATGTTCAGGCTCCACCAACTCAGTACCTCTTTCCTGCTAAAGGTGAGACAAGGCCCTGTATGAATGAGAGGCGAAATTACAGCTGAACTTTCTAATTGCTGTTAGCACAGGAGAACCTTTAAGAAATGTAGCAATACCTTTCGTGTTCAGAGCTACCTCTGCCCTCTCTTAACCAGTTCGCTTTATGGAAGGTTCACTTTTTTTTTTTTCTCCTATGAAAAGCCACTAAATGTGTCCCCACATAACTCATTATCTTTACAGAGGATATGTGAAAAGAAGGTCATTCTTAATAAGAAATATTTTAATTATTGGAAAAAACAAACAAACAAACAAAAAACGTTTCAGCTACCTAGGTCTTCCAAAGTCTATACAAAAACATAAACGTTGCTGACTACTCATTCAGGCCTTGTGCTTAGACATGATAAATGAACACCCTCCAGGTTTCATTTTGGAAACAAGACCCAGTCCTGCATAGACTTATTCATATCTGTCTGGGGCAAATCAGAGGGGTGATCCCAGTATCTGCCCCCCAGCCTGGGCAGTGACCACTTCCCACTGCCCCCTGGTGGTGCTGAGCCACTGAGGCCGAGTGGAAGCACTGGTTGCAGTAATGAAAGACGACCAAAAATGAAGTTTGGCTCTGTCAGGCTATCCTAAGAACAGATACGCTCCTTCATCTCATTCTCCTGTTTCATGGGGACAATGGAGGAGGAAAAATCTGATGCTTACAGTAGAGGCTTCGAAAGTTCCAGGAGAGTTTTAGGAGGCATGCCAGCATCTTTGGTGTTATGCAGAGTCCCATTGTGAAGCTGCTCTGATATACCCTGGTTCTTAGGTGTCATATGGATTTGGCACCACTGTTTTAATTTTTAAGTCTAAATTGAGAACCAGAGGGTGGCATACTAAGTGGTAACTAGAAGGCAATTACACGTTGACCCTTTCTTTGTCCTCTGTAAACGTTCTTACTTCTTATGTTTGCTGGACAAACATACATTTAGCATAATTCAAAGAAACTGAACCAGCCCCGGATACCACGAGGCACAGAAATGCCTCAAAGCTGCCTTTCCACTTCTTTTCATCTACACTGGACTCTGAATCTAGGCCAGTCAGTTATTTCTTGCTTTGGTCCTTGTTTCACTACAGGATTGAATGGCTTAGGACTTAGTGGTCATTTGCAGTGGTAAATAACTCTGCCTTTGAGTGAAAGGAGAGTTCAAAATCTCCTGAACCAAATCCCCTCTTTAAACAGCCAGCCTTTATTTTGTCTTTAAAGAAGAAATCACCAGGGTGTTCCTGTGTGTGTGTTGGATGTGATTCACCTATCTGCCACCTCATGCAGTGTGGTTTTATAGCATTGCTGCCCTGGGTTTCTGTCACACTTAACACCAGAGGCTGTGCTTCTGTCCAAGCTGGGGTATCTGAACAGCCAAGGTGTCTGTTTCTGGATTAACACAGTTTCAGGTCTGACATGTTATTGCAAACATCTGTCTGCGCCTCCAGGTTCCTAAAATATCTTTAGATGCCTGGGTGTGCACGTCTTCCCAAAGACACAGAGGAAATCTGTGGTGGAGCAGGAACTTGTCCCTAGGGCAGGGACTCTGACGGTGCAGAACAGTGAGTAAACCAGTGTGTGGTTCATGAATGTTTTTGAAGGCAGCTCCAAATACAGGCTAGCAAGAGAAGCATGTGTGAGATGATGTAACCTCTGCCTGGGAGGAAGAGTCCAGGGCTCCACACCTCTCAGTGACAGCGTGACAAGTCAGGGCTGTGGTGACATACTGTGTCATACTTGCTATACTGTGAGTGAATTATATCTGGAGTTGTTACAGTCTGGATAGTGAAAAACAAACTAACAAACAGATCTGTAGTTTTAGAAGTGTGTTTTAAAATGTCAGCCATCTGCCAGGCAGAGGCTCAATAAATCAAGGTTGTATGAGGATGTTAATGCGCACACGTGTGCGCGTGTGTTTTGCAGGCTTTGCATATTTCTCCGATGACCAGTTTTTCTAAGTGGATACTTACTTTGCAGAAGATGTTCCTAGGATTTAGCAGCTGATGGCAATTAAAGAACTGTGCTGGGGAGACACGTGCCCCTTTTGGAGAGATTTTAATTGCTATGTCTTAGCATTTTTTTCTTCTTATTATTTTTTTACTGTAGCTAGCTGTGCTTTGATTCTCTAATCTTGGAAGGTGCTGGATATCTGCAGTTTCCACCGTGTTTAAGCAGAACCATAGGTGCTGTAAGCCTTTGCTGGAGGAATGATGTGTCATGAAATCTGTTACTTCACCCAGTGCCCGTCTTAGTGTGGCCCCAGGCAGTGTGTGAGTGGCACAGTCCTTTCAGCCTGTCTGCCCTAATGCCATTTTTGTTCCTTGAGGCCACACCACCAGGGCCTCTAACCTGCAGGAGCAGCTTGGTGTCACACTCTCAGAAGAATGCCATTGAAGGAAATGAGCCAGCATGAATGAGGGTGAGACTCCAGCTCTGCCTTTGCTGCCAAAGTAGACGCTGTCTCAAGTTATGCACTCAGAGGCGGGGCTCACACTGACACTGAGGGAGGCTGGAGCATCCCCTAATAAGCTTGTTCAGGAGTATTCAGAATAAAGGAAAATCTAGTTGTTAATATAAGCCTTCAGTTGTGTTTGTTTCTTAAAAACAGAGAAAAAAAGCTCCTTTAACATCACTGCTTTTTTACACACAGATGAGAAACACAGTGGTGCCCTGCACAGCCCAGTTTTGTTTGTACACATAGCTCTTCATCCCTTCCCTGCTGTCGCACTGCTTCACGAATATAAATCTTGCAGGACCAGCAAAAGATCATTTAAAACAAATAAAATGAGCAGCATCTGCAGAGTAATAAAGTAAACACATTTGCAAGCAATTCACCCCCCATTTTGAAAAATGTTCAGTCTCCAAACTTGCAAATAATTAATATTTAATTAGTTTTCAGATGCACACACACAAGTACACATAGTATATACCCTTAGACACTTACAGAGCTGTACTAGAACTACATGGTGATTGTTTCACTCCTTTACCATCACAGCAACTCTTTAATGCAGGAGATAAAATACAAGTCAGTAACAATGCTTATGAGGAAACATATTGTGTTTAAGTGCACATTGTGAAGAAAAAAGTCATTAAGATTGTTCAGAGCATAGGAAATGAGGAGGGGAGGAGGAAATCATGTTTGCTGAATGTGTTTATGTGAGGATTACATGCAGTTTATGCAATTCAAGATTTCAGAAGCAGATAAGAGCTTCTAAATCAGCCATAAAATCTGTATCTGATTTTTCACACCAATGAAATAACAAAAAATGGTTTTGTTTTCTCTAGAGGAAAACAGAGTGGAGGAGGCATAGGGCCAAATTCTGATCTCACTTTCGCTGGTGTTCAGTGAAATTGTTGGAAATATGCTGGATTTACACTGATGTAAGTGAGATTAGAGCCTTGCCTGTGGCAGACAGAACACTGCCTCTGTATGTTTGGTATGGTTTGGGGCTATTTTAATGCAAAAACTATTTTAAATACATTGATAATGCTGTAATGTAGTTGACAAGGTCATGGTAAGCAAATATGGACAAATGTTACGTAACAATTTGCAGCTTTAATATAATTTTGCTGATATTTGGCTGAGTTCTTTGAATCTCCATATAATTTTGCTAGCTTAAATGCGTTTCTTATGAATGAGTTCTTAATTTAGAAGGAGTAAAAGAACATCAACCATGCAAGTCTGAAATGAGTCAACGTCCACATGCTGTGTCCCTTTCAGTTGCTTAGTGACAGCTTGTCTTGTCCAATCTTTAAATTGAATTTCTGGCTGGATGTGTTTATACTCTCAAGATGAGCCTAGCCAGGCGAATCCTTCGTTCTACAGTGCAGCCTCAGTGGCTGCTGCATAGCTTGTAGATGATATATACTCATTTTGCACATGCGTTAACAAACTGGAGTGAATCAGAGACGTGGCATCAACTTCGATTCTCCACCATCTGTAGGTCCGTTCCGTTGTCTGTCTGTATTTCTTCTATTTCACATTCAAAATCTGAGGTCAAATTGTATACTGCTGTAAGCCGGTGGACATCCTTCTATTTCAGTGGATCTGTGGCAGTTTGCACTGGCTGAGAATTCAGCCCCTGAAAGCTTATGTCAACAGAAGTTTTAATTGGGAATAAGCAGCGAAAAAACTAAGTGAGTAAAGCTGTTGCTGTAGGGAGACATTCCTATTATGTAATCCTAAAATAGTAGTGTTTTGAGTATAGCCCGGCCTAAACAGAATTAGTACAGTCAAGGAAGGGGGGGAGGTGTGAATGTTTCAAGGAGGTCTTTGAACATTTTCTTCAAATGTTCTTTGCATCCGAGATCCCATTTTTTGTGTGCCTTTATTTGCTCCAGAATACCGCTGGCCTGCCAACAAAGGAGGGCCTGTCCTCCCAGGAATTTTCTGCATTCCTCTCTGGAGTAGGCATTTTTCTCAGCTACAAAGGCCCTTTGGCAAATTCCCTCTAATCATTGGATTTACCCTGGGCTCTGATAGGTGCCATTCATGAACTTGGTCTGCTGTTTGATGGGGCTGAAGCATTAATGGGATCTTTTCATGATAAACAAAACAGAGTAACATTACTGGAGGAAACACAAAGCTGCTCTCGTAGGGCACGAAGGTTCTTTCTCTCTCCTCTCTCTCTTTTCCTCCCTTCTCCATTTCCCATTAGTATATTCATCATCCTTTCCTTGCTTTTATGAACATACTTTCTTTTTTTGTCTGGGTGACCATTTTAAGTGCCAAGTCTTGTGAGCTCTGTGCCCGGCCTCAGGAGATTCTGTAAATTTGTACAAACTGCTGAGCTTTAGCAGCTCAGTGGTTTCTCCAAGAGGCCTTACATGCCATCAAGGCAGAAACTTTGACAGATCCTGATTCCTGTATTCCCCTCACATGGGTACAGGTTCTGGGTTTCATTCCTGTCAATAACTGGCAATCAAAGGAATAGAAAAAGGAAAGGAAATTAAGGAAGGACTCACTTTGGCATCTAAATAAAAGACAAAGTTGCCACTGCTTATGAACTCCATTGGTAATAGTGATAATCGATTAAGTAACAGAAAACAGACATTTTTGTTCCAGAATTCCTTAAGGCCAACCAATCTTTTTTTAAAAACAAACAAACAAACAAACAACATAAAAAACAACCTTTTTGCTGGAGTTTTTCTCTTTAAAATTAAAAGAGGGAGGAAACACGCAGAAGGGAAATGAGCGTGTCATCTTCCATCTGTCGCACATAACTTCTCACACTTCCAACCTGCTGAACAGCACTGTGCTTGGAAAGTGTCAGGGGACAAGCTGGGTGTACTACAAGTATGTGAGGGAGAACTTATACTCCTGAAGGGTAGATCAGCAGATGCAACACATGAAGGCGTTGCAGTCCACTACTTTTTTTTTTTGGTACCCTGGACAACCCTCTAAGCTTTTTAGATAAGAACCCTAAGTACCGTAAGTACCTGTTGAGATTGCTTAGGTTGGAGAAAACAAGATCACCTGTACTTGTTCCCAGCTGTAGCTCTTCTGAGGAAAAATCAAGGGCCTGAAGTAGCATATAGTTTAATCTTTCTTCCTTTGTCTGTCTGTCCATCCATTCATCCATCTTGGTCTCACTGCAAAGCTATCAGAGAAGGCAGGGCCTTTCTGACATATTGATTAACAGAAAAGGCTGCCGGAGCTGACAGTTGCAGAAACGGAAGGCGCCCAATGATCCAATTGCAATGAAAATGAACATGAACATGAAGATGAGAACATGAAGAGTAAGAGGTTGCATCTCTGAAAAGTGAAGGGAAGCAAAGTGGTGAGAATGACTACAGTGCCAGGTTAGCTAACCATGGACACCCTGGTGGGATACGTGCCTTGGTCATGCCACAGCTAGGACTTCTTGGGCCTATTTCACCAGCTGCAAAGCGCTGCTCTTCTGAGGGAACCACACCTAATAGCATTTGTGGAAATTTGGCAGCTGCTGAGGGTTGGAAGAATACAGAGAGGAGACAGGGCACTGGCTAGTCTGCATCAAATGCAGTTAGAAAAACTTCAGTCTCCTTAATTGTACAGAGATGCAAGATATGAATGACTTCAAGGCACTAGAGCCCCTCTAGAGTTCTTCTGTATCAGCTTCCAAACCTGGAGTGCACAATGTTTTATTAGCAGTTGCTATAACTATAAACACTTCCTTGGCACCCATCGTTATGGTATGCAAGGACCTTAATGCATTTTAGCAAATTAATTAAATGTATTACAGTGTTTAATGCCCACGGTGGGAGAGTCAGTCCCGGGCCATGTGGACTCAGAGTTGCATGGTTTGAGTGGGACACATGATTAAAGGATGTGTAGTCATAATTCCAATCAGTGTACTGACAAATTTATTTTGTATTTGTTCTCTTTTTAAATTCACTTTCTGAAACACTCATTGCCAAAAATACCACAGGGATAATGAAATTATGTGAAAGCAGCTTTATGTTTGAGATTATATGTTTCATACCTCCTGAGAATATCTTGAATGGTGCAGAAAATTGAATTACCTTTAAATAATGAAGTCTTTTTCTCAAAGAATATTGGTAAAAATGAGCTTTGCTGTCCTCAAAGAACTAGTACTGTAAAATGCCAATCACTGTTTAATTGTGATTGAGTATGTTAATTACACATGACAGACTAAAAGTCTTTGAAGTCTAATTCTTGATTGTGTCTAATAATCTGTGTTTTATAGTGCTGAACTTTAAAACATAGGCCTGCAGCTAAACCAGAGTAGGGGAATATAGCCGTGAGGTCACATTTAACAGTGATTGAAGGTGAAGTCCTTCTTGTGTTCTCTTGGAGACTAGAGGAGAGTCATGAAGGGGTCACCTCAGGGGTCAGAGTCTCCGGCAGCAAGCTCAGGTTTTGTGTAGATCCATTTCCCTTGTATTTGGCTGAAAAAGGATAAGAATAACCATTTGTAAACTGTGTGACTCAAATAAAATGCTGCCCTTCCCATTAAACATAGGAAATAACGGCATGAGCAAGGGGGAGGTTGTGTCTTGGTGTGTTGGTCAGCCACTTCCAGCTCTGACAGAAGATTTCTGCCTCTGCTGGATGGGGTGAGCTAGCAGATGAGGATCTGCTGAGTGTCTTGTCTATACCCTTTTGGGTGATGTGATTCCTCCAGGTGAAACAAAATGTCAGGTAGAATACGTGCTCTGCACAGGAGATAAGATTTGTGTTGGAGAAGACCTGACGTTTTGACTTACGGACAGAGCACGGTGACCATTGTCTCATGAGTCCCCTGTGATGCTAGCAGGATGAACTTGCTAGCTACAAGGGAAGAACAGGTGACAGCATATACAAGTGCATGCTTTGGGCTTTACTGCAAGTTAATAAAAGACATGCAACACCTACTTCCTCAAAAGAAGGATGTCCCTTAACTCTCACTGCTTCCCTCTTGCCCATGGCTCCTGCGAGGATGTGCTGTGGGTGGCTGTGTCCCACCACTGCTGCAGGTTCACAGCACTGGCTCCCAGTTCCTCTCCATTGCACGGGTGTAGTTCAATAGCAATGTAAATTGAGGGTGAGGAGATTAATCTTCTGTCTGTTACATGCAACTGCAGCAGAATTTGAGATGCACTGGTGTGTGGCTCAGCTCGGATAAGAGTTTACTGGCACTGGTTTGGAATTTTTGGAGGATTATTTTTTTCCTTCAGAAATGCTAAGTTGTTTAATCAAAGATTCCCAAGAGGAAAGGTTCATTTCAGTGAATTTCCCATTTCAATTAAAAACAAAAAAAAGTTGCTTGTCCTGTCCCAGCATTTTCTAAATGAAAAAGTCTGCTTTTCTGTTTGAAATATGAATCAGTTCATGATTAAAACAAACATTAAAGATCAGAATTGAGTACCTATATCTGAAATGAAATTTCAGTTGATTCCTTGTGTTTTGTGTTCTTGTTTCATGAATGTTTTTTGATGTTTTTATTTTCAAAAGACTTCTAATTACTTTTCTTCCTCAGTCCTTGAAATACCAGCTGTTGTGTCATGCGTCTTCAAGACTTGCAGTCTCTAAATCACAATTAGATGTTTTTCTGAAAGATACACAGTACTTCAACCTGAAATTATGATGTTGATGCAAGAATTGCTGGGCAAAAGTCTGACTTATGCTGTGCAGGAGGTCATACTAGGTGCTAGCAATGGCACCTTCAGGTCTAATTGGTGTCTGCTGGGAGTGTTTGGGGATTTATAAGTTAATATGACCCCTATATTCTCTCAGTTTAGTGTTTTATTCGCTTTTAACTTACCATGGAGACTATTCACATGGGGTTTAAATGGCTGATCTGAGCCTGCCCAGACAGTTTTGCCCAAAGGGGCTGGGAGGCTGTGCCATGAGGCATGCTGGTGGCAGAGCCAGAAGGGCGGCAGGCTCCCAGCGGGGGCTGCGGGCTCTCAGCATCCCATGGGAAGAGGATGCCTGTCGTCAGGCATGGAGCTGGCTCTCCCTCCCCTTCCCCTCGCCTCTGCCTGGTTCCCATCCTGCAAACCTCCTCATCAGGAACAGATTGTCAGGCCCCCTGTATTAAATATCTACCTCTCCTGTGACACGAGGGATTTTTTGCCGTATTTCTGGGCACTTGACCTCCACCTGAATTCCACTGTAATTATCTTCACTGGACCTCCGCCATCCCAAGTGCAGGTTACAGGCACATCCTTTGGAAGAGGGTTTGTTTTATTTGCCTACCTAGGAAACAGAAGTTCACATCCTGTGAGTTGCACTGGCCTTGCTTTTTCTGCTTGTTTCTGGCATTGCTCTGCCACCACGGCGAAAATCTGTTTAACGTGCTGGCTCCTGGGGAGCAATAATTGCATTATCAGCTCTATCAAGTTATCAGTGAACCTATAAAGCAGCGTATTTTCCTGAACCCCTATGCCTTGCAGCCTCAGTGCTTTCAAAGCAGCACACATGAAAGAGATTGCTGTGCCTGGCATCAGTACAGACTTGTGCTGAGACCAGCCTCATTTACTGCAAGTTTTATTACCTGTGGAATTTTAAAAGGATGTTCAGTGTAGCATGTCCGATGGGCAGGAAACAAACTAAGGCTTGATTTTTAACTCTGGTTAATACCCAAATATTTTGTTGTACAGGAACTGCTCATTTTTGTTTAATCTTTTTACTACTGAGCCAACACCAGCTGTGGTCATACCCATGTAACCCCAGAAAGGAGGCTGAGGGCTCGTGTATCCAGCAAGATATTCTAGATTTAAATAAGGGCAATTTAAGTGGGATCTGCTTTTGGATTTGTAATTTGTGTAGATTGGAGGAAGGTGCATCAGTGTATAAAACCTGTTACTCAGTGGAAGGGATTTGAGGATGGCAGTCTTCAAGAGCTGGCAGGAGCTGGTGTGTGCTAGTTTTATTTTATTCCGAGCATGATGTTAGTTGGCATGTGATGAGATCACAGTTTCTATTAGATGTTAATTGAATTTATTACAGTGGTCCTTACTAGTATCGCTTCAGTGGAGGTCCTGTCAATGTTTCCATTATAAACTTTGTTTATTAGTAATATTATAACACAGTCATAATAATTCTATCCAGATTTAAATGTAGGGCTCTGGTTCTCAGCTGAGATCCAGGAACATTTCTCTTTTGCTTAAAATCTGAAGGAAATCGGTTTGGCCATGGTTTAGTTAGAATAAGACAAAAATAGGATTTTGGCTGCATTTGAACATATTTTACATTTCTTCCGCTAAAACAGAAACAAGCATTTTATAGGCAATAATTTTCTGTAGTGTTTTTACATATAACAAAATTAAGGAACTGGACAGTAAAAAGATTCTGTGTACAATTTAACTGGCTATCCACATGTGAAAATATGTCTTAATTCCCCATCTCCTCAGCAAGTAGATTTTATTTAGAGGTTAGTGGTGGGGGAATAGGGGTTGTTATGCTCTGAAAGTATCACGTCGGCATCTCCTTTTAAAAATATATGTTTTTAATAGGATTAGATCATGGGTTCACTGATCTGATGTTCTGTGTATAGTAGCCAGCGTGAGAAAAGGATACAGTCCCCTAATAGACAGCTATTAACGAAGGAAGCCCACAAGGGAAGGTCCTGTCTGGTTTATGGGCCCTTAATGGTTGTCAGATGCCCTGAAACACCAGGATTTAGATGTAGATGTCAAACGGTGCTAATCCACTTTTTCATTTCTGCCTGTTCACCTTTAGCTCCTGTAGCTGCTCGTGGTAACTCGGTGTAAATAAGGGACCCACAAGCAGGATCCTGGCCCTGCTGACACCTCGGACAGCCTCCACAGGGCACTCTGCACCTTTGGGCAGGCTGGGGGCTGCACAGAGCGTAGCAATGTCCTGGTTCCCATTCCTGCTGTGTCTGCAGGCTGGTGTGCTGGGTCCCACTCAAAACAGGGAGGCTGGCCCCAGAACAAGTGTCCCGAGGCTTGGCAGACTGCTAATGGGAAGACGACTGCATCTTACATTTGGACTCCCCCCGATCTTGCTGTCTGATTGCTTTGGGGGGAATTCTTTGGAGGAAGGAGAGAAAAGGATTTTTAGGCAGAGCTTTGTGGGTACGGTTATTCTGTAACACCCACTAGATTCAAGTGGGAACTCCGTGGCTGTCTGAAGATACAAAGCTGCAGTCAGTGTTTCCCAGCCTGTTTTGCAGAGGCCAGCACTACTCACGGTCTTTCTTTTAAAAATGATTTCATCAGGTGGATTTAGTGCTTGTGAAAGGTGTTAGCCCGACAGCCCTGGAAATCAAAGTCATCTGTTAATCCCTCATCTGGATTACATCACTGCTATATTGTCATTGCTGGAAAAGGTACTAACCCCATAATTCCAGCAAGCAGTCATGCACTGAAGGCTTGACAGGGAGGAACAAGACAGTTTTAAGCTTGGTTGCCTGCCCTTGGTCTGTGATCACTAACAAGAGCTCTGGCGAGCAGCATTGCAGCACCCCTGGCTGTGGGGCAAGTAGCTGCTGCGGGGGGGCTGGGGCATCACGGTCATGGTTTGCAGTAAGAAACTTGTTGCGAGTTTGTTTTTCACATGCTAAATCTTTATTCATTTTACAAATTTTTATGCTAGGAACTGTGTAACTGCATACTCCATTAACTTCAAGAACATGAAGCGACCAAAGGAGATCTTAGATGATCACGTGTCAGGGATGGTTTTATGGTGCATAAGTGTGGCTGCTCAGATGTGCTGGAATTTGGCGCATGCTCATGAGAATATATTTCGTAGACATTTACTGACTTTACATAAACCCAAGGCAGTGATTAAGCTATTTCTGCAAGACAACAGGAAGGGGGAAAAAGAATGAGAGAGTCATTATTTACATAGATTTTAAAGCATATGGGAAATTGGTACTGTAGCAATAGGGGCCTCATACCAACTTTGCATGATGCTGAGAGCCAGGCAGAGATCCCAGCACTTTGCTACACTGAGTGACTGGGTTGCTCTGAGGGGCTCCACACGTGGCTTCCTTGTGGAGACCTTCCCAGCAGTGTGGTGGCTTTTGTGACATGAGCCAGTTCTCACCAGCGCGGCATCACTGGAGCAAAACCTGGCTCACCACCAGCCGCCAGGTGTTGGTTTGGTCTTGCACGTCCCCAGATGGCTTACCTTTGGCTCTCAGACACAGCACTGTTCATTACTTGTATAGGTGGAGCAAGCAAATCCAATGGTTTAACTTACTCTGACCTCTTCCACTGAAGTGATGAGGATAAAAGTGGGGTGCTCTGGGGGTGAGCTGGTGAGGTCTCCATCCATGGAGCCATACTAAAAGCAGGTGTGTGGGGACTGAAGGATACGGGTTTCAGGAGCAGAAGCATGCAGGAGTGTGCTGTTACAGCAGAACATAAAGCTTTGCTAGCCACTGCCGACAATTAGTAGATGCATTTCTGTTTCATATTTCATCAGAAAATTGGGTTTCAGGTAAAAATGAAATTTCAAACTGAAAGAACTTGCTTACTTCAGAAGATTTTGTCTTTGTGGAAAACCCCCAAATGTAGCGTTTTACACTCGACACCGAACTGGTGTGCCAGTAATCGGTTTTCCTAGAAAAAGTTGACATTATCTCTCCATCAGTGTGTGAAAAGCAGGGGGGAGGTGGCAGAGTTGCGTGTGCATTTACCAGCCTGCTCTCTCATGACCTGAACCGAATCCAAGCAGTCGGGAGAGTTCAGAGGCACGCCGAGATCCGCGGCATTAACCCATTCACAAGTTTGAGACCGAGGGGAAGGAGGAGGTGCCTGGAGATACCACGCTCATGTGAACCTTGCCGGCCAACTGGTGAGCTGGTGTAAATTGGTCTGGCTCCACTGACCTGGAGCTATGCTAAGTATGCATTAGGGGGGCTGACGCATTCAAGCATTCAAGCAGATCTTGCTTTGTTTGCATTCATTCAAAAATCGTGCCAGTACCCAAAGCATAGCATCAGCATATATTTCAAAATTTTAAAATATAAATCAGCATGATTTTCATGTGCTATGGTTGTTTTTGGTTGTTGTTTGTTTGTTGTTTTGTGTTGTTTTAGTGTGTGTGTGGTTTTGTTTTGTTTTTGCTTTGTGTTAGTTATTTATGGCACTGGAAACTACAAATTAGCATGAATCCCAATAAGTGTTTGATCTAAAATAAGGAGAATTCCTTTAAGAGAGAAATGCTTAAAAGGCTGATTGTTATTTATTTTATTAAGCATATAAGGGTTGTTTGGATTTGTGTCCTGGCTATAATTCCTGTGTTTACAGCGATGCTGATGGGAAAATGGTATCCAGCAATTTATGAAAGGTGATACTGTGTCAACAGATACGCAGTGGGCTGGGACATGTGACAGTAATCTTCCACGGCATTTGGAGCATTCAGACCATATGCTTTAAAACATCACTAAAAACATGTCAGAACCACTTCCTCCCTGTGGCCCCCTCCCGAGGACCTCATGGGGGGACGCTCAGGAGGGGAGCTGCGGGGCGGCCTGAAGAGGCTGGGGGAGAGGAGTGTGGCACCTTCTGTGGCACGAGGGAATGAGGTTTGGACCCGTGAGGAAGGAAACGGGCAGAGCCAGCAGCTGTGTGATGTGGACTGGCATGAGTGTTGCTCACAAGTGTTTACAGACTGCTTTTTGGAAGGTCTCGTTGCAGCAATTTCATGTAAATTAGTGGTGCACACATGGCTGCTGGCTGTTGTTTCCTTTTCTTCTGCACTGTCCTGATTTTTGTCTACAGGTTATGAAGGCTTTTTAGATATGCTCTTAGCACACATAATTTGCAGAGGGGATGAGGTCTAAAGAAAGCTACGGGAAGATTTTTGTCTTTGCAGGCTAGCATTGCCAAAATATTTATTTTCCAATTCCGTCAAAGCTCATTGTCAAGACATCTCATCTGTACCAGCTACTTCTGGTCGGTGAAGGCAGGGGTGGCCCGTACGAATGCAAGCCACACAACTCAATAAGATACTTTGAGAGCCCTTTGGAGCGTGCCTACAGCCTGGGGGATGGCAGGAAGCCCCCTTCAAGCTGGGACGATACCTCTTTGGCTCAGCCTGGGAAGCTGAAAGCTCAGACAGGAGGAAGCACCTCAAACCACAAATAAACAGTCCTGTTCATTTGAAGGTAATGGGCCAAAACTTGCTGTTTTTACTCAGGCAGAACTCTCGGTGAAGTCGTTAGGCAGTGTGTCTGAAGAAGGGCCGCAGGCCTGGCTCTGGAGTTATTTATTGGGACCTGCATGTCTGAACCTCCCGATGGTAGCGTAGCACTCATCTTCCTCCAAAACAGACTTCCTGGGAAAGGAGCAGTGGGGGATTCCTGTGTGGGGGCTATAAAATGGTTTACATTCTGTATTAATATTGATTTAACAATCATAAAAGGAACATAAATGTTTAAAAATTAAACTTTTTTTTTTTTGTTTAAATATTAAACACTGGCATTTTTCCTCCTCCTGATCTTTAAATCAGCCTTGAAGGCGGCTAGGGCTGTTTCACAGTCATTTCTTGCCATCCCTCCTAGGTAGCTTTTTAGCACAAAAGCTCTCAGGCAGGAGAAGGTACCAAATGTCTGATTGTAACCGAAAGAGTTATTTCCAAATGTGCGTCACTGTTTACTCCTGTCGAGAGGTGTTCCTCACCTTTTGAACTCCCTGACTGCCAGCCCAGGTCGTCCCAAGTGTCACACAGATTGATATTTCTGAGTTCAGCACAGCATAGAGGGGAATAACCTGTTCAGGCCTCTTTGAAAGAGCAGTGACAGCTTCCTTAATTGAATAAGGGGTGACTCAGTGTTTTATGAGCGTCTCTCAACACAGTCATTAGTTTTATCAGTCTGCAGTTTTAAAAAGACAGCCCTTCTGCAAGCAGCCCCTGAGTCCGTGCCAGCTCGCGACACTGCTCCGCCAGCACCACCTCGCCATCCACACTGGCTGCCGACTCCCAGCTGCCCTGAGGTGGTCCTGGCTGCCTGGAGAGGGCACAGTAACGTTATACCTCTTCCCATTTCCTCTCCTTGGGCCAGAGGAGCAAACCAATCTCATGTAACTTTGGGCATCCTTGGAGCTGCTCATGCCAGTGCCGCCTCTGCAGCTCGGACCTGCTGGCGGAGCAGCGGCTCTCAGCTTCAGTCATGCCCTTCCTTGCAGCCAGACAGAAAGAAAGTTTCCTTTATTATGGCCAGTAAGGCTCACTGCCTTCCCTCATCAGCTCGAAATAGAGATATATCTTGAATCACACTCACCATTAAAAAAAAAATCACTTCAGGACATTCCTTTCAGAAGTGAAATCTCTGGGATACGTTCGGTCAGCCAAGAAGAAACTGCGCAAGAAAGTTCCCACAGTCACGCTTCCTCCTGAGCTGCGGAGCTGCAATCTGACAGCTAAATAAAGCCATTTTGGGGGCACATTTCTACCTTCGTTCAAGTTGCCTCATGCTCCTCGCTGTTAGGTAAGCCTCAGGGCCGCAGGGCAGGCTCCCTGGGAGAAGCGACAGGCGGCTGCGAATGCCCTGACATTTCAGGCAGCACATGCTTCCTGATGCATGTGTGATGGGATGTGAGCAGGTAACTCTGCTCTGCCCTGCAGGGCATGGCCGTTCCCAGTGAGTGGGAGCACGGTGAAGAGCTGGGAAAAAGGTTGCTGAAGTTTAATATCCTCCATCTTAGGTAGAAAAGGCAAATGTGCGGGATTGCAGGTTCCCTCTGATGGGTCTCCTCCTTCCTGCCTGATCCCTCAAGGTTATGCTAAAAAATCGAAGGTAATAAAGCTGCTAGGGTTTGTATGGATGGCTGCTCAAATACCCCAAGGGGGAAAAATGCTTAAGGGCTGAAATTTGTTTTCTAGAATATTCGCTACAGCTGTTGCGGAGGTTGCAAGGCTTGTGAACACCTAGCAGCGGGCAGCTTGCCTTCCCCTCCTGATGGTCCCAAAACGTTGCATTTTCACACCCAGTGAATAAAATGCTGGAAGGAAGCTGTTCAACTCCCTGCAGAAGTTGCACCCGAGTCTCCTGTATGCTTGCAAAAGAGTAAATCCTCTGGCTGTGTCTGCCACCTCATTCCTCAGCGCAGCTTGCAGAGAATGGAGGAACTCATTCGAGCAGTAACCCAGCCCAGGATGAGGGCTGGCCAGGTTGGAGGAGACTGAGGAAGCAGCTGAATTGCTCCCATGCTTGTGCCGAAGTGACAGTATGAGCTGTGTGTAAGGCATGCCTATCTTTCAGCAACAAGTTGTTTGTCTTCCCTCTCTGATTGTTAATGACCATGAAATGCTAGTGGGAGGCCAGCCAGGATGCCGATTCTCTTTCTTTCTCTCTCTTTACAGCTTTCAGGGATCCTAATGCTTTGGGATAATGAAATAATGTGGGTTGTCAGTCCAAAATAATAACACTTTACAAAGTGGAAATGCAAATTTCCTGCGATATCCCTGAATAGCAGGTGGTATTTCCTGATGTATTGTTTCTGACCTTCAGGGAAATTGATATTATGAACTGACGGAGGAAAATTAGTATGGTATCAAGCTCCAGCAATTAAAGTGACACAATGAGAGGACAGTAAACTGAATAAAGTGACAAGCTAGAGAAAGCTTGGATTTTGTATATTTGTTGCCATTGTTGTTTCTTAACGCTGTAGGCAGGGGGTGTGGTTAAGATGCAGCAGCTCTTTTTACAGAAGCACCAGTGTCAGAAAGGAAATACAAGGAGACACTTGTCATTAAGTTCAATTGCTTCTAAGGGCATGAGCATATATTATGAAATAATGAATGGTGTTATATTATTAAATAAGTAAAAATTATCTGGGTAACAAGTTAACTAACACTTGTATAAGTCTGGAAAAACAGACAAATATTCACTTGAGCTTTTAACAGTAAGATCAGGAGCAAACACACTTGTGTTTCTGTTGCACAGATTTTGCTTTGAAAACAGGGAAATCTGTGCTTGGTTACAGACAGGCAAAAATCACAAGATTTTGGTCCTGATTTTGTGAAAAGGAGATGAGCTATTATGTTTGTTAATCTCCACCTCATGTAGATCATATCGTGTAGACTCATTTCTCATTTGAGTGAAAACCACCTAGGGCTATCTCACATACATAATGCTGTCTCCGGTACCTACCTAAAGCACGGAGTGGTAACTGGTTTTGCATTTCTTCTGAACAGACTGCTGCATGTTCCTATGTTAAAGATAACTTCAAGGCTGAAGGACCTTTAAAATGCCTTGGCTCATCCTGTGGAACCTCCAAGATCCATTTTCTTCCAGTACAGCTATCCTGTGCACTCCAGCATTCTTACTCTTGCTATCAACCCAGTTGATTTGAGTGGGATTCGCTTCTGTGAGGTTGTTCAAACAAACCTGAGAATTCTAGTTATGTGCAGCTGGTCTTAGTGGGTTTTCTGTCAACTCCCTAACTTTCCTTTATGATAATTTATTACTTAGTTTCTCTGCAGAACGTGCATGTATGCTCCTGTAACATAAGGAAATGGTTGTGACAAAGAAACCCTCTTGGTAGTCATTCTACAAGATAGAATCTACAAGATAGAGTCTTGTAGAATAGCTTTTGCTTGTTATATTGGTGATGGAAGTATCTGACCCTTGATTTGTAGATGCTAAAGCCAGAGCGGACCACATGGTGTCTGATGTGACCTCCTGCGCAGGACAGGCCATTGGAGTCCATCACGGACTGCATAGAAATGTGCCCAGAGGAATTCCTTCTTACAGGTGGCATTTGAATGGGGGCAACAAACTCATAGAATCACAGAATGGTTTGGGTTGGAAGGGACCTTAAAGACCATCTAATTCCAACCCTCCTGCCATGGGCAGGGATACCTCCCACTACACCAGGTTGCTCAAAGCAACCTTCCAACCTGGCCTTGGGAACTGTGATGGAGGTATAGACTAGTTCCACAAAGCCTGCATTCAGTAGTGGTTTTGATGCCAACATGTCCAGTAATGAAGTGTTTCATCTCTCTGGGCCTCTTTTCTGCACAGCCCACCTTTTATTAGTCTTCTTTGTTTGTAGTATGTGTTATTTCTGTGAAGAGATCAGTGCAGCATCCAGTGCAGGGGCAGTAATTTTTCCATGTAATTTTTCCACAAATGTGACAGGAAAGTCTTGTTGCCCCAGAGTCTTTCTGCCTGGCTTGCGGGGTTTGTTGCTTGTTGCCCCAGTGTATCAGTACCATGGGAAGACAGGAACAGGATGAGGAGCTAGGGCAACATTTGCTGGGCAAAGTGGAAATGCCAGCTTTGTTGGTTTTTCCTGCTTCCAGTAGTGCGGGATTTGATTCCTCCCAGTCCCAGTGCTGGCTGCGTAGTCCAGCATGAGACAGATAGCTCATGAGCTATTGGGGAGGTACGTGCCAGCATGTGGAGGTACATGGAGGCACCTGCCGCTAGGATCTGCTCTCAGTTGACAGAATTGAAGAATTACCCTAGAAGCAGCAGTGGCTTGTTGAAAATTGTGTGATGTTTGTGCCAGACGGAATCTGTACAAGATGCATAGGTTACTGAACTTGATTTTAAGAATTAAGAGTGTTAAAAAGGAACTCTGTAAGCCAGTTTAGTGCATTGGCACTAAATGCCTTTCTCTAAATCTGTAAGAACAGATATGGACAGAATTTCTCATCTGAAGTGGTTAATGTATGGCTGAGTTACAGCATCCTGGTTGAGCTTTGATAAGTGTTAGTGACTACCCACACACAGGCTTGCTACCCTGTCCTCACTGCTAGGTACTACTTTTTTTTTCTTCTTTTTTTTACCTTAGTAAAATAAATGTAAAGTGATGCTGTATATCCTCCCATCAGAAGCAGACTAAAATCTGTATACAGTCTGTTATTGTTGCTTAGCTGGTGGTGACTTTTAAAATGTTTTGTAAGTCAGTGATGTGTTCATATCCTAAAGTAATGAAGAATACAATAGATACATAATATCACAATAGGAAGTTGTCTTTTTGGTTAGTAGACATTAATATTTTAAAAATTCAGTGTGATCCACATTGGAGACAACACAAGTCAAGTCATGAGAGGATCATGGGATGAGTATTGGCATTTTGAAAATTGCGGGGATATGATCCGAGTTTGTGGTAGATAGATCCAACATAAACAGAGTTCTGTCTTGTGACAGTGTCCTGTTCTATTTGGACACTAGTGTTGGAAAGGGGCATGTACTTGTCCCCTGGGCTATCAGATTATATAGATTATCTGGGAAACAAAATGAATACCTCCCAAGACACCTAACTGCTGCAGCGGGATGCTCTTTTCTTTGAAATTTCTTTGAAATCACTTAGGATGAATACTTCTGCATGGTACTCAAGAAAACCATGTCATTAGAGGTGTTGTTTTTCAGATGAGATATAAAATCAAGGCCCTGACCACTTGTGGTCATTAGAGTTCCCATGGCACTTTTCAAAAGAGTTGAGGTTTTGACCCCAGTGTCCTGGCCAGATTCCAATTTGTGTAATTACATCCTTCCTTCCCTGCTGCTTACACTGGATGTGGTGTTCTTTACCTCCTTCCCTAGCTGTATGCTACATTGTCTTGTGCTGCTAAAACAAGACAGATCTCATCCCAGGAATGGCTGGATCTCAGTGCAGAATTAAACAAATCTCTTTTTTTCAGGTTCCCGAGTTACTTCCAGTATGGAAATCACTTTGGGATCTGCAGAGATGAATAGGATACCCAGAGATAAGATTATGTATTTAAATACTGTGATCTTTTCTGGTTATCTGATTTATTATGTATTTTTAAGCTTTTTGTAAGAATGTCCATGTTGAGCCAAGGAATAATACCTGCGTGACCCCTTACACAGTGTCACTGGTCTCCCACAGGACAGCTGGTAATGTGTTAGGTTTCCATTTCTAAAGGAGCCCTGAGGATTAAGAAAAATGTACTTGGAAAAAAGGAGAAAATGTACTATGAGTAATACTGATGAGGACATAGGCAAACATGTTCATCACTGTGGTGTCCAGGCACTTCCCAGTTTGTTTTGCTTGGAGTTGCTTGTGTGCTCTGTACCAATAGGTCAGGTTGAGATTCAAATTAGTTCTGTAGTCTTCAGGAACTAGATGTACTTGTCTCCATCTGTGTTATGACACGATGCTAATCAGTGAATGTATTATGCATTTTGCTCCTAAAGTCTCCATGGTTTACTGGCATCCCAAGCATTTCCAGGAATGTAACCTTTGCATGCTGAAGACTCCTCCAGGACATTGGCAGTCCTGTAGTTAGAGTATAGCATGGCTCAGACAGCCATGGAGCAAATGCACTCCCAGGTATTAATGGACAGTGCCATAAGCAAAGGATCAAAAACATAAATGGACCGACTATTTCCTATGGAAGGGCTGATTAACACTCATGGGCTGGATCCCCCCTGCCAAAATTATCAACAGTGTGAAATTACCCTGCATCCTCTTTCCTAAAGGCAGAGAAAAGCAACCTTGTTTCTGTTGTCCTCTCTCTTCAAAGATGTGGATCCTGTTCTTCATCCATCTGATCTTGTCTCAGCTGGTCTAAGCACAGACATCATCCATCACTTTATCGTGGGATGAGTATGGATGTGAAAGAAGTGTCTTCATGTGTTAAATCATAGTTGGACTTAGACATAGACATCTCGAGTACCTTTATAAGGAATGGTTCAACCAGCCTCAGCCCAAAAGTGTCACCAGGTCTCATGACACTTACGAGTAAGGAGAGGGAGAGCATCACCACAATGCGGAGCGAGGAACCGTATGAAGCATGCGTGATGCCAGGGGGATTCCCTCTGAGGTACACAACATGTATTAATAATACCTTGATACGGAGATCTCACAGAAATCCTGGCTTGGCTTTCTTGTCAGTCAGGAAGCTTTCTGGAGCTGTTATGGTGCACCTGGAAGACTTACGAAATCATCAGTTTCAGGCTTGCAAACCAGTTTAGAGTTAGCAAAGTGTTATATTTTTGACTGAGAAAAAGAAGCAAAAAAAAAGAAATTAAAAAATATGTGGTGTTTACTAAGCAAAATGGAACTAGGCTATATCACTTTCATGAGCTCTGCATTTCTTTAACCATAAAAAAAAATCTAGATTCAGTAATAAAGGACAATTATACAATGCGGAATGAGCAAAACAACCGCAAATTGCCAAGGGCATGTGCCAGCAAGGGCAGACAGGAATTAAAGTGAAAAAACGTGGCTGAAAAGGCCACACATTTATTAACGTAAATGCATCTAAATTAGCCCTGAAGGCAGACATTCCTGGGAGGTGATGAAAGGCGAAGAGGCATGGGCAACTCCTTATCCCATCACTGTCCCCCACCCTCTTGAAGTGCTTGTATAACGAACAGTGAATGTCCTGGCTGTCCCGCTGCCAGTGTAGGCAAAGCACAGAGCTGAAGCAGACCTGCTACTGCACAGATTGCCGTGCTGAGAGATCGCTTGAGCTCTTCTTCAGGACGAGCACGAGCTCCTGCAGGTCCGGCTGTCATCAGCCGGGAGCGGCAGGTTGTTTCTCTGCTTGCGGCTAGGGGTGTGATCCTCCGCTCCCCGAGGAAGTGCAGTCCAGGGGCCTTCCTCTTTCTTCCTTCTTTTTCATGATCTGAAATTATAAAGCCTATGAAACCTATCTGATCCTGAAGTCTGAAAACCCACTGGTACATAAAAACAGTCCTTCTAACCAAACTTCCTAATCACTCAAATCAAAATCATAGATGTCACTAACACGCTTAAGAGCCTAATAGAAGCCAAAAACAGGACCATACAGCCATCTTGTTTATGGCGGTGGACAAAAAGAAATACAAATAACGTATTTCTATGTTTCCTCTCAGTTCCTTACACTTACTGGGCAGCACAGAGACCTCATTCCCATCTGTGTGCAAGCAGAGAGAGTGTGGTGCATTTGGTCCCCCTCCTTCCTACCATCTCTCTTTGCCACTTGTCATTTCTCCATCCATCCCTTGGGATCTTTCCCACCACGCAACCCAACCACAAAATTCCAGCACCATTTCCTACCAGCCAAAGTCTTCCCGAAGCTGCTAGGTGTACACACACTGTCCTAAGCAAGCTGCTAGGTGTACACACACTGTCCTAAGCTGTACTCTGATTTCCTCACGTCTCCTCCAAATGCTGGCCCGCCCGCCTTCATTGGAGGCCTCCTTGCTGGCCAGGGGTTTACCAGAGAGAGCACGGGGCTCACAGCTACCTCTAGTGTCCTTGGGGCTGCCTGCAGAGCTCGCCTCAGGGTGCACCCTGTGCTCCCCACCTCCCTTCTCAAGATAAAGCCTTGCTCAAGACTGGGCAGGGGAGTTGCTGGCAGGTGACATGGGGACATTGAGGTGCCTGGGAGCAGCCTGCTTACCACCAGCAGCAGGACCTTGCTTCCCACCATCTGTAGCTTCCCTACCTGTTAATATCTAGAGTGTCAAGGTGTCCTTGGCCACACTGCTGCCAATGCTAAAATGGTCTTGCAGCTGCCATTAAGCTCTCTGGTGCTGGTATAATACCTGAGCTTGTGGAGGCGGAATATGTCCAGCTGCAAATTGAGCTTCTGGCTACCCATTGTATAGCCTAATCCCCAGAAGACACACGTCTTTTTGTGCCAACCACAGCATCATCCTTCTCCTTCACCCAGCAAGCTGATTTCAGCTCTGCTGCCAGGACCACCTAGCTGCAGATGCTACCAACTTGTGCTTATCTGGCACCTCCCAAATCACATTGGGTCCAATCCAGATAAAATGTGGCTAGCTGGGAGATGGAAGCATTTGCCTCTTTGGGTAGACTCTGCAACAAAGGACATGTTTTAGCCAGGAACAGGATTTCACACTGTTTCTCTGCAGCACACAAAAAATAATTAAAAAAAAAAAAATCAGCTTGTTTTGTCCCCTAGAAAAAAACAACAGCAACAGTGAAATAAGGAAAGGTTATCAGGGATTGAGAGCAAGTATATAGCAGTCTGATTCTCAGGAATGAACTGCGTTGAATAAAATGTTCCTAAGCACAGTACCATCTAAAACCAGGCTGCTTTCCTGGTGCGTACAGTGCTCCGTGAGCGAGGCCACCCCTGCGAGCTGTGGCAGTGTCGGGGTGCTGTAGGCACTGCATTCCCGCTGGGGTATCGGGTTGCAGCACCATGATGAAAAAAGCTGCAGGGGATTTGCATGCATACCTAACACACATACCTTTAATGTTCACGTCGTTAGATCCGAGCAACAAATAGGATCTTCGGGTCAGCTGTAGCTTCCAAAAGGCTATTAAATAACTGTAGCTAGACAGTCAGGTAATTGTCTTTTAAAAATTAGGGTCAAATTCTTCTCTACTAGGCTAGGCTAAATTCAGTCTCTGTCCAGGATGTAAATAGCACAACTCCAAAATGACATGAGGAATATCAAGAATAGCATCTTTTTCTCCCTCCCTCCCTCTCGTCCGCCTTCGTTCTCTTTCAGACCAGAAGAAATGTGCACACAGACACTATTCATATTTATGCTGCCTTCAAGAGGCTGATGATATGATATTGTAACTTTGCAGTCTTTTAGCAAATGACTTCTAGCTGAATAAAAGAGAGAATAGTTTTGCTGCCACCTTTAAAATGTGTTACTGTGTCCTGCAGATTTCACAGTGATGCATATGATGAAATTACTGAGTGAATGGTAAAAGCACACCAGAAATGCAGTCCAAAGTTTCTTTCTGCTTTGCAAGGAGTGCCTACAAATCACTCATTTGGACATAATGAATGTAAGTTCCATTAAAAACCAACAGTATGAACTGAGTTCAGTATTTAACATACCACGCACCAGAATGATCCCAAAATATATCAAGCCAGGAAGTGGATTAATTACAACAACTCGCCACCAAGCCCCTGGTATATTTCAAGTACGTGGAAAATGTATTTCTATTTTGGACACTGACTTCTTTATGAAACTGTGCCAGGATGTCAGCAGGCTGTTTGGACTCTCTGACAGACACTCTTAGCAGCATCAGTTTCCTGGAGGCAGTAATAATTATCAAATCTCTTCGATAGACAGACAGCTATCAGACATCTGTGTATCCCAGACGTACAAAAACATCCCCAGCCAACCATGTGGCTACCAATGGATGTGTTCAGACAAAGAAGTTCAAGAGAAGTGCCTCAGGCCAGATCCTCAGCTGCAGAAAATCAGCGAGGCACAGTCGACCCGCCTTCCTCGTGCCGTGTGCCTCTTCTTGGGAGGAAACCCCTGCCCAGCCATCATGGGGCAATGGGAGGTCACGGAGGGAATGGGCTGGATGGGACGGGGAAGCTCCTGCGTGGTGTCAGGGCCAGGCCTGGGGATGACCACATGCACTCCATACAAGATATTTCCCATTTCTAAAGCGTCAGAAATAGATATTCAAAAGAGGCTGCCTGCGTTCCTTGTGTCCTTATCTCATTTTGTGCTGATGAGAGGACAGATAGCTCTTCCTGACAGGGTCTGGAGTTGTGTCTGAAGAGTGCCTGGGCACAGCCTCAAGCACTGTCCTGACGTCTGTGCTGGCAGCTGGGAGCTTTCCCTCTGGCACTCTCTTGTCCTCTGCCAGTGCAGAGGTTCAGGAAATTGCACAGGCTATGGGGCTTCTTCCTCCAGGCAGTGTGGAAGAGATGGCTCCGAATGGGAGGAGGAAAGGCCCTTCAGTGTGAGGGTAGTCCTTCAGGAGAACACGAGGAGCTTCCCAGATCTGAAAGGAGTTTTGCTTTGCAAGAAAAGATGAAGAAAAGCACTCAGCAGCAGGAAGATGAGTAGAATCAAATGCTCAATTCCCTCTGAGTCTAAGGGTGTTGGGTGCTTGGTGCACTCACAATCTGGCGCAGTGTGTCCAAGAAGAAAGTTCAGGGAGTGCTTGCCCAGAGTAACTGCCAGGTGTTGATCCCAGGCAGCCTCAGCCCTGCCTGGAGGTGTTGCATCCCCCAGGGACACACATCACTGCAAAATGCACAGAAACAGTGCATTTTTCAGGGACTCCTGTGAAGTGCAGCTTCAGGCTGCAGTACGGCCACTGCAGCACTCCGGTGAGACATGGGCAATGGGGCAGAACTGTCACCTCTCCCTGCCAGGACACTGCTGCAACCCCTGGGCTACCCACTGAAGCCGCGTTTGCTCTTTGCTTTCCATCACTGCCACTTTTTCTATCCCTGTCTCTAGACTGAGGCCATTTTTTTGCAGCAGCTGTCATAGACCTGGAAATGAATTTGATTATTCGTATCTAAGCCTGTATTGTGCAAAACGAGCTGTGCATGTTTTCTAGTTTCTGTGTGACACAAGAACACAGTTACCAAATGAGTTAAGGTCTCTATGACCTTAAAATGAGGAGGAGAATGAGAAAGCCCAGAAAGATAAATGTTACCTGGGAATAGTTTTATTTTCAGCTATAACACTAAAGTTCAGAGTTTACTTTCCAAACAGTAGCCGATTTTTCAGGTCTGGTTTGGGACTTTACTGCCCTATTGTGTTACTTCACTGGAGACCAGAGAAAAGTTCAGGGAGATTCAGGAGCTCCTGGCAGTCAGGTCCAGAGATGAGGCCACTGAGGACAGTCTCACAGCTCTGATGGGCTCCAGGCAGCCTGTGTCGGTGCGACTACTGGGAATGGTCTCTGAAGCAGGACCTGCCCCTGTTTTTTTGGTCTGTGTGGTGGGAGCTGCCTGAGCAAGAAGAGAGGGAAGACACTCTCACAATGGTTGGAACCGGATGGTAATGTGATACGGTGCTTTTCACCTCCAGGTCATCAATTCAAATCTCGCCTGTTTAGAAGTGGTCAAAAATTATTTCCATATGGGTCAAGAGAGATGCATGGTGAACACAGGGGTTGCTGTATCAAAACAGACAAGATAGTCTGGAGATAAACAGTTGCACAATAGTTACTTGTGTGGAGAGGTCTGCAAGGTATAAAGCTAAGTAGTTCCTGACCAGTTTATACCCCTGGATCATGAGAGCTAGGTTTCTTTGCAAATAACTTATCATTTATTTCTGTCTACTAAAATGTATTCTTTTTTTCTTACACTATAACTATAAATAATGAACCTCCCCTTTGGCTTTCTCAGCAGCCTGTCTGTGCAGGGGGTTATAAACAGGCAGGTATATATGACATTTGTTTAACAGGAGTCAGCTCAAGTTCCTTAGGTGCTTATCAGGAAAACATCAGTGCTAAATTGTGTACTAGAATTACTCTGAAAGGCAGAAATTGCTTCTAATATTTTAGCAGAAAAATGCACAGGTTGCTGAATGAAACCTGTATAAAATGCATCAAGAAAGCTTATCAAAGACAGGATGGGTGGTAACGAAGTAACACAGGAGCCCAAGAGAACAGAGGTGTCTCTGAAGAGCAGTCAGCAGCAACAGATCCTCCTGCAGCTGAAATGTGGGACTACCGCAAATTTTAGCTGGGTACATCGGTGTAAATTTTGCTTATAGCATTTAACCACAGCTACAAGGTCCATTCATAGAACCATAGAATCCCAGAGTGGTTTGGGTTGGAAGGGACCTTAAAGCCCACCCAGCTCCAACCCCCTGCCATGGGCAGGGCCACCTCCCACCAGACAAGGCTCCCCAAAGCCCCATCCAGCCTGGCCTTGAGCACCTCCAGGGATGGGGCATCCACAGCTGCTCTGGGCAGCCTGTGCCAGGGCCTCACCACCCTTTCAGTGAAGAATTTCCTCCTAACATCTAATCTGAATCTCCTTCTTGTGGGAAAGGAATTTGCAGGTGGCTTTGCGCTGTTTCCCACGTCCCTGAATTAGAGATAATAAGGAAACAAGCTAGAGACGAGTGCACAGAGAAGCTAGACCAATGATAAGTTGTTGTCAGCGTGTGCTGTAGTTAGTTGCCTATATATACTCTGACAGAACATGCAATAAAGGAGGACAATTATACTCGCATTGAGGTTGCATCGTTACTCCGGGACTGTCTCCCTTTCCGACACCTTCTTTTAGTTTAAAACCATTCCCCAAGCTGCACTATCCTAAGTATTTTGTGGAAATGTACCCAATACCAACTGAAAGATTATAAAAATTAATATAATCAAGAGCATTGAACTAACAACTACTGTATTTTGAATTTTGCTTATATCCTTGATAAACTCAACAAGGTATTGTGCTTGAACTAAACAGTTCAGCTATCAGATGAAGAAAAATGACACTTTTCCTCTCCGTTCTAACCATTAAATTCATACTTTCAAGATCTCTAGTTGTGGTGGGAAGTCTGCCACTGAGGAAGGCTGGGTCAAAGCAACTGAAAAAAAATGGATTGTACTAGTGTAAAATAAATCAGAATTTGATTTTTAATGCATTTCTTTCACAGTTTTTATACTCCCAGAACATAAAACCATTGCAGAAGTAGCAACCTGAAACTTTTAGTAGTGAAGGTAGCTTTCTCTATATAAAACATATGAAATCCTAACCCTGCTGGCATCAGTTGGTTGACTTCCATTGCATATATACCTACCTGACTGGATGTAAGTGCCAGTGCCTGAATTTTCAGGCTACCAAAAGCGTAATTTGAAGCAACGTGTTTTGAATTTGCCAGTTAAAATGTAAGATTTTGGTGCCAGTCAAATAACTATTAAAAGTCACATTGTGTACTTGGAAAACTGTGATGCTTTCTGCTCCCCTCCACAAGTCGAGTAGAAGTGCTATTTACTTTGTCATCAGCTAAAGTTGTTGGTGCAGCTCCTGAGATGTTGCAGGGTTTTCCAGCAGCAGTCAGGGGAGGTCAGTTTAATATGCTAATAAATATTTTTTGAATGACCTGACTTTGTATTTGGTACGAAAAACTCAGAGCAGTGCCAAGTAGGATAGAAAATAAAGAATAAAAGTTCCACAGATTTTGCCAAAATTCTCCACAGATTACTGTTAGCTTCATTTATGAGACTGCACAGAGGACTGTGAAATCTCCTTTGAACTCTTAGGGCCAGATGGTTTTGCTGTTACATCCTAATGACCCACAGCAGTGTGCATACACAGACGCCCCGGTTGCCAGTTGACTGCAAACATGCGATGTGGCAGGAGAATTCACGACCTGCCCTTCCAAAACACAAGCGGCTCCTGCTTGGGCGGAGAGGGAACCTCCCCTTGCTATTGATGCTGTGAAAAGCTTTTCTCCTTGCCCCTCTAAAGGAAGACCATTTCCAAAGCAAGCCGTGAGCATACCTGGACAGGAGCGGTGAATGGCAGGCTCACTGCCCCACACAGCCCGTGGTGGAGTCCTGCTGGTGGCCGTGAAGCTGGAAATTGCTTTTGTTGAGAGGAGAGGAGGCTCTCGCAGCCTCTGTGGGCCTCCAGTCCCAGCATTGGAGCACTGCATGCTCAAAGAGTGAGGGAAAGGCTGGACTCAAACCAATTAAAGCTGTAGGGCAGAACAGTAGTTATTATGCTGTCATATGGAACTGCTTGGAAGACATGATTTATTTTGGATTATATTGGTTTCAACTGGTATAATATGAACTTCCTGATTTTTCTAGGATATGTAGACAAAAAAGTCTAAATATGGTTTTACTCATCTTTTAATTTAGAACTACAAGTGTTTGGGTGACCTATGAAATTATTTTAATGATCTCTGCACAACACTGAGCTGTCAGCACTATAAATGTCATCCTAACTGGGTATTAGTTTCCATCACGGTCATTTAGCCTCACCAGCAGAGCTACCTCCATGCGAATGTCTTGTCTGTGTCAAGCTGTGGGAATAAAATAGAGAGTCACTGTTGCCAAGAAGCATCAGTCAAACATCTTCATATTGCCCCATTTCAAGAGGAAGATGCAGACACAAAACCTAGGAGCACCGTGACTCTGCGGCATGCCCTTGGAGCTTCAGGCACAGCAGTAGGTGAATGATTTGCATGCAGGCCAGTGCTTTTCTCTCCGATCATTAAAAATGTGTTCCAGCATCGCTCGTCCTGGTTGACATAGACTTACCCGTAGCCATCCTTATTTTTATAAGGCTACGAAAAGTCAAAGGGTAAGAAGCCGCACTTTAGAGAAGGGGAGGTGTGACAAATTGAATTTGATACAACTTCTGGCTGCTGGTACAAGATGAATATGGACTCGTCACATGAGGCGGCTCTTTTGTTCTTGTGTAGAAAGCAGAGAAATTGTTTGACCGGTGTCTGTATTTACCAACAGAGAGAAAATTATCTGATGGTACAGGTTTTGGCAGAGACAAGGAATGCCTGAACAAGGTTTTGTCTGTAAGGACACATCTAGGATATTGACAAAGGGTAAAGTGACAGAATTTGAAAATAAATAGAGGGGTGAGGTGGCAGAGGAGTGGTGAAAGAAGTGTGTTGTAGAAGATAAACAGCTGGGCTTTGAACTTCCAAACCTTACAGCCAAAGATAAAGCCACCAAAAGGTTTGTGTACATTGCTCTTTAGGTGGTTAATTTTTTTCTCTTCAAAGTTAGGGGTCTTATCACAAAGTTTTAAATTACAGTATTTTGTCTTAGCTCGTGTATACATAGTAGTTTAAACATGCACTCTGCTGTATTTTGTATTTGTTCTTGTATGGTAGTCATTTAAATGACGTGGTCACAGGATTTTTCCAACACTGTCATTTGGTCTTCCTGCCTTGAGACTGTCTTGTATTTGACATAAAACAGTAAATTTTGATTTCAGGTATCCAGAATTTCAGCTGATACAGATTCAGTGTAAAATAGTTGGTTTTTCAATTTGGGGTAACAGCAAAATGTGGAAGTTGTGCGTTTCACACAGCTCCCCTTACATGTGATCACTTAAGCAAGCGAGCCAGCCTCTGGCAGAGCGGGAGGGCTGCCATCTTACTCTGCAGTCTCCTGGAGGGATTTGTAATAGTTCAGAGCTCTCATGTCTCGCGTACAACTTCATTTTGCTCCAAGGCACCTCTTTAAAGTCTCTTGTCCTTGTCTTTTTTGTGGTTCCAATCTTTTCCGTAACCAAGACGGATTCCCTTTCTTCCCAACTAGTCAAACATGCATTTGCAAGAGCCTTTCAGATCAGACCTGTGTCTGAAAAGATCTCTTAACTCTCTTTGTGAACACAAAGCTCAGTGAGTACACGCATTTGTATCCGTAGTGTGTCAAGCAGTTTCCATCCACAACGGTTACAGAAATCAAGGAGGTGCTTAGGAGACTTTTCATTATTCCCGTCCGCCTCAGTTCTCCTGTTTTGGGTTGCCCCAAGTGCCATGGTTGTTGAGTGAGCAGATGCAGGGGTCCTGGCAGGATTGGACCTTGCTGTTTTTACCCAGGGAGTGTTTGTCCGGTTGCATCACCAGCGGGGCGAGCGGTGCCCCTGGGTGCCAGCCCTCAGTGTGCTTGCCATGATTCAGCCCTCACATGCCGTGGCCCTCAGCTTGGCAGGCGTGGGCACGGTTCCCAGTGTGTCGGTGCTGCGTGCCGCTAACAGCAGCCAAGGGGCTGAGCCCTGCTTTTCGTCCCTCGTAGCTTCGCTTCTTCCATCTAAGGGAGAAAGCACAACATGCGCTGTTCCCTGCTGGAAACCTCGCTGGCAGCAAGCAGACGCTGCCAGGGAGCTCTTGACATGGAGCACTGAGATAGCAAAGATCTCGAATGACTGAGATTCCTGCGAGCTTTGGTCAGTATCACAGGCAGTTTCCAACTGGGCAAAGTACAATATTTTCCCTCTGCTTTTTATGAATGGCTGTATAGTGTTGTGCTCGAGTCAGAGTCCCCTGCGAAAGCCATTCATAAAAATAAAAACAAAACAAAACAAACACACACAAAAACTTTCTAGGTCCAGTCTGGAGCCACTGGGTGCCAGAGGCTGGGAAAACACACTGGCAGCCCGAGCCCCAGCTATCACTGAAAGTATTCAAGGGGCTTTCTGGTGGTCTGAAAAGTATGAAGTGCTGTGTAGAAGGGCAGCTGGTAGAATTACTTTGACACATACTAGGCAGAAAGCCAGGGTTGGCCTTGTTTCAGACATTGTCTTTCCTCTCATTGAAGTGTCAGGACCTAATTCATGGAAAATTTGGTGAGTTGGCAGCCCTTTCAGAAGATTTCATTGAGCTACAGTGTGTGAGAGTCACATGAATGCAGAGCACACAGCCAAAAATATATGGGGATTTCTGCACAGGAGAAAAGAGTCAGCCGCTAAGAATGTCTACAGATTTCATGTGGCCTGGGAGTAAACACGTGCACAGGTGTAATCAGCAGGCAAGAAAAAGAAAATAAAGTGGAAAAGCACTTCAGATTACTGAGGAGCTCAATGAACTCTGTAATTACGAGGGATTCCTATGAAACAAATAATTCCTTTGTCTAAGGGCAGCAAATGCCCTGTAATCAGCTCAGGGCTTGCAGTCCACCTGGAGAAGGCATCAATAAAATGTGTGCTTTGGTAATCGCTTCTCCATTGCAAGGGAGTTTAATGGAAAATAAAAGGATCCACCCTGAAGTTTAAAGACGGACCCAGTCATTGATTTTTTTTCCCCCCTCATATTTATTCGAGAGCAGAACTTGGAGCCTGAGGCAGAGATACAAAAAATAAAACAGCAATAGGATTCCGCTGAATTAGAAAAAATGACTGAAAATAAACAAAGCATCTCTTGTTAAAATGGGACGCTTGTGGTGGGCAGTCTGAATTGAATCAGTTACATTTAATTTACATTTTCATTGATCCTTCCCACTGAAATATTGCTCTGAAAGGCCAGTTACACTAAACTGTTTATTCAGAAATATTCCAGTTATTTCCTACTATACTGTCATGAAAATTAGGGTTTTGGCTATCCAGAGGGACAGCATGTTGGCTTCTGCCCAAGTGAGGCACTAAAATCACGGCTGGGATTAGGAACAGGCAGGAAGGAAGGGCAGGAAGAAAATCATTGGGTGCGATTCATGTACTTTGAAAACAGAAAATCCTGGGGGCAGAGAGGGGGAAGGCAGCTTTGCCCCACTGGAGTAAGAAAAGCCCTTTTGTGCTCACAGTGTCAGGATTTTATCCTTTATCTGTGGTCTTATTGTTCTGTGCTGCTCCTAGCACCCACAGGGGTCATGTCAGCAGAGCAGCCGTGGTGTATTCTAAGCATGCAGGCATTAGTTCCTTAACTGATACTCCTCCTCCTCCCCGGGGCTTGGATGCAGGGCCCTGGCACCTCAGTGGGTTTCCTGACCCTCCTGAGGACCATATTTCCTGCTCCTGGGTAGGGGCAGCCAGAAAAGATTGCTGCTGAGGTCCCCGTGGCTGTGCCACCAGGCCCTGGGCAGGCAGGTGGACACAGCCCCCATCTCTCCTTGGCCACGCACCCAAGCAGCCTCGTGATGGGCATCCCCAAAATCACATCCAGTGCTTTCATTCAGCTAGAACTTCCAAACCAGAGCACCCTGGGACCAGAGGTGCTGCCCACCCCAGCCTGATGGCTTCAGCAAGGATGGCTGTGGTTGGGTGGGAAGCCCTGGCTTGGGAACACATCTGTCACCTCTCTGCCCAAGCCCTGTGGCCAGCAGGGAGGGCTTTCCCACAGCTCATGGCCAAAAGAGTGGGGGAAAAGAGTAATCAGCATCCATGGAGATGACAAGCTCTAGTTCCAAAACTAGGCCATTCTCAGTCTGATACGTAATGCAGCAAAGTAAATCTAGCAGTACCATGGAGGAGCTGGAAGTTTAACATGCTACATTAGGTATCACTTTGGTTTTAATTACACAAATTCAACATCTTCTTCTTGTTCCACCGCAATAGGAACTGCTTCAGAGTAAGGTCATAGATATGTGTAGGAGAGGCTAAGTGCAAGACCAGGGTACATGCATCACTCCCTTTCTGAATGTGGGTTTTGCCTGTGTTTTTATTTCTTATGCTGAAACTATTTTTCCCAGCACCTGTGAAATGACTGCTAAGTGACCTCAGTGAATTTTGCTTCTCACCAAGCTTTTTTTTTTCTTTTTTTTTTTCAGCCTCAACAAGTGGTTCAAAAGAAGCCTGCTCAGGTAAGAAAAAATGATTTAAATTCCTTACACTATCTTAAATTGAATACTTCTTCAGTATTTAAACTGGTAAAGAGTAAGGGGAAATGCATCAATAATATGAAAGGGAGGATAGGTGCTGGCTTGCTTGTTAGGCACAACCACCCAGACAATTCGCATGGTGGCCCTCAGGAAGGAGACGAGGCAGCAGTGGAACTGCAGCCTGGGTGGAAGGTGCTTGCTCAGAAACGTCCTCTGAAATGTCATTTCTGCAGCTGCCACCTGGTGATGACAACACAGCCACGCACACGTCTGGTGCCAGTCCAGCTTGAGCTAGGCACTCGTGTGTGTCCTGAGCCTGGGTAACGGGGGACTGCTTGCAGGAAGGGGGGACACAGGTGTAAAACCCTTCTCCCCACTGGTATAAACGAGTCTCTAAATCCACAGAATAAAATAGGCTGAACTTGATCATTAAACCATCTTAAAGACTAACGCATTTGAGGATCTTTTTTTTGGATGGCGTTCTTCTCTAACTATGCCACTTTGTTACATACACTGCAGCAGAGAAGAGTATGGGCATGGGAGCAGGTCTGCCTGTCCATGCTCAGCAGAGTCCCCAGGGCAGTGCTGCCCTACCTTGGTGAACATGAATGATGGCTGAGTCAAGAGCAGAAAGGGTCTGGTGCTTTTCTGGAGAGAGGTCTGCTTTCAGAAGGGAATAATACCTCTGTTTTTCTACCGTACAGTTTTAATACAGTATTGTACAGTGTGCACTATTGTAATGTCTACCGTAATCTGAATTAAGAGCTGTTACATAAGAAACAGAAAACATCCTAGCTGTGAGTTGAAGGGGTGAGATGATGCAACACTCACAAGTATGCAGAGGAATCAGGTTTCTGCAAAAGGAATCAATACAGTCACGGTAGTGGTGAATGAGTGGCGCTGGCGATGATATTAATGCCTCCGAATGGCAGAGATAACATTCAGGATGAATGTGGTAGTCTCTTCAAGTAAGGTAAATTTTGCAAGGAGAGGTAACATCTTTTATTAGGCCAGCTTATGGAAGAAACACGGCAACCGTCCCCGAGGACCTACCTTTTAACTACAACACACAATTCAAAACACGCCGAGTTGGTCTAATAAAAGATATTTCCTCTCCCTGGTCTCACTTACATCCTTCAACTGTTAGGGCCGCAGTCATGCTGCTCCTCCCACAGCCTGGTAGTAAATCTGTCGGTGGGCACAAAGCCAGCCATCTCCTCCGTGGCACCTGGGGGGCTCGAATCGTGCTGTGCCAAGGAGGCCAAGGCCAGGAGGTGAAGATGGGGGCTGTTTGCATTCCGTTACCCCTGGTAGGTGGCAGGGAGCTCATGCCCGTGGGGGTCAGCAGGTTAAAGGGGTCTGGAGCTTGTAGCCCTGCCACACGGCACACAATGGTGCTAGCACCTCTACTTCCCCAGGCACTTTGTCGTGTTTTGTTTGAATGATAATCGAGTGCGAGCACTGGCATGGGAGAGGAAGAAATGCCTGAGACCAAGGCTGAGGTGGGGTGTCAGAAGATGGAGCGGGGACCTGCTCCATTGCTTGGTAGCAGAACAAAGTAATGACGGATATAGTGATGTAGGAGCTTGAACTGAAGCACTAGGATTCCCTTTGTGGATCTTCCTGTCCTTTCTTTCCCGAAACGGTGACTGGTGGGGATGCCAGAGGGTGTTTCAGCCACAGTCGCTGCTGCATGGTGCCTCTGCAGCATCTTTGTGGTCAGGGAGGGCAAATGAGAGAAAAGGAGGCCCTTTGACAGTCCCATTAGTAATGGAAATGTTTGCATAGAAAACGAGGAGGCACAGAAGAATGCATGAAAGGAGGGAGAAGGCTTTTTAGCAATCCCCAGTCATCACAGCACAACTAGTGAAATTACAGTCTTTAAATTATTTGTATGCCATGTCTTCACTCAGAGAACATTTCTTTTTTTAATCCTTGGCCTGAGGGATTTTCAATGAAATCATTGACTTGTCTTTAACCCTTCCTGGTCTAAATAGGCCCTGCTCCCACACTTCTGCTGACACAACATTGTATTTTTGCTGGCTGTGGGTGTGCAGCAGAGAAAAAAATGTATATTGCTGTGAGCAAGCTCTCCTGACAGTGTCTTCCTGAGGCTAAAAGAAGGAAGAGGTAAAACAGTGCGATTCCTGGGACCATCAGGAGCTTCGTGCTGCTGGTTTTCGCTGGAGTCCGGTTGCCTTTCTCCGTTGTCTTTTTACACTACTGAATTTCCCTTTAAAGGAGGGAGGTACAGACTCAGAATTAACAACACGAACATGAGCTCATGCAGGCTTCCTAATCTGAGCTGTCTAAGGAAATAGTGATAAATTATATAAACATGGGGACTACATGGAAGTTCATGGAGGATAATGTAAATCTTACACTACATTCAGAGGAATCTCTTCCTTTTCCATCTGTTTCCTTCAAAATATCCTCCCAGATGGCTTTACCATGTGGCAGTCTGGATTAAGTTAGAAATGTATCCTTTCTTCATCAGTGAGGACTGTAAGAGGTTGCAGTCAAGAGCTGCTGTGTGATGGTGAGCATGTTACCCGGTATGCCATGGTAAAAGTGGCAGAAAACCTGGGTCAGGTTTTATCCCTGCATGCTGTGCTTTGAATTTCTGGCATTTTCCAAAAGATTTCTGTGAGTGTTAGTTTACATCACTGTTGCTCTTGTTCCTGTTGCTACTGCATATACCTCTTGGTTTTGTTTTATTTTTAAAAATGTAGAAGCAGCAAAACCAGATAGTATTCTTCTTCTATTCATAATAGCTCCCTTCCCATCACCTTTTCCCAGCTTTTAAGTATTGTGCAGGGCATGCCATGCTCTAAATCTCTTTATGGATGTCTAATGTCCAGCTTAGGGCCATACAGATGCCTGTATAAATTTCTGTGATATCTTCAATCATCCTCAGAGTTGTTAACATCGACCATCATGCAACTGGCAAATGCTACAGTAAACTCCACTGGAAATCTGCCCATCCGTATTATTAATACAAAGCTTTAAATAATATAGTCTGTACGCACGTTTGTGGTGGTCACTGATGCATCCTCTCACACTTCCCTGGGGAAATGAGGAAAAGATAGCAAGCCTAACTGCACGGCATCAGTAAGTTTAGCTCGTTCATGTAAATACGTGCCTAAACCTCAAAAACAAGAAGCTCCTTTTAAATCTTCTCCATCTCCAAAGAATGGGCAGTCATATCTTATAATTATGATGAGGTAACATTCTTACCAGGGTGTAAAAATAAGCAGTCCAAATAGAAAATTCTGCATTTCCTTGTTTTTAATCTATTTGTAGCAGCTGTAGCCTCAGCCATATGGGGGAGTTACACTCTTAAGTAATGCAAAGGAAATAGATATTTTTAGGAAAACATCATGAAAGCTATCAAAGTTTTCTGGAAACAGGACATGTTTTATTTTTATCATTTCTGGAGAGAAGAAATACAGTGAGTGTAGAACAGCCCTTTGAAAATTTTCTTATAATCTCTTTGGGAGGTCTATTAAAATCTGAAATCCTTGCAGTCTCTTAAGTTTGTGTCTGAGTCTGAAAGAGAGCATATCACTCACTGCAAGCCTAAGAGTACTTTTCTACCTAATGCTAGCATTAGGTGCTTTTAAAACAAAACAAACAAACAAATCCCAACAAGAAAAAAGAGCTAAAAAGAAAAGCATTGTTTTGTATAAGAAAGTAAATGCAGATTCACTGCATTTTTTCATCTTATTCAGTTCTTAGGCTTGGTATAAATAAAGTTATGCATATTAATTAGGCATAATACATATACACCTCACAACTTCAGGTTGTATGTGTTCCCCATCTGTCTCCATCACACGTGCACTCGATGTAGGAGAAACAGTAAATCCTAAAAGTGTCAGGCAGGCTCTGCAGCCCAGGACTTGCACTGATGATTCACACAATTCATATGCAGCCCAGAAGCATCAGACTTCGTGAGTGCAGCTGAGACCAGGAGACGTGGTGCCTGTGGGGCAGGTCTGACACGCTGGGACAGCCTGCCTGGTGGCCCCACGGTGCCCAAGTACTGCGTCACCTCTTTGCACGGTGCAATACGTCTGCAATTCCACAAGCTTCAGATGTTCTGCATACCTGCTACCACCACATGGGGATTTTTGTCTTCTCCCTTCTAGGAAATCCCAGAGATAAATGCGGTAGAAAATAACTCCAAAGGTCCATGTTATCAAGGACTCGGGTTGAAAGAAACTAGTAGTGTCACGGAAAGCCTGGCAAATGATTCGCAGCCACACGGGTGCACTTACATGTCGGAGAGAACATGTGTCCCTGCCCGAGCCCACCCCGTGTCCTTCCCAGTGGGGAATATTGCAGCTTTGCTCATCACAGCCATAGCTGTAGAAACATCTCCACCCTGGGGGTGGACCTGCTTCCCTGGGGTTTCCACGCTCTTCCCACTGCATCCAGCAAGCTGTTTTGTGTATCCTGTACTTTTTCTGTATTTACTGATAAGGAGAATTGGAAAGTTGTCAGTTCCCAGAGGGAGAAAACTGTATTTTCCATATGTAGATGGAATTTTACACTTCAATATAGGTTGCATGCGTGTCGTGCATACCATTCCAGAACACCCTCTGAAAGGCTGAGTTACCGTTCTTTTATTAGTGTTATTTTTAAAGCAAACACCGATTGTTTTCCCAAAGACAGTGGTAGAGGCCATATTATTTGTGCTAGAGGCCCCAGGCAACACACGCACACACGTGGAGCAAGTGGATATCACGATATCACAGCTCAGTGAGCCTGGACTCACTGCACCTCCCCGTGTGGGCCATGGTCCCAGAGGAGTCGCCCAAAGTTTTCCCAGCGGGGCTGAGCCCTGGACCTGCTGTGGGGCCCCCCAGCTCAGTGCCCTGCCTCCCACCACTGCCAGAAAGGGGACAATGCTTGCTGGAGCTGGCCAGGTTTTTTTGCATAAATAGCTTCACAATGAAATAACCTGTTTTTATTGACCTTTTTCCCCATAGGTGTCCTTGGAAGGTTAGTTTTTCCAAAGCTCCACATTATTATGATCACTTGAGTTTTTTTAAAATCAAAATAGGATTTACTTTTTGGTGTTGAGGCTTTTGCTTTGGAGAAACCTTCCAGATTTTGATTCTGAGTGTTGAAACATTGTTCTGATTTGAGGAGATTGTTATAACAAATGGATGAAACTGTCTTATGAAAAAAGGGCCTGGGTTTGAAAACTAGCCTTTATTGTTGCCATTTCTGCTGTTTCGAGCAACCTATAAGGATTGCTTGGCATAAGATGCAAATAAATAAATAAATAAATAAGAATAATATAAAAGTTGTGGATTAGAGCTAGAATCATGAAGAAATTAGGTAGGTACCTGTACTGCAGAAAGGACGTTACCATTCCTCTGGAAGTGGTCTAAATTTGATTTTAAGGGAATCAGGAAAGCCTCTTACTTTCCACATAATTACAGTAGATGGAGTCTCAGGGAGGTTGACTGTCTTTAGGGTCTTACTTTCTTTTTCCTTCCAGGGTAGAATGGTGGCAACTGCATGATGTGGTTTCCAGAGGAAGACATTCTCAGTCTTCTTTTACAGTTGGTTTATTGTGACAGGGAGTTTGAGTGGTTTGCCTAAAATTAAAAAAAAAAACAAAAACAAAACAAAAAAAAAAACACCACATTTTTTAAACAAACTGAAAAATATATGGGGAAAAACATAGAAGGTGCAGGTACCAGTTCTATGAAATACCGTGCTAAAGAATGAGGTCTAGAAGAGGAAGTCAGGCATTTCTGATAGCAAATAATTTGTTATTTATATGGCATAACTTCTGAATCGGATCTGAATAATATAAATCAGTGAGACCTAAATACCCAAACCATTTTAAGAATCACATTTCCAAAGTTTAAGTGTTTATGATTTTCATTTATTACATACCATGATAGTGTAACTTTTTTGAGATTAATGCTTCCAGAAATTTGGTTTTAAATAAATGAAACAAAGGTGTGGAAAAAATATGTGGTGGGAAGGAAGTGAAGAAAATAAAAAAATTCCTTTAGTACAGGAGTATATTCAGGTATTTGGTTACTTTAAAAGAGTAAGAAGTCAGAAATACAGTGATCTGAAGATGTTGGTTGCTGCTCAATGAGGCAATCTTTTTTCTCATATTTTGATGGTTTCTTTTATTGATGGTGGTAGGTGCACACTGGCTTCTCAGTGTCAGGATGGCAGACACTGCCAGTAAGTATACTCACAGAGTGAACACTGGGGCTACAGAGTCATCTACCGAACACCAACTTTATGAAAATCACTTTTATAAAAATTGCTTTTGCTCACAGCAAAATACTCAAATACTTATTTGAGTTTTTTCTTCAGCTGTACCCTTTATATCATAAACAAAAATACAAAAAGAGCTCATCCAGCATTTCCACCATTTCATAGAGAATGCAAGGGGAACAGAAAGATGGGTTTTACACAGGTAGTTAAACATGTAATTGTTCATTAGACACCACTACTTCATTTAACAGTGAGTTGTTAGATACTCAAATAACCTTGGTAATACATCCCTCAAGCTTTTTGGTCTAAATTTACCGATACATCCAGGCTGCTAGAATTTGGGTGTTGACAGAGAAGAGCACCAAATCCCCAGACTGCTGCTTGTCCAGTCTCTGTCTCGGAGCCAGTGGACGCCTTAGCTGCATTGCAAGATGGAGGGACATGCTCGCAGCTGTGCCTGCCCAGCAGCTGCACTGCTGCAAGGCACTGCCTGCCCCAGGCTCATGTCTCGGGTTTCTGGGGACTTAGAAACCCTCTGTGCCCTCTGCCAGCAGCCAGGATTTGGGGGGTGGTGGTGGGAGTGGAATGAGTTTTGTAGGGGAGCAGGAGCAGCCTGCTTCTCACAGCGCAGGAGGAAAATAGTTTGGATAAGCCCCAGCTTCACAGCAGCACCTGCCTCAGTGCTGAATTATGCATCCCCTTGCTTGGTGTGCCAGTGGCATGCAAAGCAGGCTGAGTGTCTGTCCCCTTGTCCCCACATGCTGACTGAGGAGTAGAAGTGTCCCATTCACCCACGATGGGTGAGCCTCACGCTTCCTTTGAATCTGTTAGTGCTAAGCACTGCAGTGTGCAAGCTAATTTTCAGGCAAGTCTTGCTGTGCCTTGATCCCTCCTCTGTTAAAACCGAGATGCTTCTTACGAAAGGGAGTTATGAGCATGCATACATTCATGATTTTATGTGACTAAAAAGGAATCAGATCTTGGAAGATATTTTTGCTTCATGGTTTCCTGGGGAATCAGAGTCTTTATGTGCTGCAACATGCAGCTCAAGAGATGTCCTGGCTTTGTCGGCCAGCTTCTGAAGCAGTTGGAGCAGGAGTGTTACTGCATAGTCCAGCCTGGGAGGAGTCTTCAGCTCTGAACAGTCACAAGGCAAAATAAGGTTATTTCAACTCTTTAAATATGCTACACTTAATTTCCTTGACACAAGCCCTAGCACAGGAAGCCACCATCTGAATGCAGCACGGGTCACACATTTGCCAATTCGATACAGACATGATATCGGGTTGCTGCTCTTTCCCGAGGTGCTGAGCAAGGCTTGCTCCTAAAATGCTCCATGCTGAGGAAAGGACACAAAAAAGTCCTGGAATTACAACCACTGAGCGTCTCCATGCATGGCACTTCATGCAGGCTCTACAGCTGATGGCTGGGGGCTGAAGGGGTGATCTAAAACCTTTTCATGTCCTTGCACTCTGCCCACCTCTGGTTCTCCCTTTGCAGCTTGGGAAAGAAGCCTGCCATGGGCAGGTGGTGGCTGTGGACAGGCAGGCTTTGTGTGTGACCCCAAGGCTGTGACCACGGAAGCTGCTGAGGGCGGCACCCCCTTCAGTTCAAAACCTGGCTCTGATTTGACATGAACCAACATCTCGCTAACAATAGCCAGAAGAGACGGGGCTGTGACGTGTGCCTGGGAAACACCACTGAGAAAGATGGCTGGACAGGGAACAGTGTTTACAAAATGTCAGTCAAGAGTAAATTAAACAGTGCTACTTTTACATACATGTACTATGTATTTTGGCCGAGGTTTCCAAGAGTAACAAGAGTCTGTACTGCTAATACTTGGGTATCCAACTTCACAGGCATACAGGATGCTGGGAAGTACTGTGCCACCCCCCGAAAATCTGGATTATTTTAGGGTGTTTCCAGAATGATATCCAGAAAGTTGAAACTACCAGAACAATCAGCCTTTGGACTTCTGGCAACAAAAATAATCAAAATGCTAATTAGCCAAGATGAGGCATGTCAGAAGGCTGTGCAGAAAGAAAGCACTCTTCACTAAGAGCTTGGTTACAGAGCCTCTCAAAAAGGCTCTGCACCTTTCACAATCGAGCATCATTGCTGTTCCTCCACACCTAGCTGAAATCACTGAAAAATGCCCTAATTCTTGGCATAAATATTAATAAGTGTCCAAGGGCTGTAACCCAGCTCATCTACTACACTGAAAAACATGGGATGTAAGCCCTCTCTAACTCAGATTGTCCTCAGGGTTGTATGATACGATCTTAAACAACAAGACTATGATCCGCTTCTAGGAATTGCTGCATCTTTGCTATGCCTGTTCAGGACCATATAAATTTTGTTGCAAATTATATGTTAAGAGTGGGATATGCTGTAACAGAGGTTGAATAAGAGACATAATGAGAATGGAAGTTAAGACCAAAGAAAATACATTTGTCATCTGTTAAATAATTTGCTAGAATAGTCAGTTACAGTATGTGCATACCAGCAGTATTAAAAAAGATTTGGCTAGGGAAAATAGCAGTATGCTCAGCCCTCATTAACTGATATACATCTTTAAACATGTTCTGGAAGGAAGCAATAAGAAGCCAATATTTTATTTTATTCTGGGGTTTCCATGGCACTGGGGGAATTTTATAAGGTCCCCTTGTTGCCCAAAATAACAGTCTCAGAATAGAAGAATAAGGAGCATTTCATAGCTACTCTGTCAGTCACTATGGGGCATTTGTGGAATTCAGTGAATTTAGTTCCTTGAAATCAGTGCTGCCATGCTACCCTGGGTGGACATCTGGCCTCCCTGGGCAAGCCTGTCAGCTTGTGACACCTGTGGCAAACATGAAGGCTGGGACGGACAAACTGGACCTCTGAGCATGCCTCCTCCCATGCAAACTCACAGAGGAAAACTCAGGCAAAGGATTTGTCTAAGTCAATGCACAATAAAATCACAAAGGACATTCTAAAACCAGTTATGGACAGAGTAAAATTTGGGAAGCATCACAGCCTTTTAGTAGACTATGCCGTGAGACATGCTCCTAAGTACTTAAATGTTGAAGGCTACAGGAGTATGTAGGTGTTTTTCAAACATGAGCACATTGCCAAGTAGTGCACAAAGGACCCATCTCCGCCTTTGGGCAATCCAATATTTATAAGTGTCTCAAGTGCCTCCTTATACGACCTAAATAAATAAATGTGCTTTTCTCACAGAGGCTGGAAAAAAGCCATTCAAAATGACTGCCTAACTGTTGGGCATTGTAGCATTCACACCACCATAGCAAACTATCTCATGGATCCTGTTTCATTGGGATCATTCAATGCCACAAATGTTAAATTCTTTATGAAATCTGCTCCACCAGATGTTGAACATCACCATGATGAAGTTCTGCTGCTGATCCTGCTGTAAGGCATTTCTGGAAATTCCAGAATGTTTTCAAAAAATGTTGGCCAAAATCTCTCTTTAGGAATGACTGTTGCATGTATTAAAAAGGGATATGATATTGCCAATGTACTTTGTGTGTTACCTCTGTCTGATCTGTTGATGTAGTCATGTTGTTAAGGGCTGATCTCTGATCTCAGGTTTGGATAGCTATTTGCCACACAACAACCATGGGAAAAGAGAAGGAGAGAAAAAAAAAAAATAATAAAAAAAAAGAATCACCCACATTCTGCCTGAATTCAGATCTCAGATTTCCCACATCCTGGTATTTAATTTCTCACAGAGTTACCAATGGTTGATCTCACGGCAGGATTAGTGGGAAGAAAAATGAGAGCTCCATTGAAACCAGACTTGAGTCTGGAAAGATGGGACATGTGAGCTCTAGGACCAGGGAGATATCAGATTCAGGGTAGTGAATGGCTCCCCCCCCACCCTTTCCCTGATAATCACGCTTATTTTCAGGCAAAATCTGGAAACTGAAATCAGAATAGCAGAGAGACAGTTACAATATGTTAGGCGGCTCGCCCATCACTTTAATAGCCTCCTGAGAACTGTGTTATATGGTGGGGCATTAACTGTAATTTATATTAGTATTTTTTATGTTTAGGAAGAGGAGAATAGATTAACATTGAGGTATAAATTGCAGTAAATCTGTCTCACTCCTAAAAGAAAATGTGTTTTGAACACACATTTCCAGCAGGAACCTTTTCTGATTTGATTATAGAATATAGATGTGTTCAATTGGAAAAGAAACTCCCATAAAAGGCTCTATAATCAAAAGGAAATAATCACTATCTATTAAGTTGGACAGGCCCACTCCATTTAAATCAAGCTATCTTGCTTAGAGAAAGAAAAAGCTTCACCCTGTGGTAACCCGAGTCGTAGCGCAGATGGAACTTGAAAAGTTGGGTTCCTGCTCCATGCTGAAGGGGGCCGTACTTTATTGCCCTTCGCACCAGATTGTGTGGAGATATTCAAGAAGTTGAAAAATCTTTAAATGCATCGCACTAAATCCTTTAGGAGTTGAACATATTAAGATGACAAGAAGAGTATGTCATTAGACCATAACTACCCTTTTTGGATTACCTGGTATTTGTAGATTTATTGGCAAGATGGCTTAAATTAGGGATATATTTTTAGCCTGCAGCATTACATAATAAAATAGCAGCAAAATTCTTTGCAGTAAAAAAGAGAGGGGATGGGGGGAGTTTATTAAAACCAACAGAAAGCTCTCTGATTTTGCACTCTTTGCCTGCACAAAGAGGTGCTCCACGGTTACACAATCAGTAAAGTTTGCAAGAAAAGCATTCCCATTACCCCATTTTGCTCAGGAGTCGTCGCCGTGCCTTTCGCTGCAGACCTGCTGTTTAGTCTGAAACTGAAAATTAAACCCAGAACTTCAGCTCTCAAAGTTAAATACTCTGCTTTACTGCCAGCACACAGCCTCACCAGTGTCTGTGTGGTAAGATCTATGATTAAACTCTTCAGACATTTTTAAAAGCATTTTACAAGTCTGTTAAGCTTTAGTGTTTTTTCTTTTCATTTTTTTTTTTTTAAGAAAAAAAATCATTTAGCTGAATTATACCACAGAGTCTCACATGAACTCTGCTGAACCAAATGAGAGGGCCCAACCTCGCTATCTATCTTCCTGAAATATGTTTCTCATTTGGGGGGCTTTTCGGAGCACGGCTTAGGGAAGGTAGAGCCGCCTATGTTGAACTCTTTCTTTGGCAATTGGAAAAGATGCAAAGAGAAAACCAGGGGAGCTTCAGAAAGCTTGGTGGCCACCGCGGCCTCCTCCGCCACATCTTGCAGGCCCTGCTCCCCACGGGCCCCGGCGTGGGGTGGGATATGGGTTACGGGTTACGTGCCAGGGCCGCGAGCTGCTCGTTCGGGAGCCTTCGGGCCCGGTGCTCGTAAAAATGTCACCGGCGCACTTCCCCTTTGAAAGGCCCTTTTATCTTACCCTCCCACAGCCCCTCTCCAGTGGGCAGGCAGGCTTGACCGGGAAGCTGCTGCCTGGCCTTCCCGCATAGCTGGGCCCTAATGAGGTGTGTGCGGCTCTTGGCTGCAGGTTTTCAATCTCTTTCTTATTACTTCAAAGCTGCTGCTCCAAGGCTCAGACAAGTTTGATCACTTGGCAAAATCTCTCAGCTGGGACTCAAAAGGAAGACGTTTTATTTTATTATTTATCATTACGGATAGATAGCTGGTCCCAAACCGCAGTTGCCAGTGGCTCTGTAAACGGAGCTGTAATGCTTTTTTAAGTGATAAAGGATTGGAGGTGAATAACTTCTGGCAGTTGCTTCCTGTCTGTAACAAGCAGTCATTTTGAGGGAAAAAAAAAAATAGAATAGAAATCTAACAGGCCTTACTTTATTCTCCTTTCCATGTTGTAAAATAAGAGTGGGGAGCAAAAGGTAAGCAACGTGGGTTTGACCCTCATTTCAAAGCCTGTCCTGGTGTCCGTCTCCCTACGTCTTCTCCATGCCAGGAGCCAGACCTTCACTGTAGTTCTTCCTCCATCACTGAACACAAAATATACACAGTTACCAATGCAACATACACAGTTATCAAAGCTGCCAAAGGAAGGCAGGCTTATTCAGGTTTGCCTACACAGGCTCCAGTATCCTCCTGAGCTTTTCAATCTCCGCTGCCAACAAAAGAAGAACTTATGCAGTGGCCCACAGGGTTTTATTGGATTCTAAAAGCCTAAGGATTTTTTTTTTCTCTTTCATGTAATTGTTGACGTACATATTAGTAAATAGAGGGTATTATTATAGCCTCTTCTTGCCTTATGCTCCAGTCTAGATTTTTGGCTCTGGAGTGTGGTGTCCTGTGTGAATGCAGAGCAGTTTACCACTCCTCCAGTTTACAGCCTCCACAAGAGGTTTGTAAGAGCAGCTTCTCAAGGGTTGGGGTTGGTCCAGCTCAGTTGTACTTGTTTCTAATGGCATCGCTGCCTTCTTTTCTGTAATATTTTATTTCCTTCCCACTGGAACTGTTTACATCTTGTGGGGTTGAAGCTCTCCAAGACAAAATATGTCTCTGTCAGTGTTTGAACAGCACCTATGACTGCTCCAAGCACCATTTTTGCCTTAGGTCTCTGCTTTGCAGGCTTTAAATGGTGCTTCCTGCAAAATTCTTCTGACCAGCACTGAGATTTTGCTGGAGATTTTCACTCTCCTTTTAATCACATGGGGAACAGATTTTTTCAAAGTGTTTTGACCTGCGTAGGTCAAAAAGGCATTTGCTGTACTCAGATGCCAAAACGCGTTTAAGAAATTTGGCCTGACGTAATTTAGACAGCTGAGTCTCAGTTTCAAAAGGCTTCAACAATGCCGGCTTTAGCACTGAGTGACCTGCTGCTTTGCAGAAACCTCACTGCTGAGTTAACATCAGGGCTGCTCTAAAATCCATGGCAAAGTTGGGCACCTGAAACGGGGGTTCATTTATGCCCATCTGTAGGAGACATTGAGAGGCAGAGCCTAAAGTAGGAATTTTTCAGGGTATCTAAACGCAGACCAGCCTAATTCATGTCTCTGGAAGATCTCAGCCCTCCTGGATTACAAATTCTGTGTCAGATAAGCCCTTTCTCTCAAGGTAACCAGTGAGAGTCATTATCACTCCATTATATCAAACAGTTTTCTTACTGGCAGATAAGCTAGGAGATAGAGAAATATTTTTGTATCCCCCTTAATCTAAAGGGAAGAAGGCTGTTATAACATAGAGAGGAATGGCCTGTCCAGAAGGGATGCTCCTGGCCCCCTTCTGTTACCCGAACCTGTGACTTAAGGACCACAACTTGGCCAAACCCTTAAAGACATTTCTACCAGTAGAGGAAAGTGATCTGTAGGAGTGGTTTATGGGTGCTCATGGATGATAGCTGTCTCTGACCTCTGCCACTGCTGTTGGTCTGGAACATGTTGTTGGTAGTGATTCTCAGCTTGACAGCATCCGAGTCCCAGGGCAGCCCCAGCAACTTCATTCCAGCTGCCCCAGCTAGAGTACACTTCCTCCAGCAGCTGGGGATGTGGATTATCCAGTAATCCCCATGAGCAGCCTTTTTGCTAGTAAAGCAGGATTGTTCCAGCAGTGAAGGGAGAGGACACCTTCAATTTACTTAGTAAGTCTTGTGCATTTGAAAAGCCACAGGCTGATCACCTGCAGAACAACCTTGGTATTTTGCTTTGTTTTCTCTGCTGCATTTCCATCCCTCACAATATTTGGTGATTTATGTAAAAGTGGAGTGACTTCAACAGACAGAAGATGCATCCTCCATATACAACAGCTGGGCAGGTAGGCATCTTCATAGGAGGTAGAAAACCCAGCTTGAAGTATCTGGTTCAAATCAGAGAGCATGGGGATTTCAAAACAAGCCTGCATGTGAGTTTCCAAACCAGTACTATTGCATACATGCACAATCACAAAGGAGCATTATTCTCTCTCTTCCTGACTGTGGAACCTTTGAGAACATCTCCAAGTTGAAATGATGCTTTAAGATGCTTGCCAGCTCTTAGACTGCTCCCAAGAGTGTTAGGCAGCTCTGCATGTGCCCACCAGTAGGTACACAGGCATTAACAAAGTTAAACAGCAGCTCAGTAAAACTACTTGTTGGTATTCCAACACTGGATTCCTGCTATGGCTGTCTGCAGTCTTTTGAAGGCCAATAAGTGACAAGGTGGACCATCAGATGCTAAGTCCATAGTGACTTAGACGTTGAAAGTAAAAATGTTGTGTTCCAGACCTTAAATGTCAATCCCCAACTGCCCCATCAGCTGCCACCTCTCCATTTGTCTCTCTCTTTATCTTTAAAGTCATCAAAATACCAAGAGTTTTGCTTCCTTGGCGAGACCTGCCTGTTTGCTGTCCTCAGAGCTGTCCCATGCCGTAGTCAATGTCTGTGTTGTGTCAAATGCAGAACCAGTGTGTCAGAGTTTTCAACTGTGTTTTTAACCACCAGGCTGGAGAAGTTGATCTCTCCCTTGCATGATAGCAGTGACAGTACACAGAAATTGCTTGCTTGCAGGCTGGTTGACTCATACGTGGTGATGGTGGTCTCTTCTGCCCTAATAAATCCTTTTCTTTTGATGCGTGCAGTAAATACCTGTAACAATTTGAGCTCTGGATCCAGGTTCTTGAATTTAACTTTGCTTCACTGCTGAGTGACTGCTGTCATGGGCTCGGCAGGGCTGTGTGGTGACTGATGGCCTCGGAGCAGGAGCTCCAGCTCCTGCCAGCACGCTTTGCGGAGGGCGAAGCAGCTTGAAGCAAAAGATCCCACCCTAAATTTCACACAAAGCAAACTGACTCTGAGTGCCTATTAGTTCTGTGGGAATTTCTAAAGGAGTTTGTTGGCTGTGGAGCAGTCAGGATGACACTGTGTCTTCGCTGGGCACAGCCCGGGCCTCTGCAACTGCAATAGGAGGCACTGGCTTCGGGGACTCCTCTGAAAATATTAGCTTGCATGCCAGGGGATTTCAGACAAGTTAGCAGACAATGGTCCACAGTCTGCAAGTTGCTCTTGTCAGCAGTTCTTTTTGACATATCTATTCAGGCATACCCTCTCGGGCTTAGAAAGCAGCCAGCAAAATCTGTGCCAATAGCAAATACTTTGTTATAAAATAAAAGCTCTGACAAATTCAGAGGCTCCATATGTACCATTACTGTGATCCTCCAGTTCATCTCACAAAATTGGTTCTATTTTTTTAAAATCTGCCATTCAGAGATTCATGAGCAGAAGGTGAAAAAAAATGAATTGCCAACTGAATTGCCAGCGAGTTTCTGGAGGCAGACAATTAACCTTGAAGTAGCTGTAAAGGAGTTATGTCCCAGGGAGTTAGAAGAGAATAAACATCCTTATAAAAATTCAAAACAGTTGCTCTTCTGCAGGTGGGGAGATGCTGTTGTCAAACAGGAACAATTGTCTCATCATCAGCTTTCGCTGTGACCACCTTCAGGGGGTCCAGCAAAAAAGAGAGACACACGGATGTGCAATGCCTGAGCTAAGCCTGTCTGTTCTTGAGGACACCAGGATGCTGCTCACTGCCCGTGTTGCTAGCAAAATAACACGTGCCAGCCAAACGTGGGTCACCAAATGGAGGCCTCCGCTCAGAGGTAGATCCGCTCTGTCACCTGCACAGGATCTCATGGGAAGGAAGTCCCTTGGGAACAAGAGATAACTGACATGGAAAGGCTCTGTGATTTACATATGGATGGTGCCACCACTGAGCTTTATGAATGAGGTGCATATCCTCCACATATCCCTGCTATTTACCTGTTTGCTTCTTTTTTCCCAGTGGAGAGCCTGTGAAGGCAGAAACACAGCATCATGGCTCTGGAGAGGGTTAGCGTGTTTAGTTGTCTGGACACTGCTGTCCTGTGCCCTTTCAGGTGTCCTGGTGGATCACAGACATCCACACAGAGCATGACATGGGAGCCCAGCAGTCTTCTGTTCTGGCTGCTGGGTGCCAAACAAGATACACAGGGCATCTAAAATGGTGTCAGGTGCCCATCTTCAGGCATCTGGGTCCCACATCTGTCCTTTCTCTCCTGCTGGGACCCTACATCAGGGAGAGGTGAGGGTGCAGCATGGGCAGGTCCCAGTCCAGTGAGCACATCTTCCAGCCAGGTGCCAAAGATGCCCCTCAAGAAAAGACCTTATAAACATCTGTGCACATACAAGTTTTGGAGAAAGACTTCCCAATGCTCTTTTTTAGGGGGAGAGACAGCAGGTCCCCTGTCACTCCCTGCTTGGTTGGCTAGTTATAGCAATTCAGGGTGCTGGATCGCAGTCCTACAATATCACGCTGTGACCTGCAGCAGCTTAAGGTAAACATGCCAGGGGCAGGACATGCCAAGTAAAACTGCCTCTGCAGTGTGCTGTCAGCCAGCTGCAGAGGATGTGTGTATGTGGGGCACATGGGTGCGTGGGGAGCTCACCCCAAAGTGGCCACTCCTGGTGGCTGGGAGTTAGGCATCAGAGTATGTAGCCTTCCCGTTGTGCTTGTCCTGTTCCCCCTGAGCTCTGGCCATGGCTTCCCTGCTAGCTGAACCCCATCTGGTCAGTTTGAAGCATTCTCAGGTTTCCCTTCGCAGCCTGCTACCCCAGCCTCTCGCCAGCTTGCTGCAGCAGAAAGCAACCAGGGGAGTAGCTGTTCAAGGCAAAACTGGGTCGAGGGACGTTTACGCTCAATTAACACATGTCACCATTCTGTCTCCACAACTGCAGTGAACGCACCTAAAAAGTGAGAACAACCTGAATTAAGGCTGCCTGTAATGTGAAACCTCTGCTGCCTGCCCGAGCGCTTCCTGGGGTGGTGTTTCTGAATTTATGCTCTGTATGGCTATCACGCTGCGACTGAGTGACTTGGATTTCTAACGTCTGCTCTAATGACTGTGCTTTGCTCCTCGGTTTTTGCCCTTTTCTTCAGCTTGATCGGAAGCACATCTGGAGTTACAAAGTATTTCACTCCAGCCCAAGTTCCTCCTTTTACTATGATACATGGCAATGCCACCAACATTGAGTGGGGCTGCGAGGACTTGTGAGTCCCTGGAGGGTGCTCCATGACGGTGGAGCATCCTTCCGCTGAGGTGCCCGAAGCCCTGATGTCCCATGTAGAGCACTCCAGGGGGTCTCTGGCTGCACTGCCCCAGTGCAGAGCTGGTCTGCAACTTGTAAGGGGCACACAGAGTTTCCAAAGCACCTTCCCCCCTCCATCTTTTGGGGAGAGGTGGGTGTGAGTGCTGTGCAGGCAAAGGCTGGGCGGGGGATCACAGCTGCACAACCTTCTGATATTTGTAAACTTTTTTTTTTTTTTTTTATCCAGTGCAAAAAATCCAGCTCTGTTCCTGTCACACATCTGCATTTTCTCTTTCAGAACTCACTCCTTCCTTTGGGTCCCTCCATGCATATATGTCTGATTTGTATTATCCCTTTGTTTGAATTGTAAGCACTTCAGAGCAGCAATCATGTCTCCATCTGTGTCTTGACAAGGGACTTACATGATAGGTTGGCTTAAAACCGCCCGTCTGTAACTGAGCTATCTTAGGCTTTTGCAAGGAATGAACTTAATGAAGAAAAGTTTTCTTTTTGCTGCACAACAATCTGATCTCTTTGCCAGCTTTTTTTTCATGAGAAAAGTCTTACCCAAGACTGATGTGAATTTGAAAGGCAGAGCTGCCAGTCTCAAGTATTATTAATAATCAGTTTATTATTTAAATATTGTGGCAGTTTTAGCTTTCTTTTTGGTTTCTCATCCTTCCAGTTATTGTAAGTGTGCACGTTTGCAGATATGTATCCTTTGTTAAATTAATACATGTGCATATATAGATAGATGAAGGATGAGCTTCTCAATCATTTTCTTGGTCACAGCAGCAGAGGCTACAAGGAAAAAATGCTGTGAGATCCACAGTAAAAATCACTAGAGTGGGCAACTCTCTAACTAAACGTAATTCTCTGTCTGGGCTTAGAAATATGTCCATCTACATATATTCCTGTCCCCTGTCCATGTAACGCTGTGAAGTCCATGTTCTTGGGAAGTGAGTCAATCAGGTTTCAGTGCTGTCCTGACAAGCCAGGTGTAAATCAAAGTGAGCTGCGCAAGTGCGTGCTGTGTGGTCTTTGTGGACAACTTGATGTGTCCCACAGTCGGGGCTGACCACATTGCTGTAAGGAATTAGGCATGTGATCATGATCAAATGCCATTAGCCAAATGTTATAACATGTTATAATGTTATGTTAAGAGCATGGAACCCACAGTTGTATTTTTAACTGAAATACTTGGAGGCAAAGGTGTTGTTTTGGATGGTCATCCTCAGCTCTGAATTTCCAAGACACAAACCATCATATTTTGCTCTCATATTATTGTCTCCCCACACACAGCCCAAATTAGCTCTTCATTAGGTGTGTGTAGATATCATTTTTCTTCTTGTCCGAGATGTAACAGCCACAGTCCCATCCTGCGAGGAAGATAAGCCGGGAAAAGGCACTACATGATAACAGGATTAGACGGAGTGTGAGTGCCCGTCCCCCAGGCGCTGCGAGGGATGGAGCGAAATTCACTTAATGGCTTCGTGAGACAGGGATCATTTTCACAGCAGCACTCCAAATATAACCATGCTATGAGTGGAAATGACTTGTTGTGAGGAAGAAATTGTTTATCTGCATGATAGATTGGTATCTTCTGGAATTTAAATATTAATTGAAAAGTCAAGGTCAGAGGGCAGCTGACACTTGACTTTGCTCTCTTTCTTCCATCCACAGCTTTGATCATGCTACATCTTTCTTTGTGCCTGGTGCTCGAGAGAGTATCCCGGGGTCATGGCCTGCTTCCTAGTCAAGAGGTATAAACCTCCTGGCTTAACCGGCTGGGGCCTGGCTTTAGCAGGGGGCAGGGGTCTGAAGGCAGAGGGGGGAGCATTTGCTTCATGCTTTTCACATTTCCCACATAACCCAAAGCAGACTAAACAAAACCAGTGTGAAATCTCATGGCTTGATGCCGCTATGGTTATATTTTTTAAGCTGTCATCCATTCATTTATACTTATGTTTATTCCCTGGATTTACAGCTTTTTTTTTTTTCACTCTTTTCTTGTGGGGGGGCTGAAGCCTTTTGAAAGGGGATTGCAGCGAGCAGTGGCCTATGATTAAAGCTGTGTGTTTTTTCTTGATGCCGCTCTTCTGCAGCAGTGTCACACATGGTAGCATTTAGGAGCCCTTCACAGCTGAGGTGTTTCAAACACTAATGAATGGAAGTTTGGCCATATAATGCAGACAAGCTTGAAGGCATGCTCTGCTGAATGGTGTACTGTAGTGGCCTGGGAAAGGAAGAGAGTTATAAATTGTGTCAGTTAGCCACCCAGACAAAATGAAGCCATGTGGAAAATCAAATCTATTAAAGTATGAAGACTGTTATAAGCTGTTTTAAGCTGGTCATTCTTAAAAGGTCTCAGTTGGCTGAGGGGGTAAATTCCTATTCTTCCTAGATCTTTTTCACGTGCTGGCTTAGGTGATGATGTGCAGGATTTGATAAAAAACAACCTTTCACTCACAGCCCCTTTTATCAGAAATGTTTATTACCCCAGGTTTACCGCCCGTGTCCTGAAAGGCACAGCACATTGGTTAAATAAGCAGCGTAAGAGCGCTGTGTTCAGTCAGGTCTGCTGAAGGCAAGCATGAGGGCAGCACCGGGGCAGAGACCAACAGCTGATGAGGAGGAGAAGGCTTCCCAGAGCACTCACTTAACACTGGATACCTGATCAAAATGCTTTCCAGTTCCTGGCTGCCCATAGGAGGCCCATGACAGAGCACGACAGGGCTTTCTTTTTCTTGGCACCCCCTGGGGTAGGAGGAGAGCCCAGCAAAGCAAGGCAGTGTGATAAGGACTGGGGGACCTTCCCCTCTTTCCCAAAGTGGCTTCTTGAGTTGTCATAGCAGCTATAAAGGGTGTTTTGTTAGCTCAGGATGCAATTGCCAGCTGCGTGAGAGAAGGAGGAGGTGACAGCCTAAGACCCGTGGGCACCATGTATTTATTTTTCCTTTTTATATGTTCTAGGAAGAGACTGAAGAAACGTCCTCACAAGAATCTGCAGAGGAAGACTAGGATACCGCACCATGCAATTTCTACCTCATCAGCAGTTGGGTCTTTTGAAGGGAGAAGACACTGCCTTGACCACTTATTTTCTATTGCCATGGTCTTTCCACTTTTGCCTGGGGGAAAAAAAATCGCATGACCTTAAAAAGGATTTGACTAATCATCTTCTTTGTAATCCCTTCACAGTCCCAGGTTTAGTGAAAAACTGCTGTAACACAATGGGGACACAGATTAACGATGCAACTTTTAATTACTGATTTCTTTTTTCTTAACCTACTAATAGTTTGTTTGAGCTGCTAAGTAAGGGTGACTGGGTCAAGAAGAGCTCCAAATCAGGTTTAAGTCATTCACTGCACTGCATATAAACAAGAAACTTGTAACATATTAATTATAATGGGCATTGAAATAGGAAAGGCTTGGTGTGTAACACTAGGCCTTGCAACACTTCCAGCAACCCACTCCCTACTTAGTGAACTCCCTGTTTTAGAACACCAAAGATAAGGGATAGATACTACTTTTTTTTTTTTTTTTTTTTTTTTTTTGGTAACCTTCTTGTAGACTTGTACTTGATTTATTTTTTTTTTAAGACTTACTGTTATTTCAGGAAAAAAAAATGAAAGCTGATCTCTCACTTCATTCAGCTGGTAATCAGAAGAAAGAAAGCAACACGAAAAAGGTACTTTAATTTTGCAAAAGGGAAGAAAGACAAAGATACGTTGTATAGTTACAGATACAAACATATCAGCAGAAGTAGTAATAAACAAAACGAAGAGCCCTTACCTTCTGGACAACAGGAAGTCCGACAGAGTTGGCTCTCTGTAGAGCCAGGCGTTTTCTATGGAAACAGAAATGACTGGCACCAAACACTTAAGCCATTAATGACTAAGTCTTTATCAAGAAAAGTGTTTTAAAACATATAGAAAGGTACCTTGAAATTAATACTGAATTTGTCTGAACAATAATCCAGATGTTTTAGTAGTTTCAACTAATTTCACTCACCCCGCACCAGGTTTCAAACAAAACGAATCTCTTCTCATTACTCATCAGTCATGATGTAAGAACCAACACCATGTACCTCAGCTAAGCTTGTGTATTGCTTTAAGCAATGTATTTTGACATAGGATGGTTCACTGAGCACCTCTGTGCCGGTGGCGTTTCTCCATCTTTTCATTCAAAGCAGCACTTTTAGCAACAGATGCAATATTACCCCACTATTCAATACTACCTCTGATTTTTACAATTAACTCAACAGACTGATAAATACATGCTGCTATACACATTCAATGCAGGAAATTTTTACTGGGTAGATAATCACGAGTATCTGCATTTTCCCCTTATTTCTACTTCAACTCTTAATTGCAGTTAAGGAAGCAATATCTTTATTGTGTTTCAGCATGACTATGTATTTTTCTTTCTCCTTTTTTTTTTTTTTTTTTAATATACTTACCCTATTCTCTGCTAGACTTCTGTGTAATGTACTGTTAACTTGAATATATTTTTGTACTGAATTGCTGATAGGTTTGTAAGGATAATTTTCTTCAATGACACTACATGACAGAAAAAAAAATTTAGCTGTAATGTTTAAATATTACTGTCCAAGTTTGTACCTCAAATGAATTGTTTAAAGAAATGGACTAATTGATTGACAAAGACCTACCTCCAGACTTTAAATGGAATGAACTTGTTACTTTCAGCATTAGTTTTGAGACGTTTGAAACAGTTAGGACTGCAACTAATCCCTAATTCAAAACTATTTTTGTAAAATAACTTGTGGAAAATGAACACATTTTAAATTACTTTCGTATTAAAAAAAAAAAAAATGAACAAAAAAAAAACCTTCAAAGAAACTTGAAGCTTTGTAGGTGGGAAGCAACAAGCTCAGCTTTTGCATAATGCAATCACGAATATGTGTTTAAAAAAATAATTAGTAGATTGTAAGAAAATACTTGACAAGTATTTTCATGTATTTTACACAAATGTGATTTTGTAATATGTTTCAGCCAGATTTATTTTAAATGCTTCTTATGTAGAGGTTTTTTATTCTCCTCTCTCTCACTCTATTTTTTCCCCCTTTTTTCCTCTTTCTCTTTTCCTATTTCATTTTCTCTCTTTCTGTTTAATTTTCCTTCTTCCTCTCCTAGTCAGTACTTTGTAACATTGTATTAATAACTGGGCCAGGGGTAGGTTCTCAGGAAGGCGTCTGTTGGTATGGCTTTATTAGCAAGCCAAACGCAGTTAAAGATAACTACTTGCTGGCTTCTTCCAAGAGGCAGTGTCAAGAACTGCGGACCTCCTCAAAAGACTGCAGAGGGTTCATTGTCGGAGATCGCTGAGAAAGAGCTGATCGGAGTGTTAAAAATGAGACATGTTGATATTAAGTGAATGGGAAATAATCCCAGCTATGCAGTAGCTCTAGCAGGCCAAATCCAGCATCACTTGAAGTCAGTAGAAGGAATTCTGCTGACTTCAAAGGGCGTTGAATCAAGCCTTAGCAAATCCCTTTTTATTTTTTATTTTTTGCCTTTTTTTGAAACCACAGTATTCAGCGGATGACACAGAAATAATCGCTCTGTGTGTGTCACACTTCAACCTCCGAGAGACTTACCACTCTGATGAACTGAATCTTGTATTTTCTATATATTGTAGTACAATCAAAACACATTACTACCTCTTAGGGCCTACTATACCTCATTTTTTCAGACTGAAAAATTGCATGTGGCCATTGAATCAGTGAGAACATCATAAAATTTTTTATATATATAGTTTATTTTTGTGGGAGATAAATTTTATACGACTGTTCTTTGCTGTCATTGGTCACTGCTAACTAAGACTGGACATTTAACTCTTCTACCATTTCTGCAAGAGAGGTGTGTTTGCAGGAAAAAGAAAAAAACGCTTCAAGATGTTTAACTACAGTTTACTTTTCCTTTTGAGTGTCTTCTAACTTCTCGCTTTGTTCTTTGTGTAGAGTTGCTGTCTACAATTGTACTTTGAATCGCTTGCTTGTTGAAAATGTTCCTTTAATGGATTATCACAGTCTGTTCAGCACAATAAACATCATAGCCTCTGTGATCCCCATGTTGTTTGATTCTTAGACTTTTGTCACAGTTCCATAAAATGAGTAATAAAGTTTGGTCACAGTGACCAAATTTGTAAAAGCTTTGCATACAAGTAGTCTTCTTTGTCCCAGGACCGTAGGCACGTGTTTGAGAAGAGCATTTGCTGTCAGGGGCCCCCAGGGTGGGCGCTCAGCAGGGGGACATGTTACAAGTGTCCCCTCAAGGAGAAGCCGTTCCCTGTTCCAGCACAGGGCTCGCCATGCACAGGGAGCAGAAATATCACCAGCCAGATGGAAGCATCACAGCACGGGTGAAGCTGAAGTGGGTTTTGTTACCTGGCCCCGGACCTGCCTGTGGTGGGTATGTGAGGAGGTGGCATGAAGCCTGACCTCACCCTTAGGCAGGTCCTTAGGCTGAGAGCTGCTGCAGATGGCAGATGAGCCTAAATCCTTAACCTTCTTCTCTGGGGCTTTGGGGAAGTGCTTCACCATCTGAGCTAGCACAAACAGTGAGCAGTATCAGAGCAGCAGGGCTTCTCAGTGCACTTAAATGCCTGTTTTCCACATCCCTGATAGTCCAGGTGGGAAGGAGACACTTGAGTACTCAGATCAGTTGGTACAGGGATGTGGCTGGGTGTTGCCTGGGACACAGCTTAGATGCTCAGAAAACTACACTAAAACTTAGACGCCAAAGGTGTTGCAGGTGGGTTGTGATGGTTTCTTCTGGTTTCCCCACTTCATTTGATCTTACATGGTCCCATGGCCTCTTACAGTGAGATTTAGAGATTGTGGTGCATGTCCATTCATTCATATTTGCAACCATGCTCCTGTCACCTAAGGTGGTTGTTCGGTTTTTAACTCCTCAGATATTTAGTTTTACACATTCCTTGTGTTCACTCATTTGCAAACTATCCACCTAATCTGTTTCGGCCTAGTAACCTCTGCTCTCCCAAGGGCTTTATGGCATGTTCCCTTTGGACTTGGTTACTCGTAAAATAGCCAAAATCCAATCACAAAATGTGTGTTAAGTAGTAACACACATTCAGTCCTGAGTCAGAGATGTGAGTAATTGCATTCCTCGTGTTATGTATCCTCTTCTCCTTTCCTTTCTCACCCAGCTCGGTGGTAGGAAAGTATCATTCCACCTCTCAGTCTTCCTGGTGGTCTTCTTCCCTGGGCTTGCCATCGCTTAGCTCTTCCTGTTATTTTATCTGATGTGATGCTCCAGCTGTAACCCGCCCACCTGACGGATCAGCCAAGTGGCTGAACTTCTGCTACCCTGCACTCAACTCCCCTCTACTTATTAATCATTCCTCTAGTTTGCTTCACTCCCACTTCCCTTCTCAGGGCATCTTCCAATAAACTTTTGCACACTTTTATGCCACAGTGGGACTATTTGTATGTATAAAACCAATTGGCTCCTGCTGGATTGAGGCCTGTGTTTGTCTAGCATCCAAGGCCGCTCTATCCAAAACGCCTGTGGCAAGGGTCATATTAAGTTTCTGCTTTAGCTTTCCACTCCCATCATATCACAGTCACACAGAGACAGGGAATTACTGAAAGCTGGTGCTGCCAGTGCCTTGCACAGCAATTTAATTGTCCATAGCTTTATTTTAAACCAAAACATCTGCTCCGGTTGTCATTAGAGACAGGATCCAACACAATGGCTACAACGTGTTCCCCCGATCACAAGACAGGAGTCATATTTGTCACACATCAAGCTTCACCTGGAGCCCAAAGGAAGTAATGTTTCCCACCCTGACACCTTTGCATACTTGGATGCAGAATTTCTCTCAGAGAATTCATCCTCCTTAATCTCCCACCATCTTCCTTACCACATTATTTTTCAAACATACAGAGGATTAAGCATACAGCCTTTAGTACAAATGAAGGTCCAATTGCTCTATGCTTTCCTGATTCAGAGAAAACACCGATTGAAACTTCATTACATCTACTTGCTCAGTTGAACCAATGCTTTCCACTGTGTATTATATATATTATCTGAAAAATATTGGCATCCTCTCTGCCTGGATGTTTCATAGCCAGCATGGTTAACAGTGTGGGTTGGTGCTGTGCCCCTGACTGGCTCTCGACCCGTGGGCTGTGTGCCTTGCTAGGAGACACGAGTGGCAGGGGTACTTTACTCCTTCCCACCCCAGCTGCCTCACAGGCACAGGCTGAACATGCCCTCCACCTTGTTCCATGGCATCTCTTGTGTGGCTCCTGCTCCGGTGGAGCTGCTGCTCCGACTGCCCTCACAGCTTTAGTCAGTGGGATGAGCACTGCTGTCACTCTTACCCTCCAGGCTGATTCACCTCCATGTGATAGCAAGGTTTAACTTGTTTTCTTCACACCTTTGTTTTCCTTTTGCCACCTAAACAACCTCTGGGCTACTGGGTACTTTTTTATTTCTTTCCTTCCCACCTATGATTTCATGCTTTTCCCCCCACCTTTGCTAAGGGCTGGCTATTATTGCCCCAGACATCCAGTGCACTTGTTCCAGCTTTCAAGAAAAAGAAGGAATCTTCCCGCAATGAACATCTTCTGAAGATGCATGAATGCAATTACAATTAGCCTGAAGATAACAGTCCAATGTGGTATCATTTTAAGTAGGAAGCAATCCAACTATTTGCACTCCCAACAAGGCTGCAGATGGTTGTGCCTCAAACCTGCAGCACCGGATTATCATCAGCTTTCATCTGTTAGCAAAAGGGGAAATTAAAACACTAGGAGATAAGACATAAGTCCTCAACAATGCTTTCCTACTAGATGGAGATAATTAAGCACAGTTAAAAACATTAGCATTGTCGTATAAAGGAGGAGCTTTACATTGTTAACAATGGCTAGGGTAGAACTGGAGCAGGAATCCAAACATACGCTACATTAAGGCACACTATTAAAATAATCAGAGAAAGAAAATAACAAATGAAAGCTGGGTGGATCTGAAAAATCAATGGCAAGCAGAAACATCAATTAGCCAGAGAGGAAACTTAGCAAAGGCAGAAGACCCATCAAAAAAACAGGATTACATTACATTACATATGAATATCAGCTACAAAATATTATGTAGGACCACCAAAGATTATGATTTTAATCATAAGGTTTTTTAATTCAGAAAATCCATTAAATATATATAGTCCCTTAAGGCATTTTATTCTTAGTTCAGGGAGTAGGCAGAAAAATAAGCACATTTTTTATTGCAATGGAACACATTTACCATAAAACCATAGTTTTAGCAATATCACATAATAAAATCTAAAATTTAAATCAACATTTGAAAACAAATCATCTCAGCAGATGCATAGAAGGAGTTATGTTGGCCCTGCATAACTGCAGAGTACTGTCTTTAAAGCTACATCATGGTCTAAGATAGGGCTTTTATGAGGCCTGACATGCTCTGGAGGTGTTTACAATGAATTACCACTCCCAGACTGCAGCTGCACTTGGGGCCAAGACAAATCAATCTCTATCTGAGACACGGTTATAAGGCTGTTTTTGCCAAAGGTTCATAATGGGCTCAGATTGGTATGGTTTAGGTTTGGCGTTTATATCCTAACAAACACACAGTAACTTCAATGAAACCCAAGACATGGGGAATGTCACACACCAGCCTCTCCCCATGCAGTCCAGACTTCTGGTCTCCCAGAGAAAAGCAGGACCACATACATCTCTCCATGTGTTACTGGCAACACCACCGAGATCCACCTCATTGTCCAGATAAACTCCCCGTGTCTCAGAGGTCAACAAGTTGGTCAACAAGTCAATGTCGCCTTCCTTTTTTTTTTTTTTTTTTTTTTTTTTTTTTTTTGCAGGGAGGAAGACGTCTTGCCTTAAACAACACCGTGTGAGGCAAAGCCTGTGACAGAACTGGCATTTGAGGTGGCCATAACAAAAACCCACCCTCACCTATGCAAACCTTCCACAACCATGAGGCACATGTGTCTTTAGGTATGGGCATGTATGGGAAATTACATGCCAGGACCATGACTGTGATTGCCTTCTAAACACTTTTAAAATATATATGTTTTAGATTTTTTCAAAGGTTTCTGGTGATTCTCTATCACATGTGCCTCTGCTTTGTTGTTGTTGTTTTGTTTGTTTGTTTGTTTAATAACACATTTGCACTCAGCAAAGTGTTATATCATACTTCATACAGCACAGGGTAGGAGACCAGAATAAACATCAGAAGCCTTGTATTACCCAGACCAATGGGTAAAAGGGACTTCATGTACTGAAATTTGTTTTAAGGTATATCCACAGCCTTATGGGGGGGAAAGTGACAATTTATGATTTAAATCTTTAGAATTAAATTGCCTCATCAGCACTTAATTATCCATGCTGGGAATGGAAGCTGGCTTCCTTCTGTCAGAATTTGACACAGAACACCTTGGTTTGGTTACGTGTATGTGTTGTATGAATGAAGCCCCCCCCCCCCCTTTCTTAGCCAATACACACAATTAAGTGGAATAGTTCCCAATTTTGATAGGAAATAGGTTCAAAGAAGGAAAAACAGAAGTTTTCATTTCCTATGGAACACAGGAAGCATTCATAATCTTCTGTCTATCCCTGTCCCCTAACAACTTCAAGGCTGTTTCCTTTCTTTTCAGCAATTAGCCTTGTCCTGGAAAAGATGACCTCTTTTATTGTCTTTTTCTTATGAAATTTTCTTGTCCTAATATCAGCTTGTAGTGCACAGATTTACCTTTGTACTTTTCTGAACTCTACATTAGAGGGATTCTCCAGGTCTTAAATACTCTCCTTGAACATGCAGACTTGAAAGTAAGCGGTTGTGGCTAAGTAAAGGCTTTTCTGGTAACATCAAAAGCTGAAAATTATGAGGCTAAATAGGCACAAATTGGGGTGCACACAAATGACAGAGGCAGTGGCGAATACAGTGTCAAGGATTTGGGCTAAATCTTGCTGAAGTTTTTTATGGCCATGAGTGCTAGCAATAATTAATCTATTCCATGGAAGTACAGACTGCCTAAACCTGCAGCCTCCACTCAGTACATAGAAACTAGTGGAAGGTGTTTTATTGTAATCATATTAATTCATATATGGAAAAACAAACACAAAAACAAGAGAAAAAACAGAAGCAGAGGCAGGAGCATAGAATGATACAAAGAACACTGGGGATATGGCCTAAGGAAAACTTGGTGAGATCACTTTGGCCTAAGTGCAGGCTAGAAAGCCCAAATCTGTAAACAGAAAAGCTAAAACAGGTCCTCAGTCCATTCCTGCTCTGCTCAGGAGACCAGACTCGGCACATTCCTTACAAAGAAGCAGGTTTAGGCAAAGCAACACTTGACTCAAATTGTCTTTCTACATGAAACTACGTCCACAGCTCTGAGTTGTGGCTAATTGTTTAGCTTGGAAAGAGTAAAGGGTTTGAAAACAGTCACATGCACTTATGCAGAGTAGGGCAGACATCATCCCAATAGATCAGTACATCTGCAGGTCAGGACTGCTGCCACTGCTTACAACCCCAGTTTGAGATTAAGGACTGCTGGCGCAGTGCTCTTTAAACACTTTGCCTCTCTTCTGCTCAAACACTTTGCAGGAATTCAGGGACTAATGCACAGCTCTTAATAAATTTGATATTCTGCTGTTTGGTTGAGCAAGATTGAGAGTTACCTGAGAAAATTAAAAATAAGGAGGAAACCACTGAGAAGTAGCTGTTCCTGACCTGCTCCACATTATCACAGCTCATGCACTAGTACCTTTAATGTTCCAGAATGGAGGTGCTTTGAAATACCCTTCCTGGCAAGATCAGGACTTTTTCTGAAATGCATTTGAAAGCTTGCCAGGTGCTGTACAGCCTAAGAGCTGCATTCTAGACCATGCTTATCATCCTGCCCCTGGGACCAGAAGGAATTAGCACTTTGCAGGATCTGGTCTTGAATTTGGCCTCACTTTAGTTCCCTCACTAAGGCTGCTGTGCTATATAGAGAGCGTTTAATTGGTTTACATGAGGATTCCCTTTCACCCATTGTTGTGGGTTTCAGTAAAACTATCTGATGGTGACCAAGCAGAGAAAGGGAAACCTTCCTCTGAGAAACTTCCAAAGCATTTTTGTAAGCTCAATGCACCTGCACCAGCCCCGCAGTTTTGCTGTGAGTGATTGAGATGTACAGATGTGACTTTACACCGCCAGGAAGGTTATGCACAGAGATGCATGGCTACAGACACCTTGGCTGTGTGGTTCTCCTTGTTCCCTAATGACAAAACTTCAAAGTCTTCTCTGCTCCAAGGGCACTGAGTCCCCCCCAGTGACAGGCCTCTGCTATAATGTCAGCAAGGCAAACCTTTGCAACAAACTCTCTTCCCTCACCATGTGCACAAGGACTGTTTGACAACATCAGTGAAATGAGCAGGTGCCCTTGTGGTCTGTCAAGGCATAGGGGATTGCTCTGAAGCAGCCACACTGTTATTTGAATGTGATTTCAAACACCCACAAGCACAGGAGGGCTGAGCCCAGGAAGCAGCACAGAGCAGTAAATAAAAAAGTAAACTTAAGTGTTTGGTGTCGATTAAAACTTAGTGTTTTTTCCAGATAAATGTCAAAAGAGTAGCCAAATTAAACTGTTTTGTTTTGTTTTGTTTTGTTTTCTGCATTTAGAGTGAGATCTGTGTCACAAAGTTTTAGTCATTTAAAAGCAAGATGCATCATCTAAGGTCTCATCGGCCAGAGGCTAATTCACTCCTTCCTAAAATATGGGTCTAAGCTGGGTGGGATGAATCACTGATCCCTCCCCACTGACTGTTCAGGAAGCTGAGACAGTGATGTTAAACTAGCTTCAAAAAAATGTGAATTCTTGTCATTTCCAATTACACTGCTGAGCTGAGAGCTCCTACTCATGAGCAATTGCTCTAATCATTGCTCTCCTCTTCCAGCTGTGTCTCCAAAGCAAGATAAGCCAGTTGTCTTCATCACATGCACAGGGTAGGCACGTAAAATCCAGAGGAAGCTGCATGCTCTGAGCCCCAGCTTCACAGACATATCTGCAGACTATGAAAGGGATGGACTCAGCATAGACAGTGACATCCCCCCCATGCCAGCACAGCCTGCTGCCTGGAGCAGGAAGGCATTCCCATACCTGTCCCTTTAACACTGCTCATCGAATCCTAAGGAACTTTCAAACCTAAAGCTTAGAAGTATTTATCCATGTGCATCAGTCCCTTCTTCAATGGAGTTATTAAGATAATGTGTGCTTTGAAATCCTGCTATCCAGCATTATCACATACCTGCAAGGAAAGATGCTACTAATGAAGGAGGTGCTCATTTGATCCAATGGTCAGTGAGTGCATTTATATCAGAGACAGCAAGGACAGACATTTCAAATACAAGCCAGCAGTTTATTTGAGACTTTGAAAGATCATCAGCACTGCTCTTCCTTATTTGGAGCAGATGACAGCATCAGGACATGGGGGACTGCAAGCCCAAACCTAATCAGGTTCCTTCAGCTATAGATAATATCACAATTAAACATATTAAAACATGACAGGCACTTTCGGTGTTCCTATTGCTTTGTTTAAGCCAATACTCGCTTCTACCAACTGTGCCACCAGGCTCAGTCCTGCTGCACCTGTTCTGCCTATATTGGGTCCATTTTGAGTTAAAAACTACAGAATTGAGTCTTTGAATGGAGCCTGAACCTCCACACAGGCAGCCTAGTGAAAAGGCTATAAAGGGAGGCTCTCAAATTAGCATTGTCCAGAACGTGATGTCATAACAATAAAACAACATCAGGAAATGATAGAAATATGATGTACCTTTTTTACTGTAAATCCTTTGTGTCAGATTCCCAGATGGTGTGAATCTGTGTAGCTCTGGGAAATCAATGAAAGCACACTGCTGTACGCCACTGAAGGAGTCGGCCTATCGAACGCAGGCCAAAACACTTTCGGAACATCCTTGACTGAAGGGTGGAGAGGGGAAATGTGCACGAGCTGCAGAGGTAATATCTAACAGCACTTCCCTGGAGCTGGGGCAGGTGCTCACAAGGCCCATCTGAATGCCTAAATTAGATCCCACCAAAATCCAGGCAGAAGGCAAAGGCATATTCTCATTATATGAGTATAAATCAGGAATGACCCTACAGAAAGCACAGTTACACTCATTTGAGCACAATATGTATGAGAAAAGATTCAAAACTTTTTTTTTTTTTTTTTTCATTCATGAGTTATACTAAACATGTTCATGCTGCCATAGATATCTCATGGGTTGTGGTATCTTCAAAACCCCCTGAAACATATGTTCTGCCTTCAAGCATTTTCATAGTCTGAGCCTGAACTCTGCAGTATACTCCACACTGGCTTTTCCTATGTGGAGACAGTGCTTACTTCCCCATGTGGCATTAATTTCAATAGATGCTATCAGTTCTGTATGAATCAAAAGCCTCCTCTTCTCCCCAGCCTTGGGATGGTCGGGATAGAGATGCTGAATGTCCCCAAAAGCAATAAACCACAGGCAACAGGGGGTTTCTCTGCACACCCCTTCAAAAACCTTTCAAAAACCGCCCTCATCCATGCTCTCCAGCCCCAAAACCATGTGCATGGGAAAGAAGGGGATGGCACTGACCCCATGCTGCAGCCCCTCCCCATGCTGCTGCCGGCACCGCACACTGCCCCGGCACGGCATCATGCTTCCACCTCTGCTGAATCATAACTTAACAGCCCTGCAAGATCACAAGAAACAAGCGCATATGGGAAAGAAAAGAAAGAAAAGAAAAATATGAACAGGAACACTAAAAGTAATATCTAACAACCAGCTATCACTTTCCAAATATTTTTCTTCTATTAATTTTAAGGGGGAAATCATTTGGTGGTAAATGGGGAATAAACTAAAACCATCTGCACCATGCTAGGCAGCTGTCAGAAAGCCAAGCAAGCTCTTTGGGTATATAGGCCTGATGTTTAAATCCACTGAAGCTATTCCAGCAGTGTCAAGCACATTGACGAGAGCGCTTTCCGAGCACCGTGTGCGAGGGGCTGACTCTATTGTTATAGGGAGAATATTGCTAGGATTAGAAAGGTGCAGTAGAAAACCACTAAAGTGATACAGGTTTGCAAGAAATGAATTGCGGACGAGATTAGTCATATGGCACCCATCTATCCGAGAATAAAAGCAAACCAGGAGGGCAGAGATCTCACGGACTGATGGGAGAAGATGCCTAACACAATGTGTAATTTAAAAACCAGAGGTCCGGACTTGAGTAGAAAGGGAGGGGAGCTGCCTATAAACCATCTGAGAAGAATGTCTTAATCCAAGTAGTAGTTAGCAGATAGCCTGATTGCTAACTTTGGCAGTTTGATCTAAGCGGGGAACACCACCACTGGTCCTGGAGGAGGGAAAGGCTTTTCAAAAAAGGAGTAAGCTTAAGAGTATGTCCTTTTGACTAGATTTCTGAGATAAGGTTAATGAGAAATCAGTTGATTTGTACTTCCTGGGTTTAAAAGTGCATATCTCCATGGATCGTAATGTCCTGCCTGGCTGCTGATGTTCATGTGTTAAATAAACACAGCTTCTCTTCTGAATGTTAGGGTAATGCAACACGACTTTTCCAGGACAAATCTAAACTGCATTTTATTCATTTTATAGGATCAGCAATATCAGGGGAAGAGGGAAAAGATTCAGCATTTATACTGCAAAGTACTGAAAACACTTCATCTGAAGATGTTGTAACTTTACTGGGATCTGCAATTCAGCTAGTGTAAATGTAGATAGTATTGTCATCCATGAATTTTATTTTATTTTTATTCTTCTGAGCAATCTTTGCAGCTAAAAATTCCAGAGAGTAAAAAAGAAAGTATTTCTTTTAATTCATTTTAGATCTGCAGCCACTTCCTTTCTCCTTGCCTGTGTAGTTTAAGGACAGGCACATGAAAGTCTCGAGCAGCCCTCCCTGTACCCCGTGTTATTGCTGACAGCCCTGTTGGCACCCTTTCTTTCCGCAGGAAACAGCCCGAGGGGCAGGCAGGAGCCCTCCCAGTGAGCTTCATGAGCCTGAGTCTCACCCCTAATTCCCTGGCCAAAGCTTGAACTAAACACAGAGACTCATACCGACCTCTGCACATTTTGGATTACGCCTGGAGCCACGGACCCATCCACCCAGCTTGGCTGCGCCAAGGTGCTAGGCCCACAGAGGGATTCCCCTGTGGGCACTGAGAAAGCTGTGCTGCAGGGGGGAGATGGGGAGAAAAGGGAGAGGGGAGTGAGGGAAACTGTGGAAGAAATGAAGTGTGAGAGTGAGGGGAAGAGAAAACAAGCTAGATCTGAACATTTAAGAGTCAGAAGGAAACATAAACAAGGGTCTGAAGGAACGTGATGTTGAGGCCACTCAGTCGCTTGAGGTTTAGTCACAAAGGCCTCTCCCCTGGCCATTTCCACCATTTTCCTGCTGCAGCTGAACTGGCTGAAAATGCCTAACCCAACTGAAATCAGGGCACTGTCCCATGCTGCAGTTCAGGGGAAATGTATGGAAATGCTCATGCAGTCAGTCATGCAGGAGCCAAGGGGCCAGTGGCTGGAACTGGGAGGGCAGCACTGGGCTCAATGCCGGGGAGCAGCTGGGGCTGCCGGGGTCCCTCCTGCGTGGCTGAATGTGACATCCTGGGCCTGCAAGCAATCACCTTGCCATGGCCCACTACACCATCTAGAGAAGCCCTTCTTAGCCTGCACCTGCTTTAACTGTGTTTGAGTGCACCGACTCCTGTACGAACGCAGAGGGCTTGATTTTCTCCCCTGCTCCCCCTTGGAGACTTCTGGAGCTCCCCTGGGCAGCTCCTCTGAGCACACACAGCTGTGCATGCACCTGAAGTCACCGGGTGTGGCTTCCTGCAAAATTCATGGCAACATCTCCAGACAGTCCCAACACTGGTGTTGTGCAAACCTGCTGAGCCTCATGGAGAGTGATACACGTTTCAGTCTCTGTGAAGTAGACTGCAGCACTCAGCAGGAGGCAAAAAAGTTTCTAGCAATTTCCAGAGGAAGGTTTCTAAACTCCATAAAAGTAGTCCTTTCCTATTTCATCCTGCAGAGCCATCACATGGAAAAGAGAAGTCTTTATTTTATATGTTTCTTTCTTTCTTCATCCCATCTTTGACAGTGTGTTTCCCAGAAGAAGTGGTTGTCCCTGGGCCAGGAGCACTCTTAACACCTATGTTCCCTGACCTACATTAGGTATTGCAACCAAATGAGGTTCTCGTATCTCTGGACAATGTGAGCAGCCAAAGCTGTGATCCAGGACGGCCAAGAGCTGGCTTGCACAGCACACAATGAGGTCCCCCTAGACCGTTGTGCCTCAGCTGTCAGAGACCTGGTCAAGCTTTGAATCAGAGGCTTTGGGATAGGATAAAAGTGGAAAAAAAAAAAAAAAAAAAAAACAAACAAAAAAAAACACCTGAGCTCTCCTTTGGCCTTGCAGGGTGGCCAGTCTCTCTCCTGCATCTGCAAACAGTATCACTTGTGAAGCTTGAACGTAAAAAGGCAACAGCAACAGCTCTTCACATCTGCACTGTAACACGCCAGTTTTATATTACTACTTCCACTCTATTTTCTGCTAGCAAAAGAAAGTGAAGTTATGAGAAAAGGATTAAACTGCACAGTATAGACAGAATAATATAGATACGGTGAACCTTTCTTCCTGGGTTTTATTAGTAAACTACAGCAAGCACAGTTTAAGTGCTAACTGTTGAGAAATAATCTTTCTGCTTTTAATTCTGTTCCTCTGAGCTGAGGACGTATCAGCACTTGGGAAAACCATTAGTTCCACACACAACTGTAATTTGTGGAGACCTGCAATAAAACTGTAATAATCTTGGATTATGGCAAATTGCTAATTCTCACCCTCATGCTCCGTGGTCTGTTCCTACCCTGCAGTTACGGCAGGCAGGGACTTGTTTGTAGCCAAAGGATTTGTGCTTTTCTGAACCAGGAAAGCATTTTGAAAGACTTGCATGGGCTTGCTGTGGCATTCTTGAAAACTTTTAAGACTCAAAGTACATGAAATCTCATTCATACTTTAAAAAGCCAGGCTTTGTAAAGTGTGGTGCAATCTGTAACCAAAATCAGAACACCTTCTTCTACTTTTGAAGGCATTTTTCTAAACCTTTGGGGAAGGGAACTTATTTTTCTAGTGGTGAGCAAACAAAAAACAATTCTTCTATGTTCTCCTAAAACAATTTTGCTACAGATCCATCATATTTCTTGAATAAAACAGTAAGCAAAGAGAACCTTTCTGTGAAGGTTTATGAGCTTTTTTTGTGAAGAATAAGTCAAAAGATCAAAGCCATGCATTGAGAAGAAAAAAAAAAGTTAGAAAATAAAATTGAACAGCATGTTGTAGGTGGGAAATCTGTATGGGGCAATTTAGAAAAACATTTTAATAGCTTCTTATTCAAAAATGAATTAGTCCATCCCAATAAGCACAGCATATAAATATTAACATTTCAGCCATATCGTAAATGCTGGTCTTGTAGTACTTCAGCAGGCACATCACACAGTGGTTTGAAAGGAGGTGCAGCGCTTTGGCATTAACTACAAAACCCATCTGCTGAGTGCTGCTGGAATAAAGCAAATGCCTCCCAGTTTCTCCTGCAAGTTCTCTGGATTCGGGTGATGGGAGATGAAATGCATCGTTAGCTGGGCTATCCGATACCCCGTGCTCAGGAGGGACCAGCCAGCGGGGAGGTAAGGATCAGCTGCTGGATCGCAGCGTGAGGGCAGCGCTAGGGCCCGTGCCAGCAGAGCTGTCCCGGGGGGGTGCCGATGGAAGGGCACTACGGGGTTGGGTCAACAGTCTCTGGTTTGTATTTCCTATGAAACGATAGTTGGGGAAACACGTATGGTATCCCACATGTGGAGGGTTAGGGTAAAGCTGTCGTATGCCTTCCCCAGATGATTTAGGAGCCCGTGTTGCAAGCAAAGGCACTGATCTTTATGATCTCCAGTCACTGCCGGCAAGACCTCTCGCACACCCCATCCAAAACCCACACCCTCCCAGGATGAGTGCCGAGCTCAGCCAGACTCCTTTTTTTTTTTTTCAGAGAAGGAGAAATATCCTCCCTTTTCCCCTCCCTGATGGCAGAGCGGCTGCCCTGGCCCCAGGGCTACCCAGCACCTGGCCATGCGCACCCTGAAATGGGGCACACTGGGGGGCTGGGCCCATCAGGAGGGCAGCAGTGAGGGGTTCAGCCACATTGTCATGGCTCTGGTGATGTGTACATGTCTAAATTGACATGTCTAAATAGAGACTTGTCTAAATATGGCTCTGGTAGCAAAGTTATGGCATTCAGCTGGAGGGAGGAGCTCTAGACTCAGGTCCGTAGATTATTTCTGGCTTTCCTCCCATGGTTCAATAATTTTTTAGCTACTCCTATGGACACTTTATAAATCCCAATTTCAGTTCACACACACCTTCCCAACATCTTCTGCTGCATGGTACCAGCACATGATACTGAAATGGCGGTGGTCCGACTCTCTTGTGCTGTTGGAAAGCCTCCACTAAGCTGTTCATAAAGTGATTGCTCTTCACATACAACAACCATTCGATTGCCGAGTAGGTCCAGACTGAACACATATTGAAGCAGCTAAACAGACACCAAATATGGCCAAGAAATGCTTGATCATAAATACGTCAGTTGTGGAATAGTCTCATAACAGTGTGGAATCTTAAAGTTTTGGGGAGAGGAAGGTTATACATGGGATGGTTATTAGGTTGTAAAGGAATTTCATTTCAACTGTTAAAAGGCAAAATAAATCACGTTTCTGGTGCTGCAAAAACAAGATTTTAAAACAAAAAAGGAGATCAGCATAGTATGGGATGGGAAGGGGATGAGAACACTGAGCCACACCAGAGTTGGCTTTAAAACATTTCCAGCTGAAGCAGTCCCATGCTGTTGCCTTAACTTGGCAATATGTGCAGAGAATGGCTTCCACTGAGGACTAGAGGCTGGTTACAGTCTGGCACCAAGCATGCTTGAAAGATCTGGGTAAACATGGTTAATAGCAGTTGATTCCAGCAAGGCAGAGGGATACACTGAAACGTTCCCCATAAGTCCCACACAGCCCCCTATATTGTGCCAGCCTTTTGGATCAGATGCTCACTGGCACAAGCCATTAGCCTGAAGACCAGCACACTTCTGCTTCACCCCAGGCCACTGGGTCTTTGTGGTGCTTGCTGCCGAGCCGGTGGGACTGCCCAGTGCAGCCAATGCCTTTACTGGGGACCGCTATTTTTTAATATATTGTAACACTTGTAAAGCACTTTGCAACAATAAATCTTTTCATTATTTATGACATTTCCCCTTCCCTCTCTCTCAGTGCGATAATATACTTTTAAAATAAACATTATCATTTTATACCTTCATTAAAACTCCATATATGCTCTTCGACATCCCCAAGGCATTTGCTGGAATCATAACTGTAAACAGCATGTGACGTAAGAATCCCACCCCATAAAGCTTGTTCATAGACACTTCGCAGCATACGCCGTTTATTAGGGCTTCCATTAAAGGTATTACGTTGCCATACTTTGCAACCATAAAACACTAAATAATTTCAAAGGATTATTTGATAGGAGACTTCTGTTTTAAATGGAGCTTGGGTATATGTGGGAAATCACTGGCAAAAAGGTACCTAACTGACCCATTGCTGTGTATGTCTTTTTCATTATCATTTCAGCTCTACAGGTCATAGCTTTTTCCCTAGTTTCACTACCTGGGTCAGCTTGACTGAATTTTTGATTGAAAAATTGTTCTACCTGCTGCTGCATATGCGCTGATTGGGATGCATGAGAAGAGCAGAGATGAACAGCCTGTCCGCAGTGCAGTGGTTGGCAGAGTAGGAGGAATGACAGAGGAGAAACACCTGTAATTAACCACCAGCACTGCTGCCACTGTTGCCCCTATGTCAAAGTGTGGATTGTAGGTCCCAGTTGCCCCAAAGACTTCAGTGGGGTCCCCTGGGACTAAGTGGAGGAGGGATCCCGGCTCTACATCCACAACAAACATCTAGAAAGCAACAAGTACAACAAAAGAGTAGTAGTGATGGTTTTGCTTGAAAAAAACTTAATTCATTTAATTTTTTTTTTCAGTTAAAAAAAATAATATATTTTCATAAACAATACTTTGAAAAGAATTCCACCATTTTATCACCTGAATCAACAAACCCATCAAAATCCAATTTTATTTCTTAATGACTTGAATCTTGATGAAAGAGGCAAATCCTTCCGTATCTAATCATTTTTTGAGATTGTCTGTTTAATACCATTTTGTTGTTCAGATAATTTTAGTCAGTTTCCCTCTTCATTATATCATTGTCAGAGATAAGCAGAAAGACAGGTAGACTCACAAGTAAGCGCCAAATTATGCCCCCGGTTAGAATTAGAGCACAAGATTTACTATGACTTTGATGCATTTGCTATTCTTGGGCTAAAGTAATCCTGAATATTATAAAACAGCAGTTTTATCTCAGCTTTCTGCTTTGTACCAAACAAAGTCCCAATATTACGGGATCACAACTGAATAACTGAATGCACATGGATAATTCCCCTGAATTCAATGGAATATGTATGTCTGGAGAGTAACTTGTGTATACAAGTGCTTGCAAATGGAGGTTTATGCTTCACAGTTCACTTGGCTAACAGACCCATCTTTCAACAAGATTTAATACCTCATACAGTTAATATTGTGACATAAAATCACATAATTTTATTCCCTTCCCTACTTCGGGGTGAAAGTATACATAACAGAAATGGAACAGAAATGCGGTGCATCACTGTCATTATTTTGCTGTACTGCAGAATTGCTCATCGTAAGCCAAGAGTTTCCTCATTTGCCATTGTTACAAAGTGTAACAGATGAATTTTGTGGCACTAAATCATGAGGGAAAATAAACAGCATTGAATTAGAAACCCAGGGCTTATTGCTGGCACCGAAACCAGCATTTCAGCAGACAATTAGCACATCTGATGTGTGCAGATCCAGATACATTCTCATTAGAAGCCAGTTCCAAAACAGCATGCTGCTCCAACAAAGGAAAGTCAGATACAGAGGGGACCCAGTTCTGGTCCCACTGTAACCGCTGGCAAACTCCCACAGTTTTCAGTAATCAACTAGATTGGGTCCAAAATGCAGACGTTAGATATACCATGAAAGAATGACTGTCTGGAATTTATTATGCAGTAGATATGCCACCAAACTGGAAATTTCACATAGGAAAAAAAAATGCATTGTGCTTTTAGCTTGGATAGGTTGGAAATGATGTAATAGAAGCATTATGATTTATAACAAATTTATGAGCTATGCAGGCAAGCCGTTCTCCAGGGATATATGTGGTAAATGGAGAATACCAGTGGCAAATAGAATTTACATCAAAGCAATCCTGCAAACCTCTAACACTTATTGCTCTATTCATGACCTTTGTTAGTACACAGAAGTAGAATGCACCTTAACATAATGTTAACATTTACCTAAAATGAAACATTTCTCTTTAAATGGTTACTGAAAATGAGATTAAAAGTTTACGTAAGCTACACAACATATATCTTCGACATTATGCACCATTAGTTTAAAGTGAGTTGCCTTTAAAGACCAATGTAAGTTCATTGAATCAATGCACATACATGCAATGGGCTGTTTTTCTGATAAAATATCCATGGCACAACTCAGCAGGCATGATGTGCATCCAGCTGTGCCCTAGGTGCAATTGTGGACTCAGACAGGGTTTTGGCCTCATTTTTGTGGATGCTAACCCACATAACAGAGCAGCATGTAATTCACAGCAAATGGCAAACTCCTTCTGCAGAAATGCAGATTTTTGTAATGCTGGCCATGACACAAAGTTACTTCTTGCCCCTGAAAGGGTGTGCGATGGGAAGCAGCAGTCTCAGGCCAGTTCCCAGGGAGTTTTTCCTGCTATTTTGCAGTTATGTGTTACCAGACCTGGCCTATGAACAAATGAGTTATGGCAATACCAGGTGAAACTCTTCGTGCCATCTGGTAGTATCATAGACTCATTAAGGTTGGAAAAGCGCTCCAAGCTCCTACCACCAATGTCACCCACTAAACCATGTCCCTAAGCACCACGTCCAACCTTTCCTTGAACACCCCCAGGGATGGTGACACAATGATGGTCACACAAGGCACCAAGATTTTTATCCAGACACATGGCAAGAGATGCGCATGAGGGGATAAGGGGAGCAAGAGGGACAAAATGATCTCCCTAGGGCCATGTGACAGGCTGTTCTCATTTGGATTTCACTGCCTCTCTCTGAGATCACTACAGAAATTATTTATGGTGCCACCTCCACTTGTTGTTTCCAGAAGTACTAACTCATTAAATTTTTCTGAGCCTTTCACTGACCCCCTGTGTCCAGGAGAACATGGCAGCTGCCAGGCTGGATTAATCCCAGGTGTCCTACACAGAAGAATGTCTTAACTTGGTGTTGAGCCATCCAGGATTCTATTTTGCTACGGATGACAGATGTTGTCCATCTTGCTTGTACAAGCTGGGCTTCCCCCATAAAATTCTCTAGAAATTCTGCTTCCTCTTCCCCTCCCCTGTTAATTTTTCTAAATTAAGAGGTATTTCTTTTACCAGCAGTTGACTTGCAAACTGGTATTGGTGGATACCTTTTTCTAGGTGTGACCAGCAGAGCACATCTGAGAATCAGCTGCCTGTGAGAACACTGCAAACTTCTAGATGTTGAATTATGTCAAAAGGAAAGTCAACAGAAATTAAAAAAAAAAAAAGACCTGCTTTGACCTGCCAGCAGGTCAAAGGAGGTTTATCTTTCCTCTCTGTTCAGCACCGATGAGGAAGCACCTGTAGTATTGTGTCCAGTTCTGGACATTACAAGAGAGGCATGGACATACTGGACAGAGTCCAAGGATGGGCCATGAAGATGAGAAAGGGACTGGAGCATCTCCCACACAAGGAAAGGCTGTTCAGCCTGGAGTAAAGAAGGCTCAGGAGGGATCTTGTCAATGTCTATAAATACCAGAAGAGAGGGTGCAAAGAAGATGGAGCCAGGCTCTTTTCAGTGGTGCCCATTGTCAGGACAAGAGGCAAAGGGCACGAAGTGGAGCAGAGGAGGTTCCCTCTGAACACCAGGAGCACTTCTGTGCTGTGCAGGTGCCCGAGCCCTGGCACAGACTGCCCAGAGAGGTTGTGGGGTCTCCTCCTTGGAGATGTTCAAAAGGTCTGGGTGGCACTGCATGAGTAGTGGGATGACAAGATGACCACCAGAGATCCCTTGCAACCCCAACCACTCTGTAATTCTGTGACAATCCTGAAGCCATACTTCTTCCAGTGATGTCACCAGAAACTTAAGAGCCTCAGCCTCTTCTAAAGCCCTTGAGGACTCAATGAGCTTTCAAAACACCGATTCTTTTACATATCGACATCTATCTTAAAGTCTGTTTATTTTTGTATTTATGCATCTTATCTCTGAGAGCATAAAAAAAAGCACTTCTGGCTCCTACATTGGGAATAGCAAAGAGGGGTAATGGCAGGCAGTCCCAGACCTCTTAGCTTTTGACAGAGGTGAATATATTTTAAAGCTAGGTATCCTATATCCATCAACATCAGCAGAACTCAACTGTCTCTCAGCAGCTGGAACATAGCGAAGGATGTCTGCCTGGCTTACTGTAGCTGTTTTGCATAGAACAAAATTAAATGATGTGCTAAACCTTTCACATGGACGTGGCAATGCATGGTCAGAGAATTACATTTTCTGACCAAAAAATAATAATAAAAATAATTTAAAAGAGATGTGTTTATTATTCTGAAGCTTCCTGGTGTTTCCCTAAAAGCCAGAAAAATGGAACATTGAAAACTACATCCTCCCCTACACCTCTAAGTTGCATTTTCCCCCAAAACTTGAAAAGCACCCTGCAAGAAAGTTACACACATTTTTCAGCAGGACCTTTTTGATCAGCTTTCACAGAAAACCTATGATGTTTCATTTTGACCACACATGGCAAATGAAACGAACTCTAAGAAGTTTTATTCATCCTCAAATCCTGTAGACCTGCTTCAGACTGTGAATTCCCCCTTCTTAATGGAGTGGAGTAGCAGAAAGAGCCATACAGTCAGTCCGTGTCTCCAGGAGCTGGACGCACCATCCTGGGGCACAGGAATTGCAAGAAACCAGTTTGGAGCATCCAACCCAGATCACTCAGCCCAAAGGACAACTGTCTGAGTGGTTTATCCCACCACGATTGCTCCTGCCATTCTTTTAATATTCAGTCACCCAGCAGGAGACTGAATAGTTTTTAAGCCTTCGTGAAAACAATGGTATATTTATCTCAGATTTAATCAACAAAGGAAAAGAAGGATGCTACAAGGGTAAGCTATTCAAACATAAGTGTAATGTTGGATGTCAAACAATAGCATATTGTAAGTAATACCAAAAAAGGTTTACTCCTATAGCAACATTTAGGGAAAACATATGATAACAATAAAAATGATTTCCACAACCTTTTCACCACTTGTTCCATGTGGGAATGATAACTGATACTCCTGCTCTACATTTTTAAAGAAATATTCCTCGCAAATAATACATTACAAGCTTTGTGTACTGAGCCTCTATTGCGCGTGTGTTCTCAGTTATTACTTTTCTGGAACATGAATTGTATTATGAACACCAGTGCGTAAACTCCACTTGGGCTCATTTAAAGCCATTTCAAGGGGCTGTTTCTAGCCCTGAGTTCTACCAGAATTAAGGGAATGGTTTGGTTTTGAGTCATCTTCCCCTAGTTGCCATTTAAGCATAAATATTCCAATTTGTTCTTTTTTAAATCAGCACCGGATGAGACCATTAAATAATATACATTCGTTAAACAGATCGTGGTTATGATCTGCATCAAGGCACTGCCAAGAACATATATATATGTATTATTGCTCAGTTCTGTGCTCTGGCTTGCGTTTTTAAGCCTGCGTCAATTCATAGCCATAGTCTTGCAGCCAGAAGAAAGTGGATGAGCACTGGATTTTTATTAAGAGGATTCCTCCAGCAGCAAGACACATGCCTTGATCAGAAGGCACAACAAACAGAAATGTTACATACAGTGTATGTACATTTCCACGCTTTTCATCAGAGGACCACAAAGCCTTTTGCAAACTCTGATTACGTCAGTTGTGCTACAACCTTCAGAAGAGGTAAAAGCATGCAATGGCTTTGGTGCAGATGGCTAAACCAACGCAAAGAGAGCTTCAGGGCATGATTATATGAGCTGCAACACACCTTTGATGGCAGTATGGACATAAAGACTTGCTCTAGATCACACAGTCAAACTGTGGCAAAGTCTGACACGATATCAACAGCTACTCCTTTGTTCTACTCTGGCCTCCCTGGGCTGGGTTTCATTACGCTGCTTTCCTCATATCCCTTTCTCTTAAATACTGGACTAGATCAGACAATGAGATTTTTATGAAATGTAAAGTCTTCTTCTCAACTCTCTAAATCATTTTTAAAAGAGACACGGTTCAGTGATCGTATCTTGTGTTACTAGCCTGCCCTCACATTTCAATTATCAAGGCTGTTGTTTCCTTCTGCTTGTCCCTGTATTTCATGTGGCCAAAAATAGCTTTTAAAAATGAGATTTTGCCTACACAAAAGCAGTAATTTCAGCAAAGCAGAGAAGCACAAACACAGAAAGAAGTGCTATTTCACTCCTCCACTTTTCTGTTCTCTTCATCGCTCTCACAGTTATACCCAGGTTTGTGTGAGGACAGAGAATGTGAAGAAGCTCAGAGTTTGTTGCTGCAACTTTGCTTGCTATGTTCACTTTTTCATTATTATTATTTAAGATTTTGAGCTTCAAATCAAAACCACACATTTTCAAGTGGCCAGATCTAAGAGTCCCTTAGCCCTTCCCAGTCTAAGGTAGTCTGGCAAAAGAATCTCCTTCACCCTAGACTATTTTTACTGGTTTATTTTGAAATTCAAAGTTGATAAAGTATCAATTTTTCTTCTTCTGTAAATCAATATACCCCACTCTTGGAAATAACTCTAAATTGTTGGTCTGGACATGAACTTCACAGTGAGTCCCTCCTCTATCCTGGCTGACATTTTCCCATTAATTTCTTTTTCCCTTTCATCCATTCATTGGCTGATGAGCCTATAAATACACTTCATCTGCTTTTACTTTGCTTTTTAAGCATAAACCAATACCGAACACGTTGACTTGATTATGTCCAGAGGCAAAAGCCTTGCATGTTTCTTAAGTCACAGCAATAGCTTGAAACTTGACTTTCTGTTCCTTCTGTCCGTGAGGACAATCAATGGGTCACCTCCTCGTACACCCAGAGTAAATAGCATCACACAGAATAAATGGCATCTCTGAAAAGTGACAAACACCACCACTAACAGCCAATCTGAGCAGGAAAGCAGCAAATAGTGACCAGGTGCTCTCCTGCTCCCTGCCCTGGCGTAGAAGTTTTCTCCCCCGCCCCCGCAGCAGACCTCTGCCCTCCCTAATTTCTAACGCTATATAGCAGCCATTTCGTTCTGGGAGGTGCTGTCAATTGTACCCGCAGCCTGTCCGTGCACTGACATCCCTACCTAAATTAACGCTTCCTTCCTCTAACCTTAATTTCCAGGCATCCTTCTTCAATAAAGCCACTTACCTCAATTCACTTGGAAGGTTAAAACCCGTAGGAGTATCCCAAGTATTTTTTCACATATAGCTATTCTCTGGTGGCACAGGTTGGAGAGCTCAGTGATTTTTTAAAAGGTGCAGTTTGTTGGTGTCTTTAAGCTTTTGTGCATCTGCCTGACAAGACCACCATGGGCTCAGCTTGAACAGCAGCCATTGCTGTGTCCTGCCTGTGGCCATTGTGGCTGCAGGTGGTCTTGCAGTCACTCCCCGGGGTAGATAACAGCCTGTGTGGGCAGTCCATGGCCAAGGAGCTCACGGGGTGGCAAAGCAGAAGGGCATGGGGTCGTCTCCCTTGCAGGAGGTGGCTCCTGGATGAAGACAAAAATCCATGCTGCACAAGACCCATAGCTCGAAATTGGTGAAATTGAGATGCTTGAAAGAGCCAAATTAAGAAAATGCTAGATATGCCCATCTGTCATAGCTGTTCTCTGCAGGAGGGCAGTGACAAAGAGCAGAGGCCGGGCTGGAGGGATATAACTCTTGTCTGGCACAGAGTCACACCAGAATGGCACACCATGACAAGCTGGTTGAATATGGCAGGCATCAGAAACAAAAGGCATATCCTGCGTTGTGTTAACACAAGGTCTTCTTTTTCTTGTCTCACTCCTGAAACGTTTTCAAAGGAAGAGTCATTAGGAAGTAGCTGCCCTAAAACAAGAAATGTAAAAGCTGTAGTACATTATTCATAAGAATTCCAGATAAGAATCTGATCGTAAAAAGTGGTTCACTTCTGACATCGATTAAAATTACATTTTGCATTACATCTTGCATTACATTTACATACATTAAAATTACATTTTGCATTATCTTTGCTTTCCCAGATGGTTTAGCAGATTTAAAACCTTCAAAGAAGTTAAGTTTCTTGCTAGCAAACATATTGCAACAAGCTTGATCAAATGATAGCTGCGATTCTTAGTGCAAGTATCACAGCAAAAATAACATTCCTCCTATATTAGCAATTACAGGAAAAGAAATTGATCCAAATCCCAGAGAAATCACAGCTACTTTATTACTGGTTATGAGGGCCTTGGGATTAGGTCCTCAAGCCGTATCAAGTCCCAGCCCTGTGCAATGTACACATCAGAAAAGAAAGATGAATGATTGTAACCCATCCAAATGAGGTTTCCCATAAAAAGTAGCAATCAGCCATAGTCTACATGACAGCAGCAGTGCCACGTGCTGCTGGAATAACAGGATGCAAAACATCCTCTGGAAAGTGTGCAAGTGCTCCTTCTCTGTTGTGAGCTTGGCAGTGTGTGTTTAAGCTGCTGCTGAGAGCTTTCCTGTAACTTTCATCAAAGGGGACATTGGGTCCTAGTTCGAGGAAATAATCTAAATCACGTCCCCTTTCAGACTACAAAACTGTAGTTGGTTCGGCTTTGCTTAAATTACATCACATGGTTTGTCATATTCTGATCATGCATGGCATAAAAATAATCTATTGATAATAAGCAAACAAATCCAAAGAAAGCGAGAAATGAGAAACTGGGCCAAAATCCTAGAAATGTTAAATAAATCCCTTGTTCTTCTTACCAAGTTTTCACATATTTCAATAGAAAAGGCATATGGAGTTGAGTCTCTCTAACAGAGAGCTTGGCCTCTCTTCCCCCTGGCCTGCTCTGTACTGGAAGTTTTTTCTTCCAGTTGCTTGTCAGTATCTGTAGCACAGTGGCTTCCTTAGAAGAAACTTTCCAAGGGAAAAAGTACTAGGCTTGTACTATTTATCTACATTTTATTGTGTGTGAAGATAACTTTGAAACGTCCATAGCTTTTGTTGTTCCCTTCCATTCATGTGATCAATATAAATCTTAGTTAACTCAATTACAGCAGACCGAAGGGAAAACTGATGCCTTTTGCAGATAACAACAGGCCAGAATCCCTGTGGTCCCAAATTTCCATTCCCAGATTTCCCCCACTGGCACCTTTTTCCAGACATGTTCTTGCTGTCATGGCCAAGTGTGGCTGAATCCTCCCTTCCCTTGCTTGCATCCCACCCTGGCAGCCCCCCGGTGAGAGGTCCCAACAGGGAGCTTCAGCTGGTCATGAGACATTGCCTTCACCTGCTAATCATCTGTTACTTTCTTCCTCCTCTTCTTCCTTCTTCCTCTTCTCTACACCTGCCTTCCTTTTTCTGCCCTGTTCCCCAAGGTGTTCTGCTTTCCACTCAGCTACTTCTTTCCTCAGCAACATCACAACAGCAGCACAGGGACAGCGACCACGTCCTGGATGCCACAAAGCATCTTTCTGGGAGAGCTCAGCTCACGTGTCGCGAGAGCGTAAGCATCCCTCCACTCACCCCTATGCTTACTACTCAGGCAGGCAATTTGGCTTTAACGCATCTGTGGAGCATTTGCATGCCAATAGTGTGGTATAAGCAATGGCACTGTTCTTCAGCCATACAGAAATAGCACGAAAATCCCATGCGGAGAGTGAGAGCCAGTTAGTTCTCCCACAGACCAGACTCCCACTGGCCTCGGAGGGTGGGTGGAAACCAAATCTGTGGAAAGATTAAAAACACAGAGCACGCAGTATCGATACATTCTCGCAATAGGCACGGGGCAGCGGTATGTCACCCAGCCCGTTATTTACAACTGCCTACGTGGCTGATTCGCGTCTCCCGAAAACTTATTGCCACGGCCTTGTTTTGAAAGGAATGCAGTGTCCCACTCCCCCGGCAGCTCCTGCCGGACCTCTCCTTGTCTCATTTATTAATTCATACCCTGCCAAGAACAGCATGGTGATGTAATAACTAAATGTGCTTTGAAATCAACATGATATAAAGGACTTCTGCAAGGCTTCAGGCCGGCAAAGCACTTAAACACACGCGTGACTTTAAGCATGCAAGCGGTAGTCCCGTTGGTTTCAACAAAGCTACACATGTGCTTAAGTGCTTTGCTGGATCGGGGCCCATGCTTGACAGACAACTCAGGTTATGCCTTAAACAAAGAACCCCTTTGACACAGAATTTTGGAAGAAAAACACAAAGTTTCACATAATCCCTCGAACCGAGGGCAGAGCCAACGCTGAGCCCACTGAAGCTGATAGCAAACCTCCCATTGATTTCGGTGAGGTTGGGCTTCTCCTCCTGTATCTGGAACCGGGCGCGTGTTGCAGTTGCTCTGTCATCCTGACCAGAGGAAAAAAAATACATTACTATTTTTTCTCCAAGAATTGAAAATAAAAATCACCGTTTTTTATTGCTTACAGGCCATGTATGTGGTAGCCGGTGTCTGTGCAGATTTTAGCTGTGTTATTCTTGCCGGAAAACCTAAAGAAGTGATTCTCTTGTCTACAAATATAGACCTGTCAAGGTTGAACAGTTATGTTCAATGTCATCGTAAGCAAAACTGACATTTTATTTACTCATTTGTACCACTGGAGTGTCAGCTCAGCAATGATTAAAGCTGTCAGTAGAATCAACAAATAGTGTAAAAACACTGAGCTGCCAGTCCAAGTTTCTGTTTCATTGAACATGTTAGTTTGAGTGAAGCTTTGCCTGAATGTTTTGATGGTTTTGTGGCTTATTTTCACTAATTAATTTGCTTGACTATTATCCTCTGGAGGCAAACAATGTAATTGACAAATAAAATGGCTCTCATTCATTCATTCCTCCAAAGGAAATCCTGTGCAATTGGATGTGAACTTGCAGCTGATCTGCAATTTTGACCAGAACCTGCTGTTCAGATTTCTCTCAAGGAACTGAAAGTCACCCACCTAAAGAAGAGATTAATCCAGGTCTTATCTCAAGAAGATAATGTGCATGAAAGAAACGACCTGCAGTGTTGACCTGTACAGACAGACACACATTTCAGAGGCTGTTAAAGCAGAATTTGGTAGGTTTTCCTTAGTCTACATATTACAAAGGAAGAGGAAGGGAAGTGAAGGAGAACAAGGGAAAAAACTACCCTGGGTTTTCAAGCTTATTTGCAAACCTCAGGGCTTAGCTTAAGTTGGCCTGCAAATTTTATTGCTTTGTTCACACACAAAATTTAGCTCTGGAAACCCTTCAATGCCTGATTCAGAAAAAATAATTTGCTCTTGCTGATGAGAGAAAAGATTTTTTCCTAGTTTACATGGACGCAAAGTGTGATTCCAGCAAACACGAGATGTGTGAAAAAACAGGTATGTTGTAATTTCTCAAAACAAGATGCTGGCACGGTATTCCTAGACAAAAAACACTGCACCCTGTGTACTGTAATAAAGTAGCTAGGACTTGCTGTGTGACTAGTTTTAAATCACTTCCATGATGGCTATTGACTTTCCTGACAGAGGACCCAGTAGACAGAATGAAAGCTACACAATGCTTTTTATGAAAGAAGTGTAATTGCTGCCATACATTTCAGGAGAAATTATTTAAGCAAGCATCAAAACAATCAATAGAGCAAGTCGATTTGCATTCAGGCAGGCCTGATCCTGCAGGAGACACAGCTCTGCAGGGCTGCTCCTGTAAGGAAACCTGAGTGCACAGTGCCTTTGATAGCTCCACCAGCATGTGCACTTGCTTCTTGTGCCAACCTGTCGGCAGGACCTGCCCCTTTATCATGCAGCCAACATTAGCCCGGTCAAAAATAGATCATGTAAGTATGTCACTGAATGTCTGATGTTCACAGGCTGGTTTCTAACCTGGTAACAGATAAGATTTCTCTGACTCCAAATAGTCATACTGTAATGTACTTGCATCATTTGGTCAAATATTTATCTAATTATTTTCAAAAACTTCAGAAGTGAAAAGAAATTAATTTATTTCTAAAAGTGATCTTAATGCTTTTCACCATATAAAATGCACTTGCAATAGTTGTTTGCCACACTTATAAAATCTAGCGGAACAAACAAAAGCTATTTGTGTATCCTAAAACTGAAACCTCCCATTTTACTTACATGAATTTATATGAAATTGCTTATGTCTAAAAATTATTTCATGTTCTAATTTAAGGAGCACTATTTTAATTTTAATTTTTGTCCATGATCCTGACTCACTTATATTTTCGGATCACAAAAGTTTCAACAACATTTATGACATCTAAGTGGTGTTTTTGTTTTTACAGTGGAGTATGCAAAGGCACCATGGCAGAGCCACCAAAGCTGTTCCAAAGGTAAATTTGGGTAGAGGCTGAACACAATTTTTGGTTCAAGTTTCTTCTTTCAATGCAAACTTTCACCTTTTTTCAAAAAAGAAAAAAGAAAAAAGAATTAGTTTTCTTCATATTGTACAGGTAATAAAGCAGACATTTGTAGACCAGCTAAATGCCAGGAACGAGCAGCCATTCATACATTTTATTCTCTCATTTAGGTGACACGTATTTGCTTCCAGGAAAACCTCTTTAGTAAAACACACCCTCTTCACCCTATTTTAAAAGTATTCTGTAACAACTTTCTGCCCTCTTTACTCTGTTTGCATCACACTTTTGTGCTGCTACAGCTCTGACTTACAGTGTGCATCTATAATGGTATTGTTGAGCAGAAGTAAAGTCCACAGCAGGTTCCCTTAATCCTCTAAGTCTTCCCTCTATGAGAGATCATGAGCAGGAGTCTGCATTCCTCTCAGAAAAGAACAGGATTCTATTAATATTAAAGAGACATTTACCAGCACATCCTTTCTGTATTTGTTGTTGTTCTTTAAAGGAAAAAAGAAAAGAAAAAAATGAGAAATTATTTAGTCTAGCAAATGTTCTACCAGGGCACACTTAGCTTTACCTTAGGTGACCACCTACTCAGTAGGTATGTAATGAAGCTGAAGTATTGGGGGGACAACATCTGGCAAAGGCTTGTGAATTACAATTTTCTTTTGCAAGTGGAAAACCATATCCTGCACCAGGTCTCAGTGGGGTTTAATGCTGTCAGAGCATACAAGGTTTGTTTTGATCTGTTATGGAGTAACACACATAGCTTTCAGTTCACACTAATAACATCCCCGTGCCTGGGGTATACACCAATCCAGAGGCTACTAATTAAAGGTTAGAATTAACCAAACACAGTTCCTCTGCAAAACATATGAAACTTATTAAAACTTAAAAGTGACGGCTGGTTCTCAATATAAGCAAAGCAAAGAATGCAAGAGTATTGTGGAGGGTTATTTAAGCACATTTTATTTCAGCATATTAAAAATTTCCTGTGTCTGCCAGTTCAGCACATAACATTTTAATGTATCATGTGAAAACACGGCAAACTTTTGAAGAATCAATTATCGGTCCTGCATATCATAAAATAAATCCTGTTTTCAGTATTACCATAAAGCTTTTTATGTTATTTTGATCTAAAAGAGGTTTTTCAAAAGTTCACAATTTTAAAAGCAGAGCAGCACAACAGTGTTGCAAGCCATGTTTTATTTATTTAAGTTACCAGCCAAACATTTTGGGACTAACCTCGCAAATACGAGGACTCAGATGAACTGTAAGCGTGCGCAGTAGCTATTTCAGTTTGTGATACTATTTTAGTGAGTAAGCACAGTCAGGCACCCCTATACTAGGAGTACTTGATCTACAAGCAGAAAACATTTTTGAAATAGAGGGAAAGATGTAACCTCCTAGATTTACTTCTTTGCTCCCATCAGCCAGTACAGAGGGCATAATAGGAGTGTTATGCAATTTATGTGCCCACTCTCTACTCATATTTACATCTTAAAAATACACCATTGTTAAGCCCTCCAGTGTTATCTACGATCTTTGAAGCAAATGCTTTTGGTGCAGATAGGCTATCTCTGCTGGCAGAGCCTCCTTTCCCCAGCTGTGAGTGTCTTCAACATGTTGCAGACTGTACGCTGAGCCTGATAATGCCTTTGCACGGGGCTTAATGAACTCATTACCCTTAATGCTGTTGTAACAAGATAGCTTGTAAATGTACTTATTTTTAATTAGGTCTATTCAGCTGCGTGAATTGAATTATATAAGACTAATTAATTAATGTAATTGAAGGCCTCATAAGGATAGAGCTTCCCAAACTGGCAAAACACACATTTGCCAAGTCATTCTGTTCCCAGAATTAATTAAGGGAGACCTGGATATGGCAACTTCAAAGGCAGTAGGAAAACTTAAAATCTGTTCAGGAATAGTAGTTACTGTAAGGGCTTTTTCTTTAACAGTGATTTTCTCACTACTTTACCTCAGTACAAAGAAAATAAAAGGTAAGACTATAAAATCTGCACTTGTAAGCTGTTTAAAATTGGGTTAGGGTCCTATGGCTTCTAATTAAAAGATAAGAGCTGAAATCACTGAACATAGATGTATGTTATTAAACTGTGCACATGTTGGTTTACAGCCAAAACAAACCTTCCTCCCACAGGCACTTTTTTTTTTTTTTTTTTTTTTTTTTTTTTTTTTTTTGTGATCAAGCTGAGGCATAAAGGCAACATCCCAGCATATTTGTGCAGCTTCAAGTACAACAGAGCTCAGCTCCGTGGCCAGAGATCCTGGACACGATGATAAAACTGCTAATCCACGGTAACAAATGCTCTTAAACACACCTGTGTTACCAGATCTGGCCCCTGAAGCTCATGGGTAGAGAGCCTTGAGACAGGGAGATCTGCTTGAGGATATAGAGCTTTATTATAGCAGGTTAGCACAATTTAGGTGGTATTGAATATATACAGTAACGTATGTTGCAAAATTACTAGTTTGTTACTTACTTATAATAGTTATCCTTAAGAACGCTTTTTGTTTGTTTGTTTGTTTGAAAGTACAAAACTACTGTGGGTAGCTGGTGTGTCAGTAAGCAAGGAAAGGCTGAAGCCTGTAGCCCTTGTGCCTTCCCTCTCTGTCCCACTGCCAGCTCAGCGCCGGCATACCTCGTCACCTGTCCTGGCACCATCCCAGCCTTCACATCAAGCCTCTGTCTCACCCTGCATGACAAAGTCTGTCAGCCTGTGGGCACAGGGACCACTGTCCAGAGGCAAACTGGGTCTGCAATGCCAGCAGATGCCCTGAAGACTGCTGGTTGTTGTGTGGCTGAGGAGCAAGTTTCACCATTTCAAAGGACGTGGCAATGTGAAAAGCCATTTTGAAAGTGTGTCCCACAAGAATAAGCAAAATGCTGAAGTTTTCTGCTTCTGGATTTCACAAGGACACAGGTACTACACCTATCATATACCTATTATAACTTGATTTTTATACGATATTATAACTATCACCTTCATATACACGTGCATTAATACCATATCTAAGTAGTGGACTGGAAATGAGTGCAGAGTTCTGATAGAAGAATGAACATTCAACTTCCCGAGTCCATCCTACCTTTGAGACCCATGCAGCACATGTGTTTCAACTCTCTGAACCAGAAGACAGACACTACCTCAGTTTGGAAAACATCAGGAGCAACCCATTGCTAATGAAGACTTGAGTACTACAGCAGGGAAAGCCTAGTTCCTGGGTGAGGTGCTGCAGACAGCTCACATCTCCCATGCTCTAGCCATATCAGTAAGTATTTGGCACAGAGCTTTCATGGGCACCAGATCATAATGGTGGGTTTGTGTGTTTTTGTTTTTTTTGTTTGTTTGTTTTGATCAAAATGCCTAAAATAACCAGAACTTTCTATAGCAGCTTGCCAGACTTGTTTCTGTGCCATGATATAAGGAAGTATCCCATCACATCCTATGGCACGGTGGGAGATCTTTGAGGGTTCAAGGTTTCCTTTGATGCCCTCCATGCAAAGGAAGCAATTCTGGCTAACTAAACTGACCGAGACTTGGATAGGTGAGAGTATGACACAGTGAAAAAGTGTTCCAAACTGTCTTAGTGGGGCTCAGTATAGAATGTATTTTCTTTTCTTCTCTTCCTCAGCAAGGAAAAGAGATGTTTATAGCTGAAGTATTATTATATTGCCACATTTTTGAATGCAAGCAATTGATCTCCTGAAGGATAAACATTGTAGTGGGTAATAAAAGCTGAAGGCCCAGTCAAGGTATTTCTAGTAAAGGATCAGGCATCTTTACCTGCAGTGAGCTTCAAGAAGTTCCCTCAAAAATGTTGTCAATTACTTGCTGGGAAATTAGCAGAGGTGTGTGGTGATGAATGTGTCCTCTCTGCAGAAAATAAATAAATAAATAAATAAATTGGCCTCTTAGCCTATTAGTAATTCAATTAAAAATTGCTATGCAACAGCATTCTTAGCCACTATAGCATGAAGCAAACTACAAGGGAAGGTAACCATGCCTTGCTCCCTCTCAGTCAACACTCTCCCTCTGCCAAGTATTTCTAAATGTCGCAGGAATGTAGTTCATGTGTTTCACAGATTATGAGCTACTTTTCCCACTGCTTTGACCACCAGACACAACAGCATCCAAATGCAACACAATGGTAATTCAAACAAGACTGCACTTCCTTTTACATTATAGGTGTAACACCAGAGTGGGAAAAAAATAGATCCATGACCTCTGCACTAGTCCAAAAAATGCTGTAATGATTTTTACCATAGAGAAAAAAAAGCTGGAAGAAATAAAGTAGCAAGATAAAAGAGCAACACAATTAGCAGGGCTGAGCCTCAAATCCCTCTGATGGATATAGCTTATCTTCAGGATGAGCTCTAGGTGCTCAGCTGAGTATACAGTCTGTAAGTTGTCTGTAATTCTGATTATTTTGCAGATAAGGATAACAAAACCTTAAAAAAATTGCAGCTATAGAAAGGACACTTCCAGCTGAAGCTGCAGTCTACAACATGAGCCTTGTTGTATGTCCTCCAGAAAAGCAGAGGGAAGAAAGCAAGCTACAGACAGCTTTTCTGAAGACCTGGGGTACCCTATTCCTGCAGTTGCTCTGGCCACATTCCTGGAAGAGCACAGGGACAAATGTTTATTTCATTATCACAGATAGTTCCAAAGATGCCCTGTGATTACTACCGTAATGCAAAAAAATAACCTCATACAATCACAGGCACAAATTTTAAACCGTCAAATTGTACCATGCAGGCACACAACCAGTTCTGGCAGAGAACATTCCTTAGACAATCATGCTTAAGACCATTAACATTATTTTCCCTTCCGTATCTTTAACCTGATTGTGAACTTTTGACTTCTAAATGTGAATTTCTTGCCTTTCTGTTTTCTATGAACTGCACTTCGAACCAGACCTTGAACTGCAAATACATAAAACTGTTTTTGTCAGAAAGCGCTTACCCAAATGTCTCTGGATTTAATGTAAGCTTGCCTGCTTAACCTCTTGGAGGTCAAGATGTTTCGTAATAACTAGATTTCACTACAAAGAGCAGGTCAGGTGGTATGGTGAGGACCTCAGGATAAAATCTGGAGGAAGCTTGTGTAGTGCTCATGGGATCGGGAGAAAGAGTAAAAAGAGGAGTTTGGGCATTTCCAGGATGAACTCTAAATTTAGCATTGCTGTGACTCACACAGGTCTCTGTTCAGAACAGCATTATAATGGGAGCTACAAGGCCTCACTGGAAAACATCCAAACATTTAAAGAAAGTGAAATGAATATTACAAAATGGAAAGCTCTTTTGGTCATTCCGCACAGGAAATAACAGTCATTTCCATCCACCTACCTTACTGAATTAACTGATGTCGTCTGAAAGATGTACCTGCCGATACACTGGGTTCGGGCACCACCCTCTGCTTATCCTGGCTTGCACCATGCACTCCCACCCACAGCTCACTGGCAGTTGTGTGCTGGAGCAACACCGCAAATGCCTTCAAGGTCTGCATGGATTTACTCCAAATGAGTCACTGCCCCAAGCTCTTCTGCAATTTTTATTTTTGTTTGGGTCTTCTTCTGTCTACATTTAACAGATGTTGGGAAGGTCTTTTCCAAGCTGATGGGATTCTTCTTGTGAGGTATAAACTGATGGTACGCAGCAGGGCTGGTAGCACTTTCTACCTGTGGTTACAAATCACAAAGACATGACATTTATCTCCATTACATGGACAAAGACAGGACATCTATCTCCTATCTCCATTTCATGGACAAAGACATGACACCTATCTCCATTCTAAGCCACCTTTGCTTATAGGCTGGGGTGCACAATAGCAATCTGTCACTTCCAGGCATGACCCTCACATCAGAAAACACAACTGCAAGTGAGGGACTTGAGAACATTCCTCAGTCCTGGTGATGGTTTTGCTGGTCAGGACGCTGGGAGACAGGCAATATGGGCTTGAGTACCCTCTGTCTGGGGAATCCCATGGGTCTCCTCGGGAAGAATAGATGTCCCTGTGTCTCCAGTGGGCCCTTTTTTGCTCAGTGTCCTCAGGCCAGTGCTGGTGCAGCACAGTAGAAATGATGCAGCAGGGAGAGGAGGAAGAAAGGGGATGCATCCCAGGTCCTGCTCTCCATGTTGTTTTTATCGACAGATTGAAATAAGCTCATTAGGAGCCCTGGAAGCAAGGCCCAAACCAGCAGGATCCCCCACTTCCAGTACAAGCCCTTAACTGCGAGATTAAGGAAATAGGTTCTCTTCAGCAGGATCTTCTTTCAGATCCATGAGTTTTACATATCTCTGTGCATTTTCAGCAGGGTGTTTTGCCCTAGAATAGCCCAAAACTGGTGGTCAAAGAACTCACGTGGCCACAACAGGTGAAGATTGAAGATCCTCAAATGAAGGAGCACCTAGAGCACAAATCTTCCTCCTTTCTGGGAAAGCCTCTGAGACATGCTGCCAAAGAGGAAAACAGCACCAGTGTTTCCGAATAAATCCATGATTATTACTGTGCTTATGCCTAAAAACTGATATTGCCTGCTGAATCTCACTTCTGCAGGCATGTGTGAGCACATCCCCAAGAGAGGGGCCAGCATGTCTGTACGAGGAAAAGTTTCAAGCTCTCCTCCCTCTTTTGGCATTTCCCACGTCCTCAGTCAGCAGGTTCATTGCTGCAGCTCTGCTCTGGGCACCACACAGCCTTCCTCTTTCCCCTGGCCTGGGGAACTGCTCCAGTGTCCACCTCAGCATGCCCAGAGCTTCATCTATATCATTGCCCTGGGACCATAACAGAAAAGTTTGGGGTCTGAGGTGTTCAATGGAGCTGGGGAATAGGGAGGGGAACTTATGAGGAAGCTGTCATGCATGTAATCTGCACATTAGGACCCAGATTCATCACTTCTAATTCAGGTGCTTAACTGATATGCCTGAATTAGGGGCTCAGTCTCTTCAGGGTCCCCTGGAAAGAGAGAAGGAGAAGGCATGTAGGGGGCTGGGGATGCCGTTCTCTTCCAGCCAGCCACTGCAGGACCCACAGGGCTCTGCTTTTCACCTTTGGGTCCCACCACAGCCCTGTCCATGGAAAAAGAGCTTGAAGGTGGCACTGGGAATCCCTCTGAACCTCACATTCCTGTTCCCAAACTCTCCCAGCCCTTTGAGTCTGAAGACTTTTACCACACAAATAATCCTTCTTTCTTCAGAAGAGAATTTTCTTGGCATAACAAATGTCTCCATTTAATAACATTGATCAAATCCACTTCTAATGAGTAAGGGTCTCCCTCTTTTAGGGGAGAACTGGCCTGTGTTCTTCTATTGAACTGAAAGGTGCACAGACAGGATTTTCTGCAGCTTTCTGCTCTGCTAAAGTCTGGTTGAGGACCCAAAATCCATAACTCGAAACATTCAGATAATTATTCAGGGTTTCCACCAAGGCCCTACAGGGTGGCGGCCCACCACAATTCATTTTTTACCCCTACACATTTCCTTCCCGGGAAGCCTCCACCCACCATTAACTTCATCTAAGATAATGCCAAAAGAAACAAAGTTGTCTTTTTTTATATAAAACATTCAAGCTTCTACCACAGAAACCACCTGATGGCTCAATTTTCACTCTTCCTTAAAAATCCCGTGGATAAATCATGGCAAATGCAAAGGCAAAAAATACTGATTACCACATACAGAGATACAGAACCTGCAGCTTTGCCTGAAACTGGCTGGTTTCTGTCACTGCTGTTGTCAAAGGAAAACATCTCAGCACAGAGTAAACAGTTTAAAATAAGGGAGTTTTTGATGATGGTAGAAATTCTGAGTGGAAGATGAGCAAACTCCACGTTTCCTACCAGCTACCAAAAATAAATGGAGCTTTCACAGCTCTGGCTTTGTGTGAGGAGCGCGTGTAGGTGGAGAACTGGAGGGAAGTAGTGTAATAGCCGGCAGTGTATTAGTAATATGTACTTAGAAATCATAATAAGGCTGAATCACAAGTTACTCAGCACTTTACCCATTTATAATCTTGAAAGCTTGTTATGACTAATGCAATAGGCACTGACCTGGCTCAGCATATAGCTCTTTAAACAAACACAGACGTTTCAGGGCCAAATCACCACGTGCCAGGGCTTGCACCACCTAATTTGAGATGCCTGTTGTGGATACAGGACAGGAGTCTAGACCCTTTCCCTGGGTGCTGAGCTCCAGCGTGTGGGGGGAGTTAGAGAATTTTGGAGGTGCTCCATTAAAAAAAAAAAAAAAAAAAAAAAAAAAGCTGCACTTTAAGAAAAAAGGTTTAAGAGGTGTGTCCCATGGCTCCCTCTCTTCTGAGCTTGGAGGCTAACCTCTCTCCTTGAAAAGCAGAGCAAGCCTGTCTTTTTTATGCCCTTTAAAGCCAGCCAGCAAGGGCAGGTTTTTTGTTGGTGGTGGTGGTGGGTTTTTGTTTGTTTGTTTGTTTATTTGTTTGTTTGTTTTTATATATACAACAGTGCAGTGGCAGAAGCACTCATCCATCCATCATGTGGGAGACCCAAATCCAATTTCCCTGTCTGACTGGAGGTCCCTACACTCCTGCCCCTCTGTACATGGAGAAGCCATTAGATAGGATGCATAAAAATATGCTGGAGCAGATACCTGGTTTCCTTCATCCTGAGGAGCACAAAGATGTACCAGCTCCTTCTCCTGGCCATAATTTCTACCCTTGTTATGCAAAAGAGGGGGAAGAAAGGGGGCTGCCCCAGCAAGGGCAGAGCAGAGTGTGCCCCCAGCACAGGGAAAAATGATGAGGGGCTTAGCCCCACATGTTGTGCACTTGGGTAACCACACTCTGATGATCTCACCCTTGGGGCAGCTTCTCAAATTTTTCTGATTCCTGTTGGAAGGGCTTAGACTCCTTTCTTCTGAACCTAGCCTTCAGTGATGTACTGCTGCTTACTTCTTTGTTCAAAAAAAAAAAAAAAAAAAAAAAAAGCAACCTGTTGTGAGCTGCCAAGGTCCAAACCTGTTTCTGTTTCGAAGTGCAAAGCAATTCCCACTGCTATGCATACACTTTTTTTTTTTTTTTTTAAATCTGCGAAAGCAAATACACTACAACTAAAAATATGAAAGGTATATTTGATTGATTTCAGTTTATGCACTTTCTAGAGAAAGGAATTTGTGCTGTAATATAAGCATACACTTCTCGTGGAAAAATAAACAGGAATTCTTCTGTTTTGTCACACACACATTTAGCAGTTCAACAGACAATATCTAAATCTATTTCCACCTCATCCATTGCTGATATTTCTTACACATACACAGTCTGTACTAGTAGAGTCACTGGCTCCAAAGATAGCTGATAAGTAACCCTTTGTAGTACACAACTTCAAAGAGGAAGAAAGGATGCTAAAATTAATCCAGTTGTCTAGGAATTTGCATCGTCTCCACCACTGCAGCACCTGAGCACCTCACAACAAGAAATGTATTTATTCTCATAACATCCTTGTGTGGTCAGGAAGTGCTATCACCCTACTTTTTAACCCAGCTTCCTTAGGAAACTAGGTTTATGCAACCACACTGTCCCTCAGCCTGTCAGTCCCCCTATAAACAACTTCTGGCCAATTTCAACCAAATTTAATAACATAATCTGTAGGCAACGTCAGCTTCAATAACCCGACACTGTGTTCAAGGACCAGCTGGTTTTGGGAGAGTGACTGAGACCCAGGAGACTAAGGGCTGTGGAGGGACAGCATGGACAAATTTATCTGTGGTCTTCCTCTGCTGCCTTCATCCTGCAGGTGCTGATGCTGGTGAATGGGGAATGTCTTCCACATTTGCACTGACGGGGCAGAGCATGCTTGGATCAGTGTCCAGCAGTAGTATGAGGCTAGCCTTTCTGCCCGGTTTGACTAAAGCCTCTTAGTCTCATAAAGTAGATGCAAAAAGGGTTTGGTGCATGCAGGGGTCTGCAGGCATACCTGCATCCCGAATAGCGAGCACTGTGGCACTGGAGATATTTATCAGAATCAGGAGCTGAGCCCACTCTTCAGCATTTCCAGTCAGTGCCTGAACTGCAAGCCTAGACTGTTTCTATTTTCATATACTGGAAAGTAAATAAAAATTCAACAATATAATGATTTCTTATAGGGATATATTTAATGTTTCACTAATTGGGAATAAGTTTTAGGTACCATTGCGTACTTGGTATGTCCAAAAGGAACAGACTGCCTACCTGCAACTATTTAGAAAATAATGTCAGATGTTCAAAATGTGTTTTGCTTAACAGCCTCATAATTTGCACAGAGAAAAGTGCAGTCTCTCTGCTAAACCTCACAAGAAAAAAGCAGAGAACATACATGGATATCACTACATGACATGTTATTTATGTCTTTTGTAAGCTAGTACTCTTCATGAAACTGAAGTCATCAAAAATACATATACTGGGAAAATGAGTGTTGTGTTTTTTTGTTTGTTTGTTTGTTTGTTTTAGCTTTGCAAACAAAGTTCAGCAATCTGTGAAAAAAATACTGAAAATTGGCAAAATTATCATTTAATGTTACAATATACCCAGATTTCTTTAAAAGTTTAGAGTTTTGCATTATTTACACTGAAAAAAAAAAAAAAGGAAAGGAAGAAAAAATAAAAAAGAAAAATGCAACATGCTAAATGGATTAGAAATGGTCTTTGGGGAGGGAGGTCAAAAGATCCTCTGTTAGTAGGGTCTCTAGTAAGGGACTTCTCCTGACTGATGAAGATAAAGTATTTTTTTTAAAGTATAGTAACCTGACATTGGTCAGACAACAGTACACCTCTAAACTGTACTTAAAAATAAATCCTTTCTTTTTTCTTTATTCCACCATGATAGTACGGCTAACATAAACTACAAAAATATTCTTCATCTTCCAACTACATTATAAATGTTTAAACGAAGGGATTATATTTCAACCTCTGTTAATGGACCTTTTTAAAAATCTTATCCAAAAAATATATATAAATAAATAAAATAAAAATAAAACAGACATGACTTTGATTCACATAGCATTTAAAAACTTGCTTTGTTGCAGTGAACAGGCCTTGTCAGAAGCAAGCAATTCTGCTTACCTAGACAACATTAAATATACCCTATACCCTAGCATATGGGTATATAAAAATGAATGTTTTGAATCCTTATGAAATTCCAGTATGTTGTGGCTATGAATTTTCTGCTAAAGATCATATGAAAATTAATTCCCTGCTTTCATTACTTGAATCCTAACTTATCCTGATAGAAGGGAGGGGAAAACCAGACCTTTCAAAGAAGGAAATTATTGGGCCATAAACCAGGAAAAGACTCAAGTGTGAGTCTAATTCATACACATGTGGGAAGACACATAGGTTCTAAAATTGCTCAGCATTTGCTCAAAGTAAGTGAGTGCTTAAACATTTTGTGTTTATGGAAAAACAACCTTCTTACTTTTTCCTGAATCACATACTGTAATTTTCATCTGGTTCAAAGCAATTCACTCACACTCACTCAGAAATCAATTTTCTTTTAGTTGGGGGTCTCAGAATAAAAACATCATTTTTTATTTAGTATTTTCTTAAAGGTTTGAATGTATTTAAATAGTCAAGAAAGGAAGTGGAATTTGAACTTGTTAGAACATATTTCTACTTAATGCAAACAAATAATACTTTAAAATATTCCATTTGTTTTCCAGTTGGAACTCACACATTCAATTTTATGGGACGATTCGGTTATAACTCACAAAACATAAGAGCAAACTCAGATTTTATTTTGAAATAGAATGGTCTCTAAAATACTGTACTTCCATTGGCTTCCTTATAACGTTTTCCTTCTCTTTCTTTTGCAAACCACTTTGAGTTTCTTAAAATATCTATTTAAAAGCTTCCCCCCTGCTAAAAGGAAAAACCCAAAAGAGTTGCTTATATCTTTAACATCAGGAAATGCATGTAGTAAGAGCATAATAAGTAATAAAATCAGTGTTGATAGAAAAATAAATATAGTGCTTTTGCCTGGGTTAAATGTCAGATGTAAGGAAGTGCTGAGCATCCTTACTTCCTATAGAATCACTCATCCTTCCTCTACTGAGGCTGTTTCCAAAAAGGCTGTTATTAAGTCTGGGAAAGGATGTGGCAGCAAAAGATGGTAAAACACTTGAACACATGTGGATTGTAGACCTTTCGAGTATGAGCAACATTTATTTATCAAAAAGAGCAAACGCAACTTCCAATGAAGAAAAGTAACCCACAGATTTCCATAATTGTAGCAGGGCTTAGGTAATGCACTATGCAGTGTTTGATTTAAAATGTTAAAATATTAAAAGAAGTTTTCTATAGCATAGTGTTCCTATCAAAGTGAAATGACTCATAAGAATGCTAAATTCAAACCAGATGGGCATAAACACTCACTGAAAAAAATCAGATACTTAGAGGTCAGCATGGGTCTTCATAAAAATGAAGACCTTGTCTGAGTTACTGAAAAATGAACTTCAGTGATAAAAAAGAAAACAAGAGAAAATATTAGTGATTTCATTTTAATTATACAAGCCACTGTCAATTAGGAGAACTAACATTTACAAAACTTTACATTGCCATTTTAATTTGAAAAAGATGGCTGTGGCAGTCTTTAGGCTTCAGATGAACAGCACTGCAGTGTCTCCCGTGCAGCGAGGGAGGATGGGATGCACGAGTTCAGAGTGCCACACTAATAGTCTGCAACAGCCCCTGCGCTTCCCACCAAGGAGTAATCCTGAGTACAGATTTGTATGGTACAGAAATCTTTCACCACTGCTCAGCGGCATGATGCCAGCCTTAACTTCCCTTTGAACCAGACCGCGGAGGGGGGGAAGTCTCATTCCTGCTATCATACCAAAAAAGTTCATGCCACCCAACATTGCTGCTGCTCTGTTGTTAAAAGCGTGCATTGTTTTGTTTTCCTTTCCTCGTTTTATCCATTGCTCTCTACCATTTACAGATTGTCTGGAGCATGTACTTATTTTAAACTTTTATACCCTACCAGAAGAAAAATATGTGGGCTCAAAATTAATATTGTTTTTGACTTATGGTGAAATTCCAGTAATGTTTAACTTGGATCACTAGACCTGTGCATTTTACAGAGAGCAGAAAAGAATAGTTTTTGAGCCGAAATGTGTAATGGGAGTTCCCTACTGTTTTGTTGCTGGGATCTTGGACAACAAGAAAAATGATGAGCATATAACTTACTCCTTTCAAAACACACAGATCAACTAAATGGAGAAAATAAGGGCTCTACCCGTGCCATAAGCTATAAAGGCATATGTTTGTATCCCTGTTCCCTGATTAATTTGTTAACCGCTACCATTCAACCTCCTAATAAAAAATGATTGTTCAATGTATATTACTGTCAACGATTTTACATTCCAAACCATAATCTCTTGGGGCACAAGTCAGCAAAAGATATGTGTGGCTTCCATCGCGTAGAAGCCCACACAATGCCATGGAAACCAATTTCCCTGGTCTTCTGGGGCCTCCTGCAAAAGGGCCATAATTTTATTTTGCAGAAAAAAATAAAAATAAAAATAAAAATCCTATACTTTTGGCCTGTTTTGCTGTGATTAGCAACACTCTAAGAATGAAGGTAAGGGTGAAACTTGGCCCCAGCAGCATCACTGAGAGCTTTGCTGGTGGTGTTAGACGTGAGCACTGCCTGCAATGTGCACAGTGAGGCTTTGCAGGGCAAGCTGCAGAGCTGTCATTACAACATCCTGAAGGCTGCATAACACAAATGTTACGCATCTTCTCTTTGGTGGTTCTTTATGATTGATCCTTTGTTTGGCAGTAACTAAAAACATTGCTTGGAGTTTGGACCCCTTTACTAGGCATTTCTGGACACAGCTAATTAAGGAATTCACCTTTGAAATGCTTCAGGTCCCAGCTGGTCTCTCCAAAGCAGGGCTCTATGCCCCAAAGGAGCAAAAAGCCCCCATTCAGAGGCGTGTAGGAAAAGGGTATACATTAATATCCCATGCTAAAGCCCCTGCAAGAGTAAACTGCAAAGCACGAGGGGAACTGTAAAACACTGAGCAGGCACTGGAATGTTCTCTGAGATCTGAGAGATGGTGTAAATCTTCTTCAGAAGTATTATTCTGCAGAGAGACCCATATGTGAGACTGTCGTGAGTGGGATGCTTCCAGTATTCAGTCTTAGAAAATGGTTTTGAAAGTGACAATGAATATTCTTTGCATCCTCTCGCGGCAAAATTAAGGGAGATGGTCCTTGTCCACCAACATACACCACTACTATTACCCATTTATTTCCTAAGGTTCAGTTCATCTATGTGCTGCTTACAGCCCAAAACTATTAGCTACTTTCTCTCAATATCATTATAATTACCATTTAGAAAAATTATTTGCAAATGCTCTGCCAGCCTCCATGTCCTCTTCCTGCCACAGAGTATAAAATGTCAAAAGGACAACAAAAAAGTTCCGGGCTCGGAGCAACATCAGAGGGACTTTTGGCACTTCCAAAGAACCAAGCATGAGTGTTAGCTTCACTGTACCTCATCGCTAGTGCCTGGGCTAGTACACACACATACATCTGTATGCATATGCATATATACACACGTACCCTTCTGTAAGGAACACTGCTCCTTCAGCATCCCCATGGATATGCCTGAATATTTCAGAAAAGAATGGGACGAAAACATGACAATGAAGGCCCTAGCATTCCTGCTCCCTTGAAACAGCCCAGAGGTAAAAATAAAAAATTAAAAATGCCACCACACAGGATGATGCAAGGGAGGCACCCATGAAAGCTTCTACCTCCTAGAGCTCAGATGCCTAAAGCCACATGTGGTGGGATACAAAATGTGGTCATGTCTCTCTCTGGAGTGCAAGAAAGTAAAAGTTTGAGTGTAAGAAAGTCACCAGGTGGGTAAGGAAGTGCCTGAGATGAAGAGGCAAGATCTGAGGGCAACATCTATGAAGAAAAGGCATCATCAGTAAGGGTTATAGGAAGAAATGCTGAGAACTTCAGGCCCCAGGGAGAACCATGCTGGAAGTGAACCTTGGGGTGGGTCTGCTGATCAGGTTTGACAGAGCTCACAAAGCACAGGGAGATGTTTACAGCACAAGGAGATGTGGGAAACTCCACTGAGTCATTAAATCCCAGTCAAGCCCTGAGAAAATGCTGGAAAATCACTCCCTGGTCACCAAAGACTATTTCCTCAATTGTTGGCAGGGGAGCTCCCTGGAGGGCATTCAGACAAGTGTTCTGATGTGGAAAGTTAAGGAACACTTTGTACAATCTGGCATACCTGGCATTGCCAAGGGTATAACATAATTGTTGCCCTGAATGAGAATCAGAGCATGTGAGGTATTTTCTCTGAGGCACCTTGAAAGGCACTGGAGTCAATCAAAGCAAAGCTGAGCACAGTGATGTTCAGAAGCTCGAGGCAAGAGCATATTAGGAAAGAGCTGGTGAAGTCTGCCCACCACAACATGCCCTAGAAGGAGATGCCAGCACAGGCTTTGATGAGCTAGATAACAAAGGCACAGCTTCCAAGGAGGTGGGTTTTGGTGGCCTCAAAACTATGGACATTTCTTGGCAGCAGTTAGAAAGATGCCAAACTCAGCAGCAAAAGAGTACTGAGATGACAGTACACTGTAGTAGGTCAGGCACAACTGCCTAAAGTAATAACAACAATAATAATAATAATAAAAACACACACACAAAACCCAAACCACTACACAGTGTGATGTCAGAGGGGCAGCTGGACAAAGAGCTGGTGAAGCAGCTACAGATTCAGGGCTACACTGGAGACAAAGCCAAAGCCAAACAGAGGATCCCACTAGCAGTCAGCCAGCAAATCTGAACATATATAGAAAGGCAGATTTACAGACGGTCCCTGCCATCTCCCCCCCGGTGCAGCAGAGGTAGGAGAAACGCATAACAAAACTATGGCAGAGCTAGGTGAAAAGCAGAATGAACCCACTGTGACCACACAGCATGGAAGAGGCTTGTGGCACTGGGAGAGGGGACCAGTGGTGTGCAGCGGGTGAAGGACAGGTCCTGTCTGGTCCCAGAGAAGACACAACAGAAGAACACTGATTTAAGAGAGATGTAACAACCTGGCAGAAAAGGGAAGGCTGTGGGAGGGAGGAGACATCAGGAAATCAGCCTGTTTGCAGAAGACAAGCAGGTCAGCTGTGCTGGCAGTATCTTCATAAATATTTCTCTTAATGCTGAAGCAGTTTAGTTTTATAAGCATGGGATCCTCTCATGTGGTTACTGAGTATGAATCAAAGATGGTTGTGGCTCAGCACTGCCCTATGTTTTATTATGCTTTCTCAAACATACTGGGGTTGCACAGCCCTGCGAGCACAGCAGGGGCTGCAGGCAGAGACCCTGTCCCTTCTTCCGACCCTCTGGTAAAGGGGACCAAGGGTAGGCAGGGCCCAGAAATCTGTCCAGAAAAGGGGATGTGAGGAGGGGTATTAGGAGCAGAGAGGCCATCCTCTCAGGAAGGCAGGCAGAGGAAACGACTGCAGCAGCTCAGGCTCAGCACAGGGCACTGCTGCTGTCCTGTCCCCATCCCCCCTGCCTGCCCACCTGGCCCCTGCAGAGGTACAGGGACCTTTCTCACACCAGTCATCCTCCCACTTCTCCTCACAATCCTGAACCCCAGGAGCATCACTGCAAAACAGGCAGGCAGGCAGAGCATCCTCCACAGGATGCAGGGACAAAGCCTGAGTGAGGAGTGTCGGCTCTAGGACAAGCAAAAAAAAAGAGACATCTGCTCTGTCTGAAATAGAAGGAGAAATAACAAAAGCGGACCATTCATTTTTACTTATGTATCTGGCTGATTTCACTTTCTAGTTTTCCTGCCACAATTTTTGAGCTACAACTAATGGGAATTTTCCAATCCAAACAAAACAAGCAAACCAAACAAAACAGCCCTGCGGGATTACTGTAACAGGCAAGGGAGGAGAGGCAGCCTTGTGAAAAGGAAAGAGCAAGTCTGCAAGTGCAACGCTCTTATCTGCTGTCCTGTGAGATGGTTTTAAAATAGATGTGCTTTTTTTTTTTTTTTTTTTTTTTTTTTTTCCTTTCTTCTTTGTTTTTGGGGTGACAAACAGGACAAAAAGTAGGTTTGAGGGGAGGCTATATCTAAGCATATTGCTCAGCCCAGGGTGATAACGTGCACTGAACAACCCTGATCCCCCTGCTGTGGTGTACCAGAGGTAGATGAGGCCAAGGAGATACCATGGCCCCTAAGGTGGGACGGGCTCCTCTTGGCACCAGGACAGCTGTGCCCGAAACTGTATGGTGTGTGGTGTGCTCAGACACAACGGGGAAGAAAGGCAGGGCTGGATTGCCCAGGCAGATGCTGTCCCACCCCTCCGGAGGCCATCAGCAAACACCTTTCCAGGCCCAGCCACGCGGGTGGAACGGGCTGCGGCCCCCAGCACACGCTTGTCATCACCCTTCTGCCAGATGTTATCGCTGCCCTGGACCTGCAGCAGGGCCGCGAGCGCTCCCTAACCTCTGTCAGTCACAAGGAGACAGATAACATAAACAGTTTAAACAGGGGGCTGGGGCTAGCTCGGCCCAGGGGCCAAGGCGGCCGCCTTGCAGGGGAGAACCCTCGTCGCCCTGCCCTCAGAGAGGCCATGCTGGCAGACCCCTCAGCAAGCACCACGTCTGTGGGTCCCGTGAAGCATCCACGGTTCCCTGGCATTCTCCACCTTGGTGGTGGAGGCAAGGGGAAGGCTTCTCTGGAGGCCTCCAGGCCACACAGCCTCTGCTGTGAAACCCCGGCCGAGTCCACACGTGGTAGGACTCCATCGGGCATCGTCCGGCCTGTTTCACCCACCCTGTGCACCCATTACTAACACATTTGGGAGAAATGGTATTATGTGAGGTTCAATAAATGGCTTTGGGTGACTTCAGATTGTTTTTTCTGTGTTATCGGAAAGCAATTTTCTTTCCGAAAAATGCATGTGTAAAAAAATGTGTAAGCGTCACACCTTTTTTTTTTTTTTTCCCCCTTTTTTTTTTCTTCATCATCTGTTGTTATTTATAGACCCTAGAGATGGAAAAGACCCATTAGGTCATCCTGAATTCCCTGCCAACAAGAGTTGTTCTCCAGCAAACATTTATTACAGCCTTGTTTAGACTAGTTTCGCATGCTCCAAACAACGAGGTTTCTGCCACTTCCCAAGGGAGAGCGGTCAGCAAGCTAATACCACTTGCTCTCAGGGAAATTTCTCCTGGTTTTCTTCTCCATCAAGCTCTGAGCCTGTGCCAGCATTGCCCCCAGACCAGCCCCCTGCACCCCCATGCTACCTGGATGCGCACCCTCCTCCCCACACCAGCTTCCCTCTTCTGATGCTCTCCACTCTGAACAATTCCCCCTTTTGACCACAACTGTCTGTTAATCCCTTGCCCAGAGTTCAAAAGTGATATTGCAGGTGTGATCATGCAAGGAAGGAATTACTTCCTCTGCTCCTCAATGCTGCCTCTTTAAACGCAAACCGAAGTTCCAAAGGGAGTTTTGCTGTCATAGCACACAATAGATTTGCATCTCATTTACTGCCAACTATCTCCACAAAGAGTCTCTTGATGTTCCTGTTTTCTATACTTCTACAGCCTACCGAATGTGCTTCAGATTACTTCTGCTTCCGTATTGTTACTTGGGCTTTTCCAATTTTCTGTAGTTTATAACTTTTAAATTTAAAAATAAAAATCAAGTTGCCTTTAATTGTTTTCTTTATTGTCTGTAACTACCAGAGAAGCAAGTGAGTCTTACATAGATAAAACTAGAGGTCTGAATATGATTGCAACCCCGGAAGTGTAGCTTCCTCTTTGTCATATTTGGGATTTGCCAAAAGTAGACAAATAAGACAGATTCTATTAAAAAAGTAATTTTGAGTGTTGAGTTATAGAAGCTTGCATTCTTCTTTTAAGTTACAGAAAGCAGTGTCCGCTGTTCCAAGTGAAAATTAAACAGGAAAAAAAAAAAAAAAAAAAAAAAA